>NW_008236211.1:270922-272747 GCF_000691975.1 Corvus brachyrhynchos
GGGGTCGCAGCGGAGGGGGGGGGTGCACAGAGGAGGTGTGGGGCTCAGAGCAGGGCTGGGGGGCTCAGAGCAGGGCTGGGGTGTCAGAGCAGGGCTGGGGGGCTCAGAGCAGGGCTTGGGGTGTCAAGCAGGGCTGGGGGCTCAGAGCAGGGCTGGGGGGCTCAGAGTGGGGACAGATCTTGAGGGATTGACCCTCCCAGTGACGGTGACAGCCGAGCCCTCCCCAGCTGTCAGTGGTGGCACAAGGTGTGGCCACTGGGACCTGTGTGCTGGGTGAGCAGCACAGGGGGCGTCCAAGAGTTGCTGAGAAAGGGGAAAAACCAGAAAATATTCCAGCAGAACCCCTGGCTGTGGCTGAACCTGGGGGTGGCAGTGGTGGCTGGGGGCAGGTGAGCCCCGAGGGCACCTGGTGACCTGCTCTGGCCCCCACACTGTCCTCGGAGGGACAGCAGCTCTGGGGGACTCGGGGTGACCCCAGCTCCCTGGAGCTCCCCTGGCACCGGCAGAGCCGGGCAGAGTTTTCCCTCCGGGAGCCTCCCACAGCTGCAGCTGCTGCTCCACCGCCCCCGGGGACTTGTTCTCACTTCAAACACTCCTCTCTTTCAGTGCCTTTAACACCCCCAGATATTTACAAGCACTTCAGCATTTTCAGGGTGAAACAGTTTCACTACAAACAGAATTCCATCTCCAGCTTTGCCCCTTCTGCCCTCCGACTTGGTTCTGACTGTTTGGAACCCAGTGAGTTGCAGCTCACTGAAGCAACTTGTTGCTTCCAAACAGTTTTTGACAGCTGCTCAACTTGCTCCGAAAAACATGGGAAGAAAGATTCCCCCTGGGGTCCACTTAGCATCTTTGAGCTTTCCTTGATTTTCGGGTCAGGCAGTGGGAGAGCAGACGTGGGAGGAGAGGAGGGAAGGGGTCCTGGTCCTGCCTGGAGCCCCAGAGCTGCCAGTGGTCCAGGCTCCTCTCTGATGCCTGTCCTCTCCTGCCTCTCCTCTCCCTGTGGCTGCCTCTATTGCTTCAACCTCTCCATTTCCATCACATTCTCATCCTCTGGATGTTTCTTCTCCCTGCAACTGTCTCCTCCTCTTCCTGCCTTTCCTCTCCCTTCCCGACCTGTTTTCTGTCTCCTGTCACATTAACTCCTTCCTCTCCCGCTCCTTCCCCGTCGCTCCTGCTCCGTCCCTCAGGTACTTGATCATCGAGAACTTCATCCCTCCCGAGGAGAAGAACAAGATCATGAACCGCCTGTACTTCGACAGCGACGAGGACCAGTGGAAATTCCAGCCACTGGTTCCCACTGGAGGGTACGTCCCTGTGTCCCTGTGTCCCTGTCCCTATCCCCAGGGTACATCCCTGTGTCCCTGTCCCCAGGGTATGTCCCTGTGTCCCTGTCCCTGTGTCCCTGTCCCTGTCCCCACCTCAGCGCACGAATGGCCCCAGGGCTGGGGGGACCAGGGACTCTTGCAGGTGCCCACGGGTGGGAATCCCCTCCAAGCCCAGCCCCAGGGGAGGGGCCGCCCTTCCCTCACTGATGCAGCTCCCTCGGTCCCGCCGGGACGCGGCTCTGTGGGTTCACATTCCCCGCTCCGTGTGCTCCAGGAACAGCTCCCAGATGAAGAGGCGCCCGACCTCTGCCGTGGGCTACAAAAGGCCCATCAGCCAATATGCCCGGGTGGCCATGGCCAGGAGATCCCACCCCCGCTTCCGGGTACGTGAGGGGACACTGGTGTGTGCCAGGGGGTGGGAAGGCATTGGATAAACAGGATGGATGGATGGATGGATGGATGGATGGATGTGTGAATGGAGGTGTATGAATGGGTGG
>NW_008236211.1:272927-274525 GCF_000691975.1 Corvus brachyrhynchos
GATGGATGGATGTGTGAATGGATTGATGGATAGGTGGATGGATAGGTGGATGGATGGATGGATGGATGTGGATGGATGTGTGAATGGAGGTATATGAATGGGTGGATGGATGGATGGATGGATGGATGGATGGATGGATGGATGTGTGAATGGAGGTGTATGAATGGGTAGCTAGAGGTGGATGGATGAAGGCAGATAGTGAGCGGATAGGTGGAGGGACGGATAACACTGGCAGAGAAGATGGAGTCAACAAGCTCACGAGGACCTGGGATACACCAATTCAGGCTCCCAGCTTTATCCTCCCAGCTCCAGTCCTGGAGCTGCTGGCTCTCCGGCACCTCCTGCCATTGGAAAGGACAGGGCTGCTCAGCCCTGGGAAAGGCCGGGAGAGCGGGAGCAGAGCCTTGAGCCCACAGCCCAGGGTGGCTGTGCCAGTGCAGCCAGGGGAGGATCCCCTCCCCGGCGCGCCAGCGGCTCCCCCGGCAGCGTGGGTCGCTGAGCCGGGTCCCTGCTTTCCCTGCGGTGACTCCGTGCTGGCTGTCCCTGTGCCCTGGCCAGGCTGAGAACATCATGTTCCTGGAGCTGGACCTGTCTCCCCCGGCCATCTTCGAGTTCGAGCGCAGCAGGGACCCGGCCGAGCAGGACCCGCGGGCGCTGCACCTGGAGAGGCTGATGCACCTGGACAGCCTCCTGGAGCGGCCGGCGGCCTCCCGCGTGCGCAAGTCCCGCTCCTGGTGAGTAACACGGGGGTGGGGACACGGGGGGGCTGCGGCACGGCCGGGACGTTCTGTGGGAGCCAAATGGGGGCTTGGGGCAGGCGGAGGAGTCACAGCAGAGCTGGAAAGGCCCCGTTCCACCAGGGCTGATCTGCCGTGAGCTGCTGGGTATGGTCAGAGTGTGAAATGCTGCTGACATTGTGCTATGGGAACAGCATCGTGTAGAGCTCTGCGCAGGAGGGACATGGAGCTGCTGAAGGGAGTCCAGAGGAGGCCCCGGAGCTGCTCCCAGGGTTGGAGCCCCTCTGCTCTGGGGCCAGTCTGGGAGAGCTGGGGGTGCTCACCTGGAGAAGAGAAGGATCCAGGGAGAGCTCAGAGCCCCTTGCAGGGCCTGAAGGGGCTCCAGGAGAGCTGGAGAGGGACTGGGGACAAGGCATGGAGGGACAGGACACAGGGAATGGCTTCCCAGTGCCAGAGGGCAGGGCTGGATGGGATATTGGGAAGGAATTGTTCCCTGGCAGGGTGGGCAGGGCCTGGCACAGGGTGCCCAGAGCAGCTGGGGCTGCCCCTGGATCCCTGGCAGTGCCCAAGGCCAGGCTGGACATTGGGGCTGGGAGCAGCCTTGGACCGTGGGAGGTGTCCCTGCCCATGGCAGGGGTGGCACTGGATGAGTTGTAAGATCCCTCCAACCCAAACCACTCCATGATTCCATGATATTCCCATATCCCAGACCCATGGTATCCTCCCACCCAGCAAGGGGCACCCTTTGACGCTGCCTGCACAGCAAATGACCGGGAAAACGGCTGGATTTTGGGGAGGGTGGGAAGCCAGGGCAGGGCAGCAGAACCCAGAGTGTCTCTGTGTCCCCAGGTGCCAGACGCC
>NW_008236211.1:274753-277207 GCF_000691975.1 Corvus brachyrhynchos
TAACCTATTTATTTATGGAGTGGGTGACGCGCGGAGGCAGGATTTGCGCTCGGACTGATGAACATCCAGGCTGGCAGTGGGCACCGTGCTGACCACCCCGGGTTTGCCCAGCTCCCAGCCCTCCCCGCACTGCCTGGCACAGGGCTGGGCACAGGGACACCGCCAGGACACTGCTCCATCCAGGCAGGAGCAGCACGGGCCCCTCTCCAGGGGCTTTGGCAGAAGCTGAGGCCACCCTGGCCCCAGTGCTGGCTTTGCTTTGCTGGATCCCAGGGAATTTGGAGATCTCTGCGTGGATTGGGAGACTTTGTGGTGGCAGCACCGTGTCACAGTCCCCCAGCGGGACTCCCCAGCCTGCATCAACACTGGTGGCAGCAGGGACACCTCACCGACTCTGGGCATGGCTGGCACGCCCGGAGCACCAGCTCCAGCCACAGGGCTTGCAGAGTCACCAGACCAAGTCACCCAAAGCCGAGGGCTTTGTCCACCTGTGCCACGCTCCGGAGATACTCTGGAGACAGCCCCTGCCAAGGTTCCCGATGCCCGGCTCGCTCCCGTCCCTGAGCGTGGGTGTGCACCTTGTGCACCTCCTGACAACAGCAAGAGGAGGGAACCTCCACCGCCTTCCAGCGCCCCTCCAAAGACACGCTCAGCCTGGGAGCAGCCCTGCCTGCGGAACTCCGGGCTGAGAGAGGCTCCATCCTGCAGCTAAAGGCAACGGAGAAATGTGGGACAAGGAGGTGACGCCCAGGGCAGCGATGGCATCGCTGTCCCCAGACAATGGCACACAGAGGTCACCTCTGTCACCTGGATGGGACAAACTTCCTGGTGGGTTGTGGAGGATTGGATGTGAAAAGGTGATGGGTAAGAGGGGGAAGCCAGGAGGACTCTGGGGGTTGAATCCTGCCCCAGCAGCCACAGGCACGGGGACAGTGCTCGGTGTTCCTGCGGGATGCAGCTTTCGGATGGAGGGAAGTTGCTGAAGACCCGTCCTGGCAGTGCCGGGCCAGCAGGTGCAGTGTCCCTGGGATGGTGGAGGTGGGGACATCCGTGTGTTTGATGAGATCCTTATGGGGTGAGGGAGCGACCCTTGGCTCTCCTGGGAGGAGATGGGTCAGCACAGGGCTGGACAGGGAGGATTGCAGGTGGGGAATGTCCTCTGGCAGCAAAGGGAATTCCTTCACAGAATGGATGAGGTTGGAAGCGACCCTGGAGCTCATCCAGTCCCCTGGAGCACATTACTCAGGGTTGTGTCCAGATAGGTTTGGAATCTCCCCAGGGAAGGAGGCTCCAGGACTGCTCTGGGCAGGCTGTTCTTTGCTGTTGGACTGAGCCCTGCTGCCCTCACTGGCTCCTGCGCTCAGGACAGGGGTGAGGGAGCAAGGCCCCAGCATGGAATGGGAACATGCAGAGGGAACCAGGAGCTGTGCCGAGCTCAGAGCCAGGCAGGTCCCGCAGCTGCCGTGTCCCATCCACGCGTGGCTGTGCTGGGCCGTTTGCTGCCCTTCCCCGACACATCCCGGCACTGCCTCGGGGGATCCTGTCCCCTTCCCCTCTAACACTGTCCTGCCTCGAGCTCTCTCCATCATTGCTCTCTGCCCCCACCTTCCCTTTCCCATCTGTGCCCCATAACACCCTCTCTCCCTCCGAAACATTTGTCCCCTTCTCCCCTTGCCTGGCACCTGGCTCCAAGGCTCCTTGGGAAGCTGTAGCTTGCTCTGAGGCCTGAGCTCCCTCCCTCTGGAAGCAGCCAGGTCTGGGCTGTGCTCAGCCTGGGGAGGAGGGAGCAGGGGGAAGGTGTTTGAGGATTGACAGAGGGGTTCCTTCCATGGTGTGGGGTGAGCTCTGTCCACAGGTACCCCCAGCAGCCAGGGCTGTCCGAGGGCATCCCCCAGAGCGAGCTGGCCCTGTGAAACCATCCAAGGCCAGGCTGGACAGGGCTTACAGCAGCCTGGGACAGTGGGAGGTGTCCCTGCCCGTGGCAGGGGTGGAACTGGATGAGCTTTAAAGTCCCTTTCAGCCAAAACCAGACTGCGATTCCCTGATTCTATGAAACACAGTGGGTGGGAGAGCTGGTTCTTTATTTAATTTCCAGGAAAGAGTCTGGGAGTCAGGGTCAGGAAGCACAGCCTGAGAATGGGGAGAAGCCTGGGGGGCCTGCAGGAATAGGTTTTCCTCCCTTCCTTGTTTTCTAGCAGTCCCAGTTCCCCTTCAGTGGATCAGCAGCTCATGGAGCCCCAAAGTGATGAAGCAGTGACCTTCTCTTGCCTCCTTTCTCACCCAGGGTGTGGGAAACAGCTCAGGAGCTGAGGGTGTCCTCATCCCCCAGCTTGCCCCAGGCCATGGAGCATCCCGGGAAGGGTGGCTGTGCCCAGGGAGGGTGGCTGTGCCCAGGGAGGGTGGCTGTGCCCCGGGAAGGGTGCCTGTGCCCCGGGAAGGGTGCCTGTGCCCCAG
>NW_008236211.1:277514-281599 GCF_000691975.1 Corvus brachyrhynchos
AGGGAAGGGTGTGTGTGCCCGGGGAGGGGTGCCTGTCCCAGGGGAGGGTGGCTGTGCCCCAGGGAAGGGTGCCTGTGCCCCGGGAAGGGTGCCTGTGCCCAGGGAAGGGTGGCTGTGCCCAGGGAAGGGTGGCTGTGCCCAGGGAAGGGTGGCTGTGCCCCGGGCTGCTTTCCCACAGCATCCATTGGTTGTCCCGGTGCCATGGCAAGGGACGGGCCCGGGCCCAGCTCCAGCAGGTGGTCACGGTGGGATGCTCTGGAAGCCCTTCCAGCAGAGCACAGGACGGGTGCGGGAGCCCCCAGCGCAGGGGATGGATGAGGCACTTCCAACATCCAAGTGCCGCTTGCACCGCCGGCGTCCGGGAGCCTCCCGAGCTCTCCCTCCACCTCCGGCGCTGCCGAGGAGCTTTCCCAGCACAGACTGGGAGGGCTGGGAGCACGCGGGGTGTCGCTGGTCCCCGGTGTGTGTCTGTGGCGTTCGGTGTCCGTGTGTCGCACCGGGGCTGTTCCTCGGGGACTGGGGCTGGGCCGGGCGCGGCCCGCGGGGCTGGGCTGGGGCTTCCTTTCGTTGTTGTTGAACTGTTCTTTTGGGGTTCAGGTTTGGCCGTTTTTCCGCGGGGAGGGGGGTGCGGGTCTGTTCCGGGTTCATGGACAAGGTGAGGGCCTCGATTAGGACCAAATTTTCGTGCCTGTTGCTCTGGTGATTTATTTAGAAATCAAAAGTTTACTGTCTGGTGGCCCATCCTTGTCACTCTATACATAGGAATATACAGGACATATATAAATATATATATATTATACATAGTGTCTGGAGAGAGGCCGTTCCTGGTGGGACGGACACTCCTCACTGTGCTGTAATGTAGCTTCGACCCCGTGCTGGGAGCGCCCAGGGAGCGCCAGCGCCCTCCAGGATGGCAACGACACAATAAAGGAATGAGCATCACTGCCAGGGCCTCCGCAGCCTCCTTAGCGCGGCCCCGCAGCCGGGGAGCGGCCGGCACGGGGGCACGGCTTCCCGCCGGGATTGCTCCACGTCCTGGTGTTCCGTGCGAGATGGAGCGCTGGGACAAACCCAGCCAGTTCCAGCTCGGGGACAAGGACACCGGGAAACAGTGCGGGCTATCACACGGACACGGCGGTGCTGGGGGCAGCACGGGGGGCTGGAAAAGGGGAAGCTGGCCAGGAGCACCCCAGTCCCAGCGGGGGAGGGCGGTTCTTGCACAGGGAGGAGGGAAGAGCCTGGGGCTAAATGCAGAACTAAGATTAAACAGGAACATTTCCAGCCCACGGGGAGAGCAAGGAAGGACCAGGGACATCCAGATGGAGCTGAGCTGCTGCTGGAACAGGAGCTGGTGTGGCCTCACTGCCTCAGGAGCTGCAGTTTGGGGTGGGGAAGGGCCTGGTCATCTCCCAAGGGCTGCTGCGTTTTTCCCTTGCCATTGGAAACGGGGAAATTCCCATGGCTTAGGCATTGAAGCAGCTCTAACCAAGAAAACATTGCAAAGGCATGGAATGGGTTGGGTTGGGTTGGGTTGGGTTGGGAGGGAACATAAAGCCCACCCAGTGCCACCCCTGCCATGGGCAGGGACACCTCCCACTGTCCCAGGCTGCTCCCAGCCCCAATGTCCAGCCTGGCCTTGGGCACTGCCAGGGATCCAGGGGCCGACCCCGACGAAAAATCTGGGCACCCTGGGCCAGGGCCTGCCCACCCTCCCAGGGAACAATTCCTTCCCAATATCCCATCCAGCCCTGCCCGCTGGCAGTGGAATTCCCAGCTCCGAGGTTGTCCACAGCAGAGGGATTGAAAAGCCCCGTGGATGTGGCACTTGGGAACACGGGGCAGTGGTGGCCTTGGCAGTGCTGGGGGACGGTTGGGCTCAGTGGTCTCCCAGGGCTTTTCCAACCCAAATGACTCCACGGTTGCAGGCACGCAGAGATTTGTTCTGTTTCAGTCTTCATGGAAAAGGTCACTTGTGATCAGGTGAGTCACAATAAATGCCACCGAAAAGGGACTGGGGCTGAAGTAAGAAAAGGAAAGATTAAAGGTCCCTCACAGGCACTGGATGTCCCCAAATTGGCCAGGTTGGATTAACTCAGACAGAATGAATTTGGTAAAGTGGCCTCGGAGCTGCAAGTGAGGGGTTTGAGATCTCACAGAGAAGAGGCTGAGTGTCCAAACAGGAACAGGATAAACATGAGGAATATCTTTAAAATGGGGAAAGGCGAATTTGGGGGGCTGTCTGCTCAACTTAACTTCACCTCCTGAAAGGACTGAATGGATCAACAAAATCCACCTGAAAATCCTGGCAGGGGAACATGTGAAGGTAACAACCAACATGGGCTGGTCCAAAGCAAATCCCACCGAACCCTACCAAAGCAGCTTCATGCTCTGCTGGAATACGAGACCCTGCAGGTGTGAGGGGCACAATCCGGGAAAGAATGAGGGATTTTGGTGAAATTCTGGCAGCCTCCCTGAGGAGAGGCCCAAGTGGAGTTACCAGTGGGAGTTTTCCAAGAGAAACAGGTCACAGGGAGGCAGAGACCAACGGGATTTGTTCTCCTTCAGGCCAGCGCTCCCATGGATCAGCCCTGCCGGGCACCTGCTTTCCAACCAGGAATGGGCCCAGTTGTGATGGTTTTGCAAAAATCACCTGGAATGATGTGAAAACATGAAAGAAACAGGGCAATTTGCACCTGGGGATGCTGTGGAGAGCAGTAGCCATGGTCTGCCAATACTGGAAAGAGGAAGGGGTTATCCCATTGCTGCTACCAAGAGGAGAGAGGACAGGAACTCCTGGTCTTGGAACACAGCAGGGAATATTTAGATGAGAATTTGGGACACCGTGGTGACTGCCCAAGGCTGGCACTGGAGGAGTTCACCCCTGTAGGACATGGCTGTTCCAGGGGAGGTTTTTAAGGGCACCAAGGCCCATCAATGACACCGGAGGGCACAGGATGGTGGGATAACGCCTGAGCATCCCTCCCAATCCTGCTTTCCATGGGTCTTTGATTTGAAATTACAGCCTGTGAGCAGCAGGTCCCTGAGGGACAGTGACAGCTCAGAAGCACAGTCACAGTCAGGAGCTCTGTGCAGCCAAAGGACTCCAGAGATCAGGCATGGAAAGCCAAGAAAGGATTTTTCCCCACCAACCGTAGGTGCCGAAGCCATTCTGGAATGCCGGCTTTGGCAAAGCTCATGCCGTGGGGACAGAGGGTGAGCTCGGGCAGGCACGAATGCTCCAGTCACCAGCAACCCTCCTCCCTTGCCAGTTCTGCAGTGTCTGGTTAGCAGTGGGGCCGCTGGGCTCTCCCGGCCCAGCAGAGCTCAGCTGCTGCGTTGGGATAATGGCCAGGAGTTGTTCCTGTGTCCCTGCTGTCCCTGCTGTCCCTGCTGTCCCTGCTGTCCCTGCTGTCCCTCAGAGCCCCTGGCAGGAGTGCCTGGAGCGTGCCTGGATGGCCTCTGCTCCTGCAGCCATGAATATTGATGGCCCAAGTTCATAAAATTTGCAAGGCAGGGAATACCCAGGAGGGGCTGGGCCTGCAGCCCTGCCTGGGTTGGTTTGTGGTGTTTGCTCCTTCCTCGGGGCCACACTGGCTTCTCCCAAACATCTGCTGTGGTTCCAGTGCTGGGGACATTCCCTGGATGCAGCAGGGAGGGGAATCTCACCTCAGATCCAAGATCTCTTTGTCTCCCTGGAAGAACCCGCCCTTGCAGTCCTACAGAACACACAGTTTTAATGAGAATATTGAACCAGGTTGCAGGAATGTGATTTGAAGGGTTATGTCCCATCTGCTGACAGTTCAGAAAAAATGGTAATTCTTAATTGAAATCTAGAAAATTTAGGATAAATTCACTATAACAGTTTTTGTTTCTTTCTTAGTACAACTCATTGTACTTTTTCTGTCATAAATCTAGAATTTATACCTTAGGTTGCCCAGAGATGCTGTGCCTGGAAGTGTCCAAGGCCAGCTTGGACGAGGCTTGGTTTAGGTGGAGATCAGGGAAGGCTCTTCCCCCAGAGGCTGCTGGGCACTGCCCAGGCTCCCCAGGGAATGGTCCCGGCCCCGAGGCTGCCAGAGCTCCAG
>NW_008236211.1:281705-282847 GCF_000691975.1 Corvus brachyrhynchos
CTGCTGCTAAAGCAGGGCTAAAGCTTATTATCATCCTTGCAAGGTGCTTTGGGATTTATTGGTTACAAAGAATTCCCAAAGGGCCGAATGTTTTCACTCCTGAGTAGATTTCAAAGCACGAAGGGAACCACAGCCACCAGGAATGTTCTGTGTGCGCTTCCCAAGAGAGAAGCTGTGTGGGAAGCCTTTGGTGCAGAGAGGGTTTGGGGGTTATATTGGGGTTTTTTGCTGTTCCCCGACGCTCTGATGACACCCTGTGGGCTTCCTCCTGTACTGCTGTAGCTGCACAAACACCCAAGAATTCCACTCTTTTCCTCCCCAATGGCTCTTTACTCCTGTCCCTACAATTTTCTCAGTGACTTTTCCTCCAGGCTGTACCTCAGTCTTTAATGGCTTTCAGCAGGGGATGTCACTGATGTGGCTGCCCTGGATCCCTGGCAGTGCCCAAGGCCAGGCTGGACACTGGGGCTGGGAGCAGCCTGGGACAGTGGGAGGTGTCCCTGCCATGGCAGGGGTGGCACTGGGTGGGCTTTGAGCTCCCTTCCCACCCAAACCACTTCAGGATTCTGTGCTTCTGTGAAAAGAACAGTCAGTGCTCTGCCAAGATGAGATTCAGACTAAACCTGATGAAAACTGAACTTGAATTTTATTGGGAATATTTTCCCAAATGACAGCAGCAGAGTCAATCCTAGAGACCCGATCATCCCCTTCAGCTCAGCAGTGATGCCAGACCTGGCAGTGGGTCAGTGGAAGGTGAGACAGTGCAGAGGCACAGCTGCAGCTCCACTGGGAAGTGAGGCTCCCATGCTGCCAGGGAATTCTGTGTGGAGTGAGGGGAGCCCTTTGAAGGAACAGCAAACTCACAAGGGTGGGAAAAAGAGAGCAACGTCCCTCCCAGGTACAGCCCCAGTACTGCCAGGGGCTGGGGAAGGTCTCTGAGTGCTTTGAAGTGTTGGGTGGAATAAATTGAATGGAGGCCTCCAGGGTGGATATTTCTCTGGGAATCATGGAGTCATAGAACCATGGAATGGTTTGGGTGGGAAGGGACCTCAAAGCCCATCCAGTGCCACCCCTGCCATGGGCAGGGACACCTCCCACTGTCCCAGGCTGCTCCCAGCCCCACTGTCCAGCCTGGCCTTGTG
>NW_008236211.1:283004-285793 GCF_000691975.1 Corvus brachyrhynchos
GCACGTCGCACCCTGCTGTGAGCTGTCAGGAGAGGGAGCTGAGCCGGGAGTGATGAACTGAACTGAGCTGAGCTGGCCTGGGCTGAGCTGAGCTGAGCTGGGCTGGGCTGGGCTGAGCTGCCCGGCAGCTCTGGTGATCCGAGCCCACGCCAGCCCGAAGGGATTGGTCACACTGCGGGAAAAGACATCCATCGGCTTCCTGTTCCCCCGGGAGCCTGGCCCTGAGGGCTGCCCTTCCTCTCCCTGGGCGCGGTGAGGGTGGACAGGAAAGCTGCAGCTCCAGCACACAGACCCCGAAATCCAGCTGCAGGGCATGACCCATCCGCTGGCATGTCCCGGCCTCCAGCTGCAGAAATCCCCACCCGGTGCTCGGTGCATCGCTTCCCAGGGAAAGGGAAGTGGAGTCTGCGTCCTTCAGTGGCGTGGAGCGGGCTGATCTCATTGTGTGTTCCCGTGTCCGACATCTCCGGGCAGGAGGGAAAGGCCAGAGCCGCCCCGAGCTCCAGGGGCTGCTGCGCTCCGCGGGACAGGTGGGATCGGCAGCTCTGGGAATGTCTCACCCGGGGTGTTGGAACGCACCCCTCCGCCAGTGCGGGTCGGGGGAGTCCCGGGAGCCATCCCATTCCTCACGCCGTTCCAGCTGCCCTGCTGGGATCACGTTTGGGTGCAGTTGCTCCTTCCTTCCATGGGCTTCTGAGCCCCGGTGCTCCTTCCCTGACCCTTCTCCCATCCCGCTGTGCTCCTCCCCTGGGCTTTTTCCCAGCTTTGGGGTACTTGATTGCTCCCATCCCTAAGTGCACTGACTCTGAGCCATGATTTCAAACAGACACGGAACCACGTCTGCAGCAGCAAAATCCCAGGGTGAATCCAGAGCAGCAGTTGGAAACACGTATCTGAGGGAAGAAATTGGGATTTCTGTGCTTTGCCCCAGAGCACGACCACGTTCACCCTGGGGGGAGTCCCGACACATCTGGTGTGGGGAGGGCACTGTGTTCATCTGTTGCCCTTCCCGATGGGAATCATCAATCCCTGATTGTTAATTAGGTCACAGTCAATTCCATGACTTTTGTGAAGATCCTTGACACTGGGAATAGACAAAACCACGGGATGTTGGACCAGCCCACACTGAAGGGAAGATGAATCCCCTTGGAGGGAGCAGATATCCTCGGGCTGTCGTTGGCAAAACAGCCTCGGCTCCGGGAATTTCCTGTTTTTCATTCATTGTCATTTGCTGTTGTTTCACGTTGTTTAATTTATTGCCAATTACTTATTGCACTGACAGCACTGACCTGTTAGAGGTACCTCCCCTGGCGCCAAGTGCCACCGTCCAGCGTTCTCCAGCTGTGTCCTGGAACTGTGGCCTTCCCTGTCTTTTCCTTCTTCCCCCCGCATTTCACTCTTCCTGTGCCCCAGGTAGTGTCACCACTCAGCCCTTGGATTTCCAAACAAAGCAGCTCAGCCTCCCTAAGGCCAGAATCAGTCAGAGAAACCTGGAATCACAGAACTGATCAGATATTAAATATCTGATTTATTCTATATTAAATATCAGCTTTAGGAGCACAACTGCCAGGGAGCGTGAGGAGAGTCTGAGCTGCATCTGGAACAGGCTCTGCTGGGAGCAGCCTGGGATAGTGGGAGGTGTCCCTGCCCATGGCAGGGGGTGGAACTGGATGGGCTCTGAGGTCCTTTCCCACCCAAACCAGTCTGTGATTCCACGATTAAAAAAAAAAAAATCCCTCAATCCTCTCTAAATTCATCATTTTTGTAGCTCTCAGTGTGGCAGAAAGTGCAATGGCTGAAGTAGAAACTGCAGTTCATTTGGGATATTTTGGAGCCATGGCTCAGGCGCCAGTGGCTCGCCAGGGTCACGCTCCTCTGATCTAATTTTATCTCTTGAAGCTGCATAGGAGGAAGCGAAGCCCAGTTCATTGTGAGGGGATCAGCTCATCCCTGATGGAAAAGGAAAGACTGACATTATCACAGCACTATCCCAGTTTGTGGGGAACTGGGGGAAGCTGGGGGAATCTGAGGCAGGGGCTGTGCGGGGCTGGTGTGAGGGGAATGGGGACAGGGCGGTGGGGGACAGTGGTGGTGCTGCTGATTTGAGGAGCCCTCTGAACACAGACACAGGGTCTGGTTTAGAAATGAGACACTGAATTGTTCTGCACAGGGCGCAGTGTGGAGCTTTCCACAAACCCAGCACAGCAAGGAGCAAAAATTGCAACATTTATACAGTAATGTTTTCATAAACCCCCCTATGTAATGCAGGGCTGCCACCTACCTAATGCATATTTATTTAACAATCTCGTGCAATACTCGTTTCTGTGCCCGCTTGAGTTCATTCGGGGGGCTCTGGTGTCCTCTGGGGAGGTGCCCCCGTTCCATTTTAAACAAAGTCCACCACGGGATTTCTTGCCAAGCAAGACGTGTCTGCTGCTCTGGGCCACAGCTTGTGAACAATAGTTACATCCATGCTGACATTTACACCTTGTGGCCCCAGCCAGATGACAAGAGACACGGCAGGTGGCACACCAGGAGCCGACACTGAACAGGAAGACCCCCGACTACGCGATAAAAGCCCCGGTGGCCCTTTGAGGGAGCCCTCCTTTGAGGGAGCCCTCCTTTGAGGCTGTTTCAACCATAGCCAAAACCTGTTTCACAACCCCCTGCCCATTCTCCGTGACTCCCTGGGCGAATTGTTCGCTATTTCCGACTCTTGAGACGTCACCATCGGTGTCACTGCTGAGGTGGTGGGCACCGGGCTGTGAGGGGGAGGCTGCGGCTGTGAG
>NW_008236211.1:286457-287494 GCF_000691975.1 Corvus brachyrhynchos
TTTTGACCTGTTCTCCAGTTGCTTAATGCTTCCCGGCAGGAATTTCCCTGGGAAGCGACGTGGGGGGAGGGACTGCCGCTTGGATTTGCGCTGGCGAGCGAGGGTGTAAGTCACATCCGCGAGCAAGTGACAGGCGCAGGGGGTTCTCAGTGTTGGCGGTGTATCCGTGCCTTCCGTGCAGCTGAGCTCGTTCAGGTGGGAGCTCCTGAGTAGCCCCAGGTCACGCAGAGCTGCAAATCCTACAAGGTGAATTTTTGTCACCCGGTTCTTCAGCGTGACGGGGTTTGTTGCTGTCCTGTCGTCAGGCTGGCCTCGGTGCTGTCCCTGTGCGAGGCGGGCACAGAGGTTGGAGAAAAGGGAAGTTCAGAAGTGGGACAGGAATGGGAGAGGAAACTCCACAAGTGCGACCTGCGGGAGCTTGGCTGAAACGCTGAGTTGTGAAAGCTCAGCTCACACTTCCCAGACCGGGATAAATCCCCCTCACGGAGAGGGGGAGGAGCTGGGGTTCTGAGAACCCTCCTGGAAGAGGGATCTGTTCAAACAAGACTTGAAAAGTCTGGCTGGGAAGCAAATGTAAATAGAAACCTGCGGCTGAGACTTGCAAGGGATATTTTAATAAATAAATTCATTTTGACCTTGTGTTTACAGCTTGCGAAGCATCAGAATAGCTGCTGTGTTCAGGAGATGCAGTGCAGTTCAAGATCTTAGGAAATAATTTACTAGCTTACAGGCAAACACTTTGGTGTTGCTCTCCATATGTTTTTGTGTGTGATTTTTAACAGTTTCTGTTGAAAGAACAGTGGCAGGATCTCCAGTGCAGGGTGGAAGTGGGACCAGCTCTTTTCCAGCCTCTGTGCACTGCTGTCCATCCCTTGATCCCTTCTGGAATCCACTTAAGGGCTAAACCACGTATTCAGCAAAGCTGCACCGAGACCTCTCACAACTGAAGGTTGCACATTGCCCAGAGCCAGGGCACAGGCAGACAAAAGGAGGAAGGGATGAGTAAATACCTGCCAAAACCCCAGCTTTGGCAAATC
>NW_008236211.1:287507-288041 GCF_000691975.1 Corvus brachyrhynchos
ATGTTGAAGGGCTCTGGTCAGACTCCAGCTCCCGTCTCCCCTGAGTGTCTCTGTGTTTTGGGGTTGAAATCGTGGCTGTGGTTCTTGTCCCGGGCTGCGTGCTGGGCTTGGCTCTCGGCTGCTGGTTGGGGTTTGTAGGGGAAATTGAAAAGCCATGCTAAGGAATGGAGAAGCTCTCAGGTGCCTTGTGCTTCTGCTTTTGGAAGGTGACATAAAACTGTCCCCAAGCTCAGGGATCTCCCCTTTTGTCTCCAGGAGTCCCCTCTGTGTAGGAGGTTCTGTCACGGAGTTCTGAGCTGGCTCTGGCTCTGACCCCAGGAGTCACTGGGCTGCAGGGGACAGGCCTGGGGCTCTGCTTGTCACAGGATCACAGAGTCATCCAGCTTGGAAAAGCCCTCCCAGCCCATCGAGTTCCAGCTGTGCCCGGTCCCCACCTTGTCCCCAGCCCAGAGCACTGAGTGCCACCTCCAGGCCTTCCTTGGACACCTCCAGGGATGGGCACTCCAAACCTCCCTGGGCAGCCCCTGCCAAGGC
>NW_008236211.1:288065-289380 GCF_000691975.1 Corvus brachyrhynchos
TCCACCCTGAGCCTGCCCTGGCCCAGCCTGAGGCCGTTCCCTCTCCTCCTGTCCCTGTTCCCTGGCAGCAGAGCCCGACCCCCCCGGCTGCCCCCTCCTGTCAGGGACTTGTGCAGAGCCACAAGGTCCCCCCGGAGCCTCCTTTGCTCCAGGCTGAGCCCCTTTCCCAGCTCCCTCAGCCATTCCTCATAGAACTGACTCTCCAGGCAAGCTTGTCCTGGGAAACTCCCCAGCTCCCTGCACAGCAGCCTCAGGTCATCCCAGCTGGATTTTCTGGGGCAAGTCTGTCTCCCCTCTGCCTCCTCTCTTGCTCTGTCACCTCTCCACTGGTGCTCACAGGTGGTTGAGGCAGCTAAGCCAGCAAAAACCATTGTTTTTTATAATTAACTTCTGGTGCTGATATGTTCTTGTTCCAGTTTAGTCCTCCTGGCGAGGAGTTTGGGATTAGGTATCCTCCAGTTCTGGGGAGGTCATGGGAATGTGAGGAGGGGAGAGTACTGAGGTAATTTGTTCTTGAATTAACAGAATCCATTGGAGCATCTCGCAGATGAGACATGGAAGTGAGGCCTTGCTGTTTGCTGGCAGGACCTGGGGGAGCTGTAGGGATGAGGGAATTCCGTGGGACTCCAGCTGTGCTGCTCTGTAGAGGTGTGGGGCTGTTAATGGGGCAGCAGAGCAGGGTGAGGTGAGGGAAGGTCCCCACGAGGGCAGGAAGTCACTGTTGATAAACAACCTTTTCTCATTTCCTGCCTCGCTCGGTGCCTGTGCAGCTGCACAGGGCTGGCAGCTGCTGCCCGTGCTGGGGACAGGGGCTGGGGTCCCTGCAGCTCAGAACCCACCTGCAGCAGGGGAGAAGCTGCTGCTGCTGGGAGTACGGGGGGTGAACAGCACAGAGCTTGCAGGTGCCTGCGTTCAGGCTGCCTCTGGCCTGTGCCAGTGCTTGAGCTGCACCTTGAGCTGGTGCCAGGCTCGGGCTGTGATCCTGCATCCAGAGCTGTGCCAGGGATTGTGTGTGCATAGCCAGCGGGATGCCAGGGCAGTGCCCGAGCTCAGAGCTGTGGCTCTGGCAGCCCAGGGTTATCAGAGATCTGGAACTGCTGCCTGTTCACCCAGTGCTGGCAGGGAGAGCAAATCTTGGCTGGCACTGGCCTTGGTCTGGTCTGGGATGTGTTGTCCTGCTGGATCCCACACCCACAGCAGCGGAGGGGTTGGATTCTGCCCCTGTGCTCAGGTGGGAGCCCACCTGCAGAGCTGCCCCAGCCCTGGGGCCAGCAGCACAAGGATGTGGAGCTGCTGCAGAGAGCCCAGAGGAGGC
>NW_008236211.1:289674-291556 GCF_000691975.1 Corvus brachyrhynchos
CAGGGGTGGTACTGGATGGGCTCTAATGTTGCTTTCCATCCAAACCATTCCATGGTCACCGCTGCATCCAGTGGGTACTCCCAGGGCTGAGGTTGAAGGTGCCCTGGTGTCCCACTGCTGACAGGACCTGCGTTGTGCAGCAGAGAACTTCTCTGGGATGTTCTGACTGCTCAGGTCCCGGAGTTGTTGCTTTCCCTCTCCCTGTGTTCAGCACAGTCCTCAGGATGCAGCTTCTTCACAGGAGGGAGAGAGCAGAGCCAAGTGCTCCGTGTGTGTCCCTGCTCCGCCGTGGTGGGTCTGTGGTGGTGCCACAGGGACCTGTCCCCATCCCCAGCAGCCACCCCATTCCTGGCTGGAAGCCCCAGCCAGGCCATCGTGGTGCTTTGTGTGTGGGGAGGGAAGTGTGAGCTGGAGTGGGCCGAGGCTGAAGGGATTTGGTGTTTGTTTTTCACGGGAAGTGCCCGCGGGTGACCTGAGGAAAGGGTTTCCTGCTGCAGCAGCCGGCAGTGCCGAGGAGCTGGGGCTGTGTGGGAGATGGGCTCTGGAAATGCTCCTTGGCTGGGTCACCCAGGGACACCAAGTGTTCAGGTGAGCTGTTTGTGAGGGACAGCTGCTGCAGCCGGGTGCTTGAGATGCCGGCGTGGTTTGGGGAGGAAGGGACCCTCACCCTCATCCAATTCCACCCCTGCCCTGGCAGGGGGCACTCCCACTCTCGCAGCCTGCCTCAATGTCCAGCCTGGCCTTGGGCACTGCCAGGGATCCAGGGCAGCCCCAGCTGCTCTGGGCACCCTGTGCCAGGGCCTGCCCACCCTCCCAGGGAACAATTCCTTCCCAATGTCCCATCCAGCCCTGCCCTCTGGCACTGGGAAGCCATTCCCTGTGTCCTGTCCCTCCAGCCCTTGTAAATTGTCTCTCTCCACCTTTTTTGTTTGCCCCTTCAGACACTGGAAGGCCACAGTTAGGTCGCCCTGGAGCTTCTCTTCTCCAGGCTGGACAATCCCAACTCTCCCAGCCTTTCCTCACAGCAGAGCTGCTCCATCCCTCTGATCCCCTTGTGCCTCCTCTGGACTGGCTCCAACAGGTCACTCTCCTCCCTGATTGTTCCATGGGAAAAATCTGAAGGCAGCTGTGGAGCACAGCAGGCTCTTCCTGGAGAACCTGGGAATGGGCTTTTCACTTCTCAGTGAGGTGTTGAACAAGGTGGTGCTGCAGAAGATTCAGGGACCAACCCCAGCTTGTGGAATGAGTTGATAGCTGGAGCTGGTAAAGGCTTCCTGGATTTTTTTTCTGGAGGGGATTGTTTGTTGCTCTGTTGGGCTTTTTGGTGGTGCTTTGTTTTGTTTTTAATGCCCTGGGGATTGTCACGGCTCCTTCCCTGTTCCCAGGCTGTGGCCAGGGACGAATTTCCAAGACAGACACGGAGCAGTGGTGAGGGTTGGTCTGTCCCATCTGTAAAATGCCTTTGCAGAGGTTTTTGAAGGACAGGGACAGGGCAGGTGGTGGCCACAGCTCCGGGGACTGAGCCACTGTCTGGTGTCCTCCCAGCACGTGATGCAGCTCTGTGTCTGCTGGCCAGGGAATTACCTTGGCACCGCTTCCAGGGAAACAGACTTGTGGCTGCACAAGACTGAGCAGGATTCGGCACAGGCTCTGTCACATGTTGGTAGAGAAGGGCACTTTGCTTCACTCCGCACTCTCACAAATCCCTGAGCAGCTGCACCTCTTGGATGTGTTTTTCCTGAATTTTTTCAAGTTTTTCCTGAAGGATTTCTGTGCTGTGGCACCTCCAGTGCTGGGGGCAGCTCTGGGCCCCTCCTGTCAGGAGAGACCCTGAGGGGCTGGAGCGTGTCCAGGGAAGGGAATGGAGCTGGGAAGGGGCTGG
>NW_008236211.1:291774-294230 GCF_000691975.1 Corvus brachyrhynchos
GGCGCAGGCCTTGGCAGGGGCTGCCCAGGGAGGTTTGGAGTGCCCATCCCTGGAGGTGTCCCAGGAACCCTGGGCATGGCACTCAGTGCTCTGGGCTGGGGACAAGGTGGGCATCGGGCACAGGTTGGGCTCTATGGGCTGGGAGGGCTTTTCCAGCCTTGGGGATCCTGGGATTCTGTGACTTCCCAGTAAAGCCAGCGAGTGCAGGTGTGAGCTTATCTCGGTCCTCTGACACCTGCACTTCTGGGCCTAGAAGTTGTAGTGAGCTGAAATCTGCTTTAAGCTCACCCTGGGCATCTCTAACAGACAAATGGAGGCTTAAAAATGGTTCTTGTGTGGAAACAGAACTTGTGAGGGATGAGGTGGAAGTGTAATCCCCTCTAATGGCTGGAGCAAACCAGCAGACTACAAAATCCTCCTTCCAGTCACAATAATCCAATTATTGGCCTGCCATTTTAAACGCTCATTTCCAAGTTCCTTTGCTCCTGCTGGGAGTTTTAACCTCTTGAACGGCTCTGTGAGTTGCTGCAGACGCCATCCCTGCAGCTGTGGGTGTGCAGGTGACTCCTCTGGCTCGAGCTCAGTGGAGCCCTTTTCCCATCGCTGGGGTGAGCAATGGGCTGGCAGTGCAGTGCTGGCTGAGGTGGGGCTTATTTGATTGCTATTAAAATTACAATTAGCAGTACACCTACTTTAAAAGCTACCCCAGGGCCTGGCTCTTGGCTTGGCAGCGGAGCCCACCTGTCCCAGAGTGTCAGTGCAGTTGGAAAAGTGCTGGAATGTTGTTTCCCTGTGCAGAGCAGGGTGGGGCGGGTGTGAGCACCGGAGGGAAGAGGGAACAGTGGCTGTGCCAGGTGGGGAATCCCCAGGCCTGCCCGGAGTGCCTCTCCCAGCAGGATCCCAGGTGGAAGTGTGGGCAGCTCTTCACCATTGCAACGTTCCAGGAGAAAAATTCAGTGCTGCTGAAGGACCTCCGAGACACTCTCTGTGTTTCATACAGTCACAGAGCAGTTTGGGTTGGAAAGGACCTTAAATCTGATCTCATTCCACCCCCTGCCATGGGCAGGGACACCTTCCACTGTCCCAGGCTGCTCCAAGCCCCAATGTCCAGCCTGGCCTTGGGCACTGCCAGGGATCCAAGGGCAGCCCCAGCTGCTCTGGGAATTCCATCCCAGCCCCTCCCCACCCTCCCAGGGAACAATTTCTGTCCTTGTTTAGAGCCATAAACGTGCTGTAGGTGTGGATTTTACCACAGAGCTCAGCCACACTCCTGCTTGGTCTGGTTCATTTAATGCTAGCAGGAGGGGTTGGAGGCCTCGTGCAGACCTGAGGGAGCTCCTCTCTAACAGCACAGGAGCCTTGAGAGGCCTTTCTGCACAGGCTGTGGTCTCCTCCCCAGGCAGCTCAGACTTGCACCTGTACAGGGCTGGCTGAGCATTTCATGGCAAGGCTTTTGCAGGTGAGAATGTTTAAGACCCGAAGCCAGCGGTGTTTCCTGGCTACAAAATCCCAGATTGGTTTGGGATCCCCTTGTCCCCCCCACCATGGCCTTTGCAGCACCTGCAGGAGGTGGAAATGGACCTGGTCACTGTGCAGTAGCAGAGCTCTGGTGTCTGAGAGAAACGGGACAGTCAGCTTCTGTTAAGTGTGCTTGGATGTGCTCTCAGGCAGCTTTTGGTTTTAAAAAGAGGGAAATTCAAATGTGCAGAACCCCCGTGTGGCACAGGCTGAGGTGTTGTGCACCAAGTGTGATTTGAGTGCAAGTACAGTAGTGTAGGTGTGAGTTCCTGCTCAGACTCACCAGGGCTCACTGAACACCAGGCTGTGGCTTTGGGGTTCAGCCCTGAGCTGCAGCTGCTCCCCAGCACGCGTTAAACGCACCAGAACCGGATGCTTGACAGAGAGATTTGCCTTTTCTGTGACTGTCAGGTTTTCTGCTCTGTGCATCTGTTTGGAGGAGTAAGAATAGAGGGCCAAGAGCAGCTGGGACAGTCAGTCCAGTTCCTGTAGTGTCTCTAAAATATCCCTGCTGTCACCAGCGCGAGGAGGTTCTTGGAGGTGTGACCCAGATGCACATCCCCACGGAGCAGCCTCGGTGGGACACAGTGACAGCGCTTTCAGTGCCACTGAGCAGCCTCTCCAATAAAATGTGAGGGTTGGATGTTCGTGCCCGTTGCTTACATTCTGTGGATGCTCCAAAACTCTGCTTTGCAGGGAAGCAGAGCAGTGGAGCTGCTGTGGAGCTGAGGAGGGATGAAAATTGGGAGGAGTAATACGATCCCAGAATGGTTTGTGTTGGAAGGGACCTTAAAGCTCATCCTGCCCTGGGCAGGGACACCTTCCACTAGGCCAGGTTGGTCCAAACCTCTGCTCGCAGGGAACAGGGCCAGGAGGAGAGGGAACGGCCTCAGGCTGGGCCAGGGCAGGCTCAGGGGGGACCGCAGACAGGATTTCTT
>NW_008236211.1:294261-295489 GCF_000691975.1 Corvus brachyrhynchos
AGGGAGGTTTGGAGTGCCCATCCCTGGAGGTGTCCCAGGAAGGGCTGGAGGTGGCACTCAGAGCTCTGGGCTGGGGACAAGGTGGGGACTGGGCACCACTGGGACTCATCTTGGGGATCTTTTCCAGCCTCAGGGATCCTGGGATTATCTGAGCACATGGGTTGCATACTTACACGAGTTTTGTTGTAATTTCAGTAATTTGGTTTTGAACTTAAGTCAGTCAAACAACTGGGTGACACCAGGGCTGGGGCTCCTGGCCAGCTCTGGGGTGTCCCTGTGCTCTTGTCCCCAGGTGGATTTAACAGGAAGGACCAGGGAGCAAACCCAGGGCAGCAGCAGGAGCTGCTCCTGAACCTTTGGAGTGAGCATGAGCTGCGTGTCACATGGATGCTCCGATTGTTCCTGGCTCTGCAGCAGTTCCGTGTAAGAACATCCAAAGCAGTCCTGGTTAAAAGCACTTTTGTTCCTTCTGAGCCAGCCTGGTGTGGCTGCTGGTCACAGCAATGCCTGGGTGTCATTGTAGGGATGCAGCTTCGGGGCAGGATCTGAACTTGTGAACTTCTCTCTTTGGGGCACATGAAAACTTTGTTTTCAGCAGCCCGGCTGGGAGCTGTGTTCTCCTGAAGCTGTTCTCAGGGCCCTCATGGATATTAGGCATAAACCCCATGTTGTCGATGCTCTGATAACAGGATATCCATGTCAGGGATATTCTGATGACTGTGCTGTCCCTGCAGGAGCCAGAGTGCACAGGTTCCTTGTGCTTCACTGGGTCCTGAATTCAGAACTGATTTCATGAGATCACTTGGTAAACATGATCCTATTCCTTCTTCTGGCAAGTCCTGCAGTTTGTGTTCTTTCTTTCTTTCCTCCTTTCCGTGTGGGGAAATTGGAATTTGCTCTCCAACCTCTTACAAGAAGCAGCAATAAATATTATCCCTCCCAGCTTTTCCTGAGCTCAGTCCATACTGTCCCAGTAGAGCATCCCCTGGGATAACAGAGCCCAGTTCTCCTCTCTTCCCTGTGCTTGCTGGCACAGGATGCACAAACATGGGTTGTGTTGAGTTGTGTTCAATTCTGGGAGCTGCTGGAGAGGGTCCAATGGCAGCCCCTGTGCTCAGGTGAGACCCCACCTGCAGAGCTGCCCCAGCCCTGGGGCCAGCAGCACAAGGACGTGGAGCTGCTGCAGAGAGCCCAGAGGGGGGCACACAGCTGCGTCAGGGCGGGGGGC
>NW_008236211.1:295644-298566 GCF_000691975.1 Corvus brachyrhynchos
CCACTGCCAGGCAGGGCTGGATGGGATATTGGGCAGGAATTGTTCCCTGGGAGGGTGGGCAGGCCCTGGCACAGGGTGCCCAGAGCAGCTGGGGCTGCCCCTGGATCCCTGGCCAGGCTGGACATTGGGGCTGGGAGCCTTTGACCATAAAGCTGATCCCAGCCCGGGCTGCTCCAAGGAACTGCCATTGGAACAGTATGGAATGAAGGATTCACTGAGGATTAAAGTCTCCCTGAGCTTGATAATCTCAGTTTTAAAGCATTAACTCGCCCCATCACTGGCAAAGTTTGCTTCCCTCTGGTGTAGAATCTTTCAAAGGCAGGGCCAGGAGTTCAGGGTCTCTCTGCTCCCCTCCTGCAGCTGTTTCCATCTGAACCTGCACAGAAGGCAGCCAGGAGAATTGTCCCAGCTCAGCAGCGTTGTGGCAGTGACAGGTTTCTCCCTCAGCAGGCACATTTGCATTTGTGTGTGACCTGGGATGGTTTTCTTCTCCTCAATAAACTGTTTGGAGAGGCAGCTGAAGTATCCCCTGAGTCTGAGTGTGTGGCCTCCTGCTTTGGGACACTCAGGGATGAACAACCCACTGGGGAGGCACAGCACTGCCCTGGCTGTCCCAGTGCCTGGCTCAAGGCTTGAGGTGCTTAAACTGTTGGTTTTCCTTATTTCCTTGTGCTGGGAGGGTTTGAGGGCTTCCCTTCCCTTCTGCCACTTGCTGCTTTTGCTGTCAAATAGAAATTCTGCAAGGAAGGGCTTTTTTCAGTTAAAGGTTTTGGGTTGTAGATGAGCACTTCAGTAACAAACTGGTTTTATTTACAGTCTCCACACACAGTGCACTTCCCTTAACGGGGCAGCAAATGTGCTTCAAATGCCATTTATTGTGACAGGTCAGGCCACTGAGGCTTCCTGTCCATCTCTGAGCTGCTGTCTCCTCTGGGCCTGTGGACAGCTCTGTGTTTTCCAGCCTTAAAAGGAAGGGATGAGTGTTGAGGTTTCTCCGCTGCTCCAGAGGGGAAGGAATGTGGGAGAACAGAACCCTCCAGAGGAGCTGCCCGGGCTCAGGTTGGCTCAGGTGCCCTGATGGTTGGGGTCATCTTTATCTTCAGAGAAGGCCTGGACGTGGCACTCGGTGCTCTGGGCTGGGGACAAGGTGGGGATTGGTCCCAGGTTGGACTCGATGGTCCCAGAAGGTTTTTCCAACCTCAGCGATCCTGGGACTGTGCCAGCCCTGCCCTTGCTCTGGCCTCTGTCTCCAGCGCCCATGAGGGTGTGAAGCTGCTTGGCAAACTCGATCATGAAGCTTTTCTTTCCTTAATTAAAATAAGAGGAGATGCTATTTCTGGCTGGGCTTAGGTCCCTGCTCCCGCTCCCTTAGGTCACTGCTGGCAGTCGCGGTGGTGGCACAGCCCGGGGGCAGGAGCTGTGCCAGAGCTGTGCCAGAGCTGTGCCAGAGCTCTGCGAGCTCCTTCCAGCCCCAGCGAGCTCCTTCCAGCCCCAGCGCGGACCTCGGCCGCGGGAGCTCCCTGCCTTGGGGCATTCAGGGTTTGGGACAAGCGTTCCTGGCAGGGAGTTAAGGGAAGCAACGTGTCTGAGTTCAGCAGCAGCCAGTGCTGGCTTTGCCATGCCCAAGCTTTCCTGCAGAAGTCCTGGAAGCTCCTCCTGGGGCCCTGCCTGGCTGGGCTGGCTCCCTGCCCGGGCAGCAGGGCTGAGCACTGCTTGTTGTGGGGACTTCCTTGTGGGGCTGCTGTGCAGGTTTGGGACTCTGACCTCTTCCCTGTCTGCTCTCCAGGTGCATTCCCAGGAATTTGCCGGTTGGGAAATGGTGATGTGCTCCAGCCCCGTGCCAGCTGCCCTGGTTAAAGGCAGCTGATGCTGCAGGGCTCAGACTCAAATATTAATTTAATTCCAAAAATTAAAAAAAAAAAAGAAACAGAGCTGAAGACTTGACAGCTCAGTGTACAAAAAACTGCTCCAGCTTTGGCTGTGTGTGGATCCTGAACTCCTGTGCTGTGTGGGGGAGCCTGAACGGACAGCCAAGAGTGGTGCAGCAAGTCTGTCTTAGGAATTAATAATTATAATTAATAATTGTATCTTGCTGATAATTGGGACCTTCCCCTGTCACCTTTAGGTCCCCTGTGCAACCCCTCAGCCTTCTCAAACCTTCAGGATAACACAGAGGGATTTTTTGGAGAGAGCCACCCTGTTAGTCCTATAGACATGTGCTCCTCTCCCACCTCATCCCCCCATTATTCCTGAAGGGATGTTGTACTCAAGCCTCACCTCAGACATGCTGTTCCTGGTTATTTGCTGGTCTAAATTCAGGGATGTAAGTTCCAGGACTAGAAGCTTTGAGTTGTTTTGTAGGGGGTCCCTCCTGGTTTTCCCCACAAAAATCCATCCTGGACAGCAAACCTCTCCTTTGTGGCTGGTGTAATCCTTGGGCTTCTTTCAAACCGGGGAGTTGGACTCCATTCCTGTGGGGCTCTTCCAGCTCAGGATATCCTGTGATTCTCTGCAGCTGTTTATTCTCCACTTAGAGCTGGGCTTGTCGAGTGACTGGGTGGGAGGTTTGGACGTTGGTGGGAGCTCAGGGCAGTTTGCAGAATGGTCACGGTGTCTCGTGCTTGGACAAGTTTTCCACTGATCCAGAAATGTTCTGTTTGAAGAAGCACTTCAGTGCCCTTTGGGACAGATACTCGAAATGAGACATCACAAATACAGACAGTTTAGAGGGCAGGGCTGGATGGGCTATTGGGAAGGAATTGTTCCCTGGGAGGGTGGGCAGGCCCTGGCACAGGGTGCCCAGAGCAGCTGGGGCTGCCCCTGGATCCCTGGCAGTGCCCAAGGCCAGGCTGGACATTGGGGCTGGGAGCAACCTGGGACGGTGGGAGGGGTCCCTGCCCATGGCAGGGGGGGGGGCGGGGG
>NW_008236211.1:298854-300311 GCF_000691975.1 Corvus brachyrhynchos
GCAGGACAAGCAGGGAGTGCCCGTGGAGCTGCTGTGGAGCAGAGCCTGGAGTCCTCCCGTGTCCTCCCCCAGGCCCTTGTTGCTCTCCCAGTTGAGCAGGTGCTGTCCAGGTCCCCAAGGAGGGAGGTGGCTCTGGGATCTCCCCTCCCCTGCTGCTGCAGCCCTCAGTGTGAAACGTGGCCTTTAATGGCACCTGATGACACGGGATTGTCCATTCCTCCCTGACCCCGTTTCTGCCTAAAGCCTTGGGCAGCATTTGGCTAATTGGATGAGTGGAGCAGATCCTGCAATCTGGGTCAAGTCCCTCATCCCCCCGGGGCTCCTGTGGTGTTTTCTCACTGCTCCGGGGTGACTGAGCAGGAATTTCACATCCACCCGGGGCTTTTTATAGCTGACCCACTTCTCTCCCAGGGTTGCATTGCAGGGGATGATTCCCTGCTGGGAGGAAATGTGCAGCTTTTGCCGGTGTCTGGAGCTGCAGCTGGAATTCTCCTCCTGGGAAGGAATGCCTGGAGCTGAGGGCTCTGTGCTGGATGTGAGGCTGAGGTGACAAACCAGATGATCAGGTTTTGCTGCCTGTCTCTCCAGAGCATGTGCTGATCCATGTGCAAACTCCTCAGCTGCTGTGGGTTCATGGACTTAGGAAGTTTAGGTTCTATTTCCAGGAAGGAGCCTGAGTGTAAGTGCTGATTGTGTTTATAACGTTAGGGTCCAGTTTTAAATCCCTCTTAGCACGAGGGAATAGCCAATAGCTATTCCAAAGTGTGTTTTTGCCAAAGCTTGCTGACAGCATTCATGGATTGAGGTGCTCCTTTGTATCCAGTCTTGGGGAATCTCCGGGTTAAGCCTTGATGAGCTGATTGCTGGTGAAAACAGCCCCAAACAAACCCAACCACTTCAAGCACTCCTTTCCATGAGGCTTTTCATTCTGAGTGCTGGTCTGATCCACTGTTGGATTTACCTGGGCAGAACCTGGATCACTCAGAGCTTTCCCAAATGGAAAAGTGTGGCCAGCTCTTCCTGCTGGCAGGGGCAGAGCTGAGAGCTGCCCAGTGAGGGGGGTTGTGCTGGACTGGTCTGGGCGAGGGCAGGGCTGGATGTAAATCCCTCACTGAGGGTTTCAGCTCCCGTTCCATGGATGAGTCCTTGCCCTGGGTCCTGCCTGTCACCGTGGTGTCCTGAGCCTGCCATGAACCTCGGTGCCTGTGAGTGGGGGGGTGGATTCATTCCTGGGAAATGCAGAGGGTTCCCTGTCATAACATTTCACCCTCTTAGCCCAGGAATCAGCACTAAATGTTGGGTTTTGTTCAGCTGTTGCTGAATTTCCTGAAGGCTCAGCAGTGAAAGTGGAAGGAAGGAGCTCGTTCCCTGCCCTGGGCACTCTCCAGCCCCTTCCCAGCTCCGTTCCCTGCCCTGGACACGCTCCAGCCCCTCAGGGTCTCTCCTGTCAGGAGGGG
>NW_008236211.1:300361-311822 GCF_000691975.1 Corvus brachyrhynchos
CCCCCCCGGGCCCCCCGGGCCCCCCCGGGCCCGCGCCCCCAGCCACTGGCACAGCACCCCCAAGGCCTTTTCCAGCCCCTCTGCCCCAGCCTGGAGCTCTGCAGGGGTCGGTGTGGCCAGCATCTCTCTCTGTCCCAGTTCTCTGTGCTGTTCAGGCCCCTCTGGTAGCACAGGTCCCTTTGTGTCTGTGCCACGCGTGTCAGTGTTTTGGGGGTTCTGGCATGTTCTCGGGGTGAAGCTGTGGCTGTGCCCATGTCCAGTGCCAAAACTGGAGCTGTGTGGGCCCTGAACCCCCTGGTGCAGTCTGTGGCTCCTGCTGCCCAGGGTGGATGTGGTGCAGCTGCTGGGAGCTGCTGTCACCCCAGGAGCTCCCAGGGAGCCCCAGCTGCTGTTCCTGGGGCACAGAGAGAGAGGGGCTGCTGGTTCCACTTGGAGAGATTTCTAAAAATGCAGTGAAAGCTTTGAGGTGGAGCTGAGATGGTTTTGGAGTTGGGGTTATCCACGCTGGCAAACATATGCCACACTGCTCCCGAGGCAGCCAGCCTTGGACAGTCACGGTTAGAGGCTGGTTGGTTTGGTTTGAACCTTCAAACCCCTCGTATTCTCACTTGACACCAACACGAGAACACTGGTTATTATAAACAACTCATAAACACCTGTTTGGGTGGTTTCTGGCCTGTCCCCCCACAGTGCTGGGGTTTGTCAGTCGTTCCAAAGGCATCACCATTGCTCTCTGGGGGTCCTCTCAGAGGTCCAGCACCTTCCAATCCCATTCTCCTCCCCACCCCTGTCCTTCCTGCTGGCTGGGACCTGCTTGTCCCCCTCACTGCCTCCAGCAGCAAGCTCAGACTCGCGGTGGAAGTATTTTCCTGCAAGGTTAGGAGGACACTCGCTGTGGGCCAGTCCTTGTCACGCAGAGAGGTGCTGGAAGTGCAGCCTTTTCCACGGGGAATTCTTGAGTCCTTACATTCTATTCTGAAATTTTGGAATGCCAGTGGGCAGCACGGCCAGAGCAGGAGGGTTCCTCTGAAGTGTGTTGCAATAGGTTGGCCTGGAAGCAGAAAGTGGACTTTGAGCTCAGCAAAACTGTAATTAAAAGAGATTAAAGTTGGGAAAGCCCACTGAGCCCACCCAAGGTGTAAGCAAGGAAATTAATTTTCTCCTGATGATTCTGGTTTTTTGGAACCAGAAAACAGGGGTCATCAGGGGCTGGAATGAGATGGTCTTTAAGGTCCCTTCCAACCCAGACCATTCTGTGATTCTTGGGCCAGGACAGTCCTCAGGCTGCACAGGGATGTGTGCTGTGCAACAGGTGACTCTTGTAGGGAGAACTCCACTGGCACAGGATGCCCAGGGAAGCTGTGGCTGCCCCTGGATCCCTGTAAGTGCCCAAGGCCAGGTAGAACAGGACTTGGAGCAGCCTGGGACAGCAGGAGGTGTCCTTGCCCATGACAGGGATGGGCTTTAGGGTCCCTTCCCCCCCCAAACCATTCCAGAATTAATGATTTTGTTGGCAGTGAGCTTGGCTCAGTTGGTCAGAGCTGAGTTGCCTCTCAGACTCAGTCCTGTGGCACAGTAGGATTTTATTTATTTACACACAGTGACTAAAAATGACTCAAGTGAAAGATGTGATCTGGGATTAAAAGGGCAGAAGAGAGGGGAGAAGGTACTTAAGGTGTATCTATTCTTTCAAGATGTATCTGTTTTGTTAAGAGTCTCTTTAATCCTCATTCCTGGTTCTTCTGGATCAGCTTGTCTGGCAGCACGGAGCTGCCGCTGCAGCTGGAGGTGTGAACTGCTTTGTTTATCTAACGAGGCTAATGTTAAACACGTTTCCTAAAGAGCATGAGGTGAGACTGTTACCAGGGGAGTGCAGGCTGATCTCGGCCTGGGGACCCCTCTGGTCCTTTCCTGGCTGTCCCCGTGGCTGGGGTTGCTCAACACAAGAAGCTCAGTCCTGAGTTAGCAAAGCCTCAGGGAGCCAGGACACACATGGGGCAGCAGCTGGGTTAACCACGGAACCATTTAGGGTGGAAAAGACCTCCAGGATCATGGAGTCCAGCCTAATGTTGGAGTCCGGGCCTTGTTCTCTGAGATTTCTGTGCTTTGGAGATCCTGGGAACCATCGACCTCTGGAAGCACATCCTGTGTTCAGTTCTGGACCCCTCCTCCTGACAGGAGAGACCCTGAGGGGCTGGAGCGTGTCCAGGGCAGGGAACGGAGCTGGGAAGGGGCTGGAGCCCCAGGAGCGGCTGAGGGAGCTGGGAAAGGGGCTCAGGCTGGAGCAAAGGAGGCTCCGGGGGGACCTTGTGGCTCTGCACAAGTCCCTGACAGGAGGGGGCAGCCGGGGGGGTCGGGCTCTGCTGGCAGGGAACAGGGACAGGAGGAGAGGGAACGGCCTCAGGCTGGGCCAGGGCAGGCTCAGGGTGGATATTGGGAACAATCCCTTCATGGATAGGGCTGTCCAGCCTTGGCACAGCTGCCCAGAGCAGGGGTGGATTCCCCATCCCCGGAGGGATTTAAAAGCCCCGTGGATGTGGCACTTGGGGACATGGGGCAGTGGTGGCCTTGGCAGTGCTGAGGGATGGATTGGACTTGATGATCTCCAAGGGCTTTTCCAACCTAAATCACTCTGTGGTTCTAGGAATCTCCTAGAGGGCAGAGACACCCGGTAGGGCTGGTTAGTGTTCCCCACTGACCTCCCCAGAGCAGCCCAGCACAATCTGCAGGGAGCCAGGCGGGGGTGGCAGGAGGCCAGACCCATCCAGCCTCATCCTGCTGGGCTCAGCCCAGGAAGGAGCCCTTTGGAAGGAGGACACGGGGAGGGCTTACCTGGGAGAGGAGCAGGGGAGCGTCCCAGGACAGGAAGGGATGGGACTGGAAGAGCTTTTCTCCCCTCGGCCCTGGCTGCCGGGGTTCCCCGCTGGAACACGGCCTTCGCTCGCTCTCTGGGGGTGCCTGGTGACAAAGCAATGGAATGTGGGGCTGCTGCTCCGGCCTGAGCCCGATGGGGCTCGTCAGGAGCACGTCCAGGGAGGGAAAGTCAGGGGATACCACAGTGCCCAGGAGGGAAACGCGCAGTTGGAGCTGTGTGGGGGGGAAATGGCCAGTGCCCTGAGCTCCCTGTGAGTGGACAATCGGCACTACTTCACTTCTCTCCTGGTTTCCCCACCTGCAGTGAAAAGGTTGAAACCACAGGTGGAAATGGAGATATCCTTCATTTCTGGCCTTCCCTGGGCTCCCAGAATGAGCTTGGGGATCCAGCTCCAAGCTGGTGGTACAGGGTGAGCTGTCTCCTGGGCAGAGCTGTGTGAACATGGGTCAGAGAGGATGGAAACCAAAAACTGCACTGACCTGGCTGAGATCACCCTGCAAACACCTCCGTTCTGAACCCTTTTGATGCGGTGTCTGAAGTTTCAGTAGAGCTGGAAGTGGGATGGGATGAGCCCCTGAGGCTGTACCGTGGGTGAGAGGAAATCCCGCTTGGATCTGCCCGGAGCAGCTGGGGCTGCCCCTGGATCCCTGGCAGTGCCCAAGGCCAGGCTGGGCATTGGAGCTTGGAGCAGCCTGGGACAGTGGGAGGTGTCCCTGCCCATGGCAGGGGTGGCACTGGATGGGCTTTAAGGTCCCTTCCCACCCAAACCATTCCATGATTCCACGAAAGTCAGGCCTCAACATCATTTAAGAGATTTTCCAGGACGGGGCCATCAGCCGGAGCTTCCAGAGCTGCAGATGGAGCTGAGTGTAGGGATTTATTCTGGGAGCAGGGAGATGCTGCAGCTCAGCAGGGGGCTTGCAGAGTCCTTTCCAGGAGAGCTGGATGGGGATAACCTGGTGTTCCTGGAGGGAATGGGGGGGGCAGGGTCCAGGAGGGGCCGCGGGTTCTGCTCAACAGAGGAATCGAAACTGCTCCTCTCCTTCTGCAGAGTCACTGCGGGCTTTGTGCTGAGCACTCCGGGTGGTTCTGGGCTGAGCCTAAGTCAGGCCTGGGGTTTGATGTGCTGGGCTCGGGTCAAAAGCTGATGATTAAGACGGAAACGAGGCATTTCCTGCCCATCCCCCCCCTCCCCCCCAGCTCACACAAGGCCCAAAATATCCCAGTGACGTGCGGTGAGCGGCATCTGCCTGCCGCAGCCTCCAGCAGCTCCCTGGCCACCGCTGCAGCGTGTCAGTGCCCTTGGAAGGGAGCACAGGGACCCCAAGGAGCTGGGGAAGGGCTGGGAATGTGGCAGCTTCACAGAGGACCCATTTTCCTGGGCCAGAGTTAGGGACTTGCAGCCTGGGCTGTGTGCAGAGAGTTTCAAGCAGCCCCAGCAGTGTCAAAGCCCCGTTTCCTTCAGCTCTTAGCACGTTCAGCCACAGTGCTCAGTAGCTGTTTCAGCCTAAGGATTTGGGGGTTTGGGAGTGTATCTGAGGTACTGGACAGTTCCTGCAGCATTCCAAGTGGAGTTCCTTGGGGGGGAGCTACCCCGTGGCTGTGGAACACTTAATTCTCCAGGGAGTTCTATCCGAGGGCAGCACGCTGGAAATAAAATTGGGAAATGCACGGAGAGAAGTCCTTTAGCCAATCTCTGGGACCTCTCTGCTCCCTGGGTCCTGCAGGGGGACGTGGGGAGCGTCTGTAGTTCTCCCTGGGTTGTGTCCTTGGAGAGGTCCAAGCCATTAAATGTGGGTTTTGGTGCAGTTCAATGTGAATTCAGAATGCAAAGGAGTAACTTCCTCTCAATCTGCTCTTGCTTGCCAGGTCCTGGAGAAATATCCCAACACACCCATGAGCCATAAAGAGATCCTTCAAGTTATCCAGAAAGAAGGACTTAAGGAAATCAGGTGAGTTGAGTAAACCAGTAGAGCCCACTGATGCTCTGCTTCCAGCTCAGGGTAGTTTGCTGTTACCCCTCCGCTCCTGAGGAATTTTGGGACTGAAATGTTGCAGCTTTGGGGTCTAGGTCCCATTTGCAAACAGCTCCCAAGTCCCCAAAGAGCTGGGTAAGGGTCATCCCCAATTCCCAGGTGTGCAGCTCTTCCATAGGATAACCCAGGCCTGGGCTTCAGGCTCCAGGGGCCAAAGAAAACGTAACAATTTCTCATTTCTTCTTTAAAAAAATAAAAGAACAGTCAGTTTGACCTAAGCAGAACTCAGAGTTACCCAGGGAGTAACAAAGCAGCCCCAGTTAAAGATCCTTACATAGAGAACTGGATTCCTGGTGCTGTTGTCCTCTGTATTTCCTGGAGGGGGTGTGATTGTTCCTTAGGGACGTTGCTGACCCCAGAGCAGCCTGGTGGGATGCTGGGCAGAGCAGGGCCAGCTCCATGGTATCCATCTGGTCAGGGCTAGAGCAACTCCAGTGCAGTTCCTGAGCTGCTCAGCTTAATTCCAGAGTCCTGGCTCTGCCAGGGGTGAGAGGTGGGGATCAGCTGTCCCAGGGATGGGTGAGGAGCAATAGTCCCTGTGAAGTACAGAGTATTTCTTCTGTTTTCTAAGAGCAAAGCAAAAGAGAGGGGCATAAAGAGGATGGGCTGGGCCTGCTCCTCTATTTTGGAGTTAAGCAGCCATCGTAAATTTGGCTTAATTTCTTTTTCCACTCCCCTTTGCCAGCTGGATCCAGCAATCCATCTGCTTTGCAGGGAATAGTCAAGGGCCCAAGTGCAGGAATTGTGCTGTCCCAGCAGCATCTCCCACTCGAGCTGAGGATGGCACAGGGCTGTTTGCTCTGGGAAATGTGGGATTTGTCCAGTCACAGGGACACCAAATGAGCTCCTTTAGCTCCTGGGCAGTGCCCACAGTGAGGTTCAGCTCCTGCCCTGAGGGTGCCCCTCACTTTGGGTGGGACAGCCAGGCTCTGCCAGCCAGGGGCAGCTGCAGTTCTATGCTAAATATTGTTAAACTAAATATTGTTATCCCAAAAGCACAAACTACAGCTCAGAGTCGGCCCCTCGGGCACTGGTCAGGCCTGGAGGGGCACTGGTCAGACTGGAGCTCACTGGTCAGTGCTGGTGGCCGAGCACAAGGGCAGCAAACACCCAGCACTGACACTGATGAACCTTTTTAGCAAAATTCGGTGGTTTTGGGGCAGAGCCTCAGGCAGGAGCCCAGGTGGGACCCAAGAGATCCAGTCTGTGGCTGGTCAGGGCAGATTTTGGACCAAACAGCCAAAAAAAGCAGAGCAGAAATGCAGCTGTGCTTTTCATCCTTCTCAGCCTCCTCCTTCGAGAGCTGATCTGGGGCTGAGCCTGAGCTCTGGGAGTTGTTTTCCTCTCTAAAGGAGCTGCCTTGAGCACCAGGATCTCCAGTCCCAGAGGTGTTTGTGGGAGCAGACAGGTGGGAAATTCACATTTCAGCTCTTCCCCTTGGCCACACTGGGATGCTGGGCAGGGATCTTTGCTTTTAGATATAACATCGACGTAATAAAGCTTTATTTTGATGTAATAAGGCTTTATTTAGGTTAAAAGCCGAAGGATTGTCACATTTGAGGCAATTAAATTGCAGTCAGTGCCAGGATTTGTGGCTGAGTTGGGGTTCTGGTCAGTCACAGCCTGTGACAAGATGGGCTTAACACAAAGCAGCTTTTCTTGAAAAAAGTCCTGCTGGGGGAGGAATAAAAGCTGCCAGGTGAGCATGTGGAGCTCCCCGGCTTTTGAGTCCTCCCATGTGGAGGTTCTGGGGGAGCCCCTGGCAGCAGGTGACACCCTCAGCAGGGTGAGGGCTGGGGGTCTGCTCTCAGTGCAGTTGGCTTTTCATGAACCCAGCTGCAGATTGATTTGGGAGCAAGGGATTCCCACAAAGCCCCTCATCCTTAAACTCTGCCAGCTTTGACTTTGGGGTGTGTTTGTTGTGGGTTTTAACTCCCCATCTACAGCCTCAAATCCTTGCAGGTGATGGGAGGGTGAGTTCAGCATCACCTTTCACATCAGGCCTTTGAAGATCCCGGATTCAGTGAACTGAGGACAGGTTTGGAAGTGACAAGTGCCTTTCCCAGAGTCTGGGAATGAGGCAGAGGGAATGGGGAGCCCAGCTGGGGTTGTTTCCCTGTTTGCCAGGGCAGCCAGTCCCTCTCCCTCTAATGATCCCTGGGATGAGCCTTGGGCAGGAGCTGCTCGGGGAGGCAGCTCCGGGGCATGGGGGGGAGGAGGCACCAGGGCTGGTGTGGAGGGTTTGGGATTGCAGGGAATTGCAGCTGAGTGTGGAAAAATACCAGGGATTGGGGGAAGAGGGACTTCTGCCATGTGCAGGACAATTTGGGGGTTTGTGGACGAGACCAGGGCTTTCATAAGACTGTTCTGGAGCAGTCCAGAGCCCAGGGGGATCCTGGCTGACCTCACCTGTGCTTAGGGTTGTGCCCTGTTCCTCAAGGGATTTTAGTGGTGGTGTTTGTAAAGGTCAGCCCAGGGCCAGGGCTCAGAGAAGTCGGGACTGGCTTCCTCAGACATCCTGAAGCTAAAGCTCCCCTTTTCTGTGCGATCTGCCATCCCCCTTTTCCCAGTTTGCCTGTTGGGACAGGCTGCCCTGCTTCCTGGAGAGCCTGTCCTGCCTGCAGGCTGCTGCTTGCCCCAGTGAAATCCATGGAAAAATGCCCATGGATGGGCAGCGTGCCCGGGGCTGGCTCCAGGACCTGCCCCACATCCCGGATTTGTGGCCTTATCTCCGCTGCCGTCGAGGCTCGGGGAAGCCTGGGCGTGTTGTGGCACTGCCAGAGGAGGCTTTGAAGGTGTGTGGGACCAGCCAGCTCTGGAATGCGTGGGAGTGATGGGATAGGTGGGCACGCAGAGGCAGCAACAGGGAATCACTTTTGTCTGATGAGAAGGAGCTTTTTAAATCCAAAACTGCCATTTGTCACTGGATTTCCTTGGTCTCCCTGCGTGTGTTAAAACCAGGGTAAGAGTAGCTCATCAAAATTAGCTTTTTGGAAGATGTCTCTGTTGGCTTCTGCTCTCAATAGCCCCACATGCTTGGTTTTCCTTGGATTTTGCATTGAACACCATCCTGGGAGCCTCTGGCCAAACACAGGGGCTGCTTTTGCCCAAATAATGGGTAAACAAGGAGATGCTGTAAGCACTGACTCCATCTCTGAGTGAGAGCAGGCAAGGTCCTCTGGCTGCTTCACTTCAGAAATGCATGGAACTCCTGCCATAAACCCAACCAGGCTCTTGAACCAATTCTTGAGGGGAAAAAAGGCACAGAAACCAAATTTCCCTTTTCACTGGTGGTGTTTGGACTAGAGAAGGAATCAGAATCCCAGACTGGATTGGGTGGGAAGGGACCTTAAATCCCACCCAGTGCCACCCCTGCCATGGGCAGGGACACCTCCCACTGTCCCAGGCTGCTCCCAGCCCCAATGTCCAGCCTGGCCTTGGGCACTGCCAGGGATCCAGGGGCAGCCCCAGCTGCTCTGGGCACCCTGTGCCAGGGCCTGCCCACCCTCCCAGGGAACAATTCCTGCCCAATATCCCATCCAGCCCTGCCTTTGTCCTGGGACACCCTGAGATCTTGTCCCAGGGGTTGGATATTGGTCACGTTGGGTGTCTGGGGTAGGACAGGGACATCCAGACATTCCTTCCTGAGGAATCACCAGCCTGGGTTGCCTCAGATCCCCCTGAGTGAGATCTTTGGAATGTGGGTCTGGTAAAATGTCCATAAAAACACCGACAGCCTCTTGGGGTTGTCCTGTGCAGGATTTCTTACCCACAGCAGGGACTCTGTGGCTCTTCCACAGCGTTTTACCAGTGGGAAAGGGGAATTTGTTGGAAGCACTTTAGTTGTGGGATGGTTCAGTGTTTGAGTTCCTTGGGATTGGGGCTGCAGCAGGGAGGGCTCCAGGGGTCCCTGCAGCTCCCAGCAGGGTTTGGCTTTCTCTGGAGCACATGAGCAGTTCCCAGGTGATGTTTGTGACTGAGGGCAGAGCTGCAGAAGGGAAGGATCCAGGGAGACCTGAGAGCCCCTTGCAGGGCCTAAAGGGGCTCCAGGAGAGGGACTGGGGACAAGGGCAAAACCGCTCGGTGTCTGTGCAGAACATGGAGAGGAGTCGGTGGAATCCATAAGTAGTAAATGTAGGGGAAGATGTTGGTTTGAAAATCAATAGTTCAACAAGAGCATTGCTACAGGAATCAGGGTTGTTACCACTGGCAGGGAGGGGTAAATACAATTGTTGTGTGTAGGAGAAACTCCCATGGAGTGTCTCTGCATGTCCCTCTTACACAGGGGTGAAATCCATAACTAACAGAATATTCCCCTTCTCCCAGCCCAGCCTGGTTGTGGCAGTTTTTGCTGTTGCCCCAAGATAAAATGGCAGAGAATTTTCCTGCTGTGCAGGAGGATGTTCACTGCTGCAAGGAGGAGTGAGGGGTGGAACCCTCTGCTGATGGGAACCTGAGAGTTTGACTCTCCCTCCTGGAAAACACCAGAGCTGAGGCCTCTGAAAACACCCACGTTTGGGTTTCTCCTCAGTACCAGCTGGCTCGTGGTCCTGTAGCAGAAACACAGAGAGGATCCCAAAAGCACGGAAATTTGAACTGTGGGTCCCAAAAGCCTCAGGGGAAGGAGCTTCACTTCTGACTCCTGCTCTAAGATCAGGAATTGCTGGTTCACATTCCCTGGGGCTGAGAAGGGCCCCGAGCAGGGCCTGTGGCCACCAGTGCTGTGATCCTGGGGCTGCTGCCTGCACCTGCCACCCACAGATGGAAGGGCTGGAAAGGGACTTGTTCCCAGCCAGGACCTGCCATATCCCAGTCCCTGATGTTCCTGCAGCTCAGATCTGGTTGTGGTGACAGACCTTTAATTAAAGCTATTAATTAGTCCAGTGTGTTCTGAGCGCTTTGTGGTGTCCTCCAGACTGATCCCCATCCCCAGGTTTCTCCTGGGCCCTCGGACACAGTGCTGCAAGCGTGGCTCCCGAGCTCCATCTCCGGCTGCACTGCCCTTGATCCTGCACCCATTCCTGCCCCGGGGGCACCCGGCAGCTCCAGGAACCCCTGAACTGCTGGGTGCAAGCAGAGATCCCCGCTCGGGGTGCTGCCGTGGCAGGGTTGGTGCAGGGTGAGACACTGCAGGTGCCCCCAGGGCTGTGGGGAACATTCCAAATGTGCACTGGTTTGCATTCTTGGGGAGCCCATGGATCGCCCCTGGGGTGAGGAAGCTCCTGCTCCATTAAACCGCTGGAAGTTTGAGGTGCAGGGCTGCTGTGTTCCCTGGAATTGTGAGCTGGGGGTAGTGCTGAGGGGGATAAGGAGTGAGTGAGTTCCTATTCCACGGTGTTTCCACGTGGGGACTTCCGAAGGGCCCCCTGGCTCCCACAAGGTTCAGTCACAGGAGGAGGTGGCAGTGAAGGTTTCCACGCTGGAGTTGGGCTGGAAGCACCTGGCAGGTGTATCCTTCCTCACCTGGGCTCGGGATTCCCGCAGGCTGCCCCAAACCCTTGGGATGTGGTTGTGGCGGAGGGGGGAGGGTTTGTGCGGGTTGGTGACGGGTCCGTTGTTTTGCTGAAGTTGTTAAAGGGGTGTTTCTCTCCTTTTTTTGGGCTGCACTCCACCTGCAGAAGGTAAGACCAGACCCAGCGCTGCTTGTTCCCAGCTCCTGTCCTAACGCCCCCCGCGGTTCCCCATTCCCCGCAGCTCCTCCTGCCCCAGCCTCCCCTGCTCCTGGGAGTATCCCCGGTGTAACCCCGGTGTAGCGCTGCCCTCCCCGTGCCTCCGCGCTCCCAGCTGGGAACCCCAGGGCTTGGGAGCTGCTGCCTGCGTCCCTGTCCCTGCTGCCTGCGTGGGGCTGGGCTTGCATGTGGGGTTTGTGCTTCTTGTCTGGGGCCACGGGTGCTGCATGTTGGGAAAACGTAACCTGGGAAGGGAGCTGCTTCCCTAACCCTGCCCGAGTCCCGCCCTCCTGGCATGCCCAGCCCTGGAACCGGGGGGTCCTGAGCAGGGCCGGCTGCACCACTCAGCAAAGAGCTCCTGGGGTGAGCCTGTGACTCACGGGAGAGGGGAGCCGGGGATGCTCCAAAGGGAAGGGTGGGAAATCCTCCCCTGAGCGGAGTCGTGCCTGTGGCAGCTCGATCCGGGCAGGGAGGTGGGAAGTGGTTCCTGGGGGATGGCTCTGCCTGGAGCTTCCCTTGGCACTGAGGGAGCTTCCCTGGGGCCCAGTGACCTCCCCCTGCCCAGCAGCTCCCTGGGCCTGCGGGGTCCCTGCTGGAGGAATCGCTCCTGAGGGATCCTGTGGCAGGAGCAGCCGGGAGCTGCTGGGCAGGGAAAACTGCAGCTGTAGCACAAGGTCACCCTGGGAGAGAGAAATCCCTGTGGGATGAGCTGGGAGAGGGCTGGAAAGTCCAAATGCATCCCAAGGGGAACCAGGAGGGAAGGGTTTGGTCCCACTCTTGTTTGAGAATTGGAAAAGTCACCTCAGTCCCTGAGGCCTTGGAGCAGGACTGGTGGGAAGAGGGATTCCAGAGGGATTGCAGGGCAGGAAGGGATGCTCCAG
>NW_008236211.1:312473-315747 GCF_000691975.1 Corvus brachyrhynchos
GAGGGAGTGCACAGTGGGCAGGGATGCTCCAGGGGGATTGCACAGTGGGCAGAGATGCTCGAGAGGGATTGCAGAGTGGGCAGGGATGCTCCAGAGGGATTGCAGTGGGCAGGGATGCTCCAGGGGGATTGCACAGTGGGCAGGGATGCTCCAGAGGGATTGCACAGTGGGAAGGGATCCTGCACCTCCTTCCTGCCGTTCCCCAGCAGCTCTCGGAGCAGACTCCTCACCATAACCTTCATTTTCCACTCAAACGCCTTTTTCCTGCTCAGTCTGGATTTGATGTGGAGTTTAAAATGTCCTGTGGAAATGGTGGCTGAAATTTGGGAATTCTGGGGAGGAAACCATGGTTTATGTGGGTCAGACTGAGGTGTTGGGTAGCTCAGGGACATCTTCAGCAGGGCAGAGCTCGGAACATCAATTCCTTGTGCCTTGGATTGGCCCCGGAGCTGCCCCTTCCCTGCCAACACCACCCGACGCTGCTTTAGCCTTTCCAGCAGCCCCAGTAAATATGGGATGTGCCTGTCCTGCCAGCCCAGGGACTGGCACCTGCTGGAGGTGCCCTGGGAGCAGTTTGCCAGCTCATTGGGGAGAGCGTGGATGTGGAAAATGGTCATTTTCAGAATAGAATGGATATTTAGAAGTCGTCAGAACCCCTTGTTCAGGCAAAAATGTAAAAAAATGCAATTAATTTTTTTAGTCACAGGTTTGTAAATTCCAGAAATCTCCTAAATTGGTTCATTTTAGCTGCAGTAGAGGGGAATCTTCACTAATGCACCACTTGCTGTGGCAGGCAGCACTGGCAGCACCAGCTTGATCCAAGCCCTGTCCAGCCTGGCCTTGGGCACTGCCAGGGATCCAGGGGCAGCCCCAGCTGCTCTGGGCACCCAGGGACCGAGGATTGCTTCCCAATATCCCATCCAGCCCTGCCCTCTGGCAGTGGAAGCCATTCCCTGTGTCCTGTCCCTCCGTGCCTTGTCCCCAGTCCCTCTCCAGCTCTCCTGGAGCCCCTTTAGACCCTGCAAGGGGCTCTGAGCTCTCCTGGAGCCTTCTCCAGGCTGAAACCTTTTTTGGTTCCAGCTTAACCCCTGGATGGATTCCAGCTTCACCCCACTGGCCTTTGCCAAGCTGGGAGTGCTGGATTTGTCACTCCCTGGCTTTTCTCAGGCTCCAGTCCCCTGGGAGTGAGGATCACACCTCAGCTGTGGGGAAGTGAAGTGGCTCTAAAACTTCAAAGAGCCAATAAACCGGGAGCTTCCCAGTTCTCCCACTGCAGGCCCAGGGCAGCAGAGCTTGGCTGGGGCTGGGTTTGCTGCCCCTGCGGTGGCAGATCTGCTCCCAGGCTGGGCTGAGCCCCTGGAGAAGGAAAAGCCAGGAAGCTTCAGGGTGTGCTCGGAATGCCGTGGGAACCTGAGCCTGGGAGGGGCTGTCTGGTCACTGCTGGGTCTCCTGAACTCTGGCAGGTGGGAATTCTGTGCTTCCACCCAAGCTCGTTCAGGGCCCAGAGCCCAAAACTGCCCCTGTGCATCCCAACCCCGACCTTCCCGGGGCTGCTCGGCCGAGCTGGGAACCAGTGGGAACAGCGGGATTATCTGGAATTTCCCAGTGATCCTGTTCACTTGTCAGTGTCCTTGGCACTGGATGATGGTCACAGGTGATCATCCCACTCCTGGCACAAAATCAGGTCTGCTGTCCCCTAGCAGGGAATTCGCGCTTGGAATGAAGCTGGGAGTGCACAGGCTGGGAGTGCACGATGGAAGTGCAGCTGGAAGCAGTTTCTGCTGGCAGCACAGCCCCAAAAAGCCAAATCCTGAGCAGTGCCTGCGTGGAAAAGCAGCGGCGGGTGCCGGATGTCCCGGATCCAGGCTGTCCCCCCTTCTGTCCAGGGCACATCCTGGGCTGCAGCAGGCACCCTCTGCAGAGGGTTTGGCCAAAAATGACTCTTGGAAGCATTGGATGAGACACCAGTTCTTTCCTGGAGGTGGAGGATGTCCCTGTCAGTTGTGTCAGGAATTTATCCAGGCTCTATCAGGGAAATGCTCCTGTGGTCAGGGCAGTGGCCTGGAGAGGCAGCTCCATCCTGCTGGGGTGGCTGAGCCCTTTGGGAAGGGCTCGTGGTACTGGGCAGGATAAAATCCCGATGTCCTGATGGTGCCTGGAGTCTCTTTCCAGTGCACAGGGGAGATGGGGGATGGAACCAGCCCAGGCAGGTCCAGGGAAATCGGCCTCGGCACGAGCCAGGCCTGACTCCTCTGCAGTTGGTTCCTGGCATTTTGAGGCACAGAATGATGGAATGGTGGAATGGGTTGGGTGGGAAGGGAGCTTAAAGCCCATCTCACCCACCCCTGCCATGGGCAGGACCCCCCCCATTATCCCAGGCTGCTCCAAGCCCCATCCAGCCCAACCCTAATCCCAACCCTGGTGCCGTTCCTGCCTCTCGCTGAGCAGGGCTGAGCTTCTGCACCTCCAGCCACGAAGCAGAGCTGAGCTCAGAGCCCAGGGCAGCCCATGACCACAATTCCAATCTGGAGAACAGCTTGGAGAACATTCCAAGCTGACCACCATTCCAAGCTGGAGAATGTTCCAGGCAGAAGCTTTGGAAATCAGCTGAGGGCCTTGAGGGAGGTTCCTGTGAGGGACTCGGGGGAGCGGAGCAGTTCCAGGCCATGGCAGGGTCCTGCTGAGCTCCAGAGGCTCTTTCCTGAGGGCCGGATCCCGATTTGGGATCACCCCAAGGACTGGCACGTTGGCAGTGCTGGAGCTGAGTGCAGCTCTGTGTGCAGCTTTGGGAGGGATGGGGGGCACTGAGGGGGGCAGGGGGTGGTGATGGAGCTGGGGCGGGCAGAAACTCATCCCTGACACCACCTGCTTCTCCATGGGCTGCTTTTGGGGTGGAATGGTGGGAATTGCCAGTGTGTGTTCCTGGGAAATGGAGGCGTGGCCTTCATTGGTAAAATAAGGACAAAGGGCAATAAAAGAGAGGGAATCTGGTTCCTGGGGCTGGGTTTAGGCAGCTGCTGCATTTCAAGGAACCCGGGGCAGGTGCAGAGCACAGGGAGCGGGAGAAGGGAATCAGGGAGTGCTGGGGGCTGCTGAGCACAGGGGCAGCAGAGACCCAGCAAGGGCTGAGATGCTCCCGTCCCAGGAGAACACGTTTCACCTCCAGGGATAAGCCTCATGCCAGCCTCCTGCGGGATTGATGGCGAGCAGACTGCCAGGGCTGGGGGCAGCCTGGCTGTGGGCCAGGGAAAACACCCCGCGCTCTTTCCTCCGG
>NW_008236211.1:315803-316738 GCF_000691975.1 Corvus brachyrhynchos
GTTGTTCCATTTCCTTTTGGGGCTGGTTTGGTGGGGGTTTCAGCCTGGGGTTCCTGTGTCCGTGGAGATCCAGGCCAGCTCAGCTGGGAGCTGCAGGTGGCACAGCTCCTGTGGCCCTGCAGCAGCTGCCCCTCTCCTGTGCTCCTGCAGCCCCTGGGGGCACTGGGCAGACTGGGCAGACTGGGAACTGTCACCCTGCACCCAGGGCAGGGCCTAAAGTGAGGGACAGTCCTGGGAACAAGATGGTTCCTCATGGAATTGAGAGCCCCCCAGAGGCAGGAGGGATGGGGTGTGGCAATGGAAGTTGTCCCCAAATCAGACCCGTTCATTTCAGGGTCAGCTGGGATTTGTTGACTGATTTTAACTCCAAACGTTTTCTGCTGAGCTCTGCCAGGCCAGAGCAGTGCCAGCTTTGGGGCAGCTTTCAGAAGAGCCTCCAGAGACAGGCACGTGCCAGGAGATGGGCAAACGTGGGAAAACAGTAAATAAAAAGTAGGGAGAAGCTGTTAAACAGGGCATCAGTCCTGTAGGAGCAGTGGAGATGCCAGAGGAGGAAAGCTTTAGTGAAGATGGTCCTGCCAAGGCTTCATTCCTGGGGGAGCTTCCAAAGGGTGGCTCTGGATCCTGTGAAGGGCTTGGATTAATGCTGATACCCTGCCCTGGTGCAGGTTTTATCCACGGTGTGCTGGGGGAGGCACAGCTCAGGTCCCTGGCAGAGCTCTCCTCCCACCCTGGGGCTTCCCGGGAATGGGAGGGATTCCGTGTGATCCCTGCTGGATCAGGCTGGGAGTGACTGGGAAAAGGCATCAAATCATCGAGTGCCAGACTGGTTTGGGTGGGAAGGGATCTTAAATCCCACCCTGTTTCCACTCCTGCCATGGGCAGGGACACCTCCCACTGTGCCAGGCTGCTCCCAGCCCCAATGTCCCGCCTGG
>NW_008236211.1:316865-318128 GCF_000691975.1 Corvus brachyrhynchos
TGAAAAGGTCCCCCCTGAGCCTCCTTTGCTCCAGGCTGAGCCCCTTTCCCAGCTCCCTCAGCCGCTCCTGCTGCTCCAGCCCCTTCCCAGCTCCGTTCCCTGCCCTGGACACGCTCCAGCCCCTCAGGGTCTCTCCTGTCAGGAGGGGCCCAGAGCTGCCCCCAGCACTGGAGGTGCCCCAGCAGTGCCAGCACAGGGGACGGGCACTGCCCTTGCCCTGCTGCCAGCCCAGAGCTGGCACAGCCCAGGGGCCAGTGGCCTCTTGTCCCCTGGGCTTTGGGAGGGGAGGAATTCCCCCTCGGTTCCTGTGCAGGGCTGTGCTGATCCCGAGGGGTGGCAGAGGCTGTGGCCCTCCTGTCCCTGCTGTGGGGACACAGCTCAGCTGCTGGGCCTGCCTGGGTTTGCTGCTGGCTGCTGCAGGATGGGCCTAAAAAGCCAAACAAAACCCCTCCAGCACTGGTGAAAAGATGGATGTGTCTCTGCTCTCCTGGCTGGGATTGGAGAGCTCCCCTCTTCCCAGGGGGAATGGCACAACTGGTTTCCATTCCTTACCCCACAATCCTCGTTCCAGCACAACTCAGGTTCCTTTTTGGGAAAAAGCCCTCCACACCACTTTGAATCCCTCTGGAGCCCATCCTCAGCTCACCCCAAACCAGCTCCGAGGCTCTCCCAGAGCTTGGAAACTCTGGGGCTGGTTTGATGCTTGGCAAAAACGTCTTGGAGAGCCCAAATGTGGGGGGTTTTTGTTTGCTTTTTCCCGGGATTGGAGCATCCATGGGCTGGTTTCCCTGTTGCTTATTGTGGCAGCTTCAACTGGTATTCCCCTGGGGAGTCAGAGTTGGATGTGGGATGCGTGGCTGTGCGTGTGTGGGGTGGCCAAGGGCTGTGGCAGCTGCCCAGCAGGGCGGGGGCACTGACGGGGTCTCTTTGCAGCGGGACGTCGCCGCTGGCCTGCCTGAATGCCATGTTACACACCAACTCCCGCGGCGAGGAGGGCATCTTCTACAAGGTCCCGGGCCGCATGGGCGTCTACACCCTCAAGGTGAGTGCCAGGGGGGTCCCTCGGGGCTCAGGGCACTGCTGGCTGCTTAGAAACGGGCTGGATCAGGATCCCAGAGTCACACTGAGGCTGGAAAAGCCCTCCCAGACCATGCAGTCCAAGCTGTGCCCCATCCCTACCTTATCCCCAGAGCACTGAGTGCCACCTCCAGCCCTGCCTTGGACACCTCCAGGGATGGGCACTCCAAACCTCCCTGGGCAGCT
>NW_008236211.1:318165-319539 GCF_000691975.1 Corvus brachyrhynchos
TCCTGCTGCTGTCCACATTACCCAGGACAGTCCTGAAAGGGGACAATTCCTTGCTGGCAGGATAAAGGATCCCTCCCTTCTCGGGAGCTCCTGGCTGTGAAAGTGCAGCTGCAGAAGCGCCTTTTTACCCACAGTGCAGTTGGCTGATGTTAATTACTGTCCCAGAAATGAGAGAGTAATTAAAATGTTAATGAAACTCCAGCCCCAAAAGGGTAACTTCCTCTTCACTGCTCTCAGCTTCTATCTAGAGATGAAAAATCACCTTATCCTCAGTCTGAGAGAGCATTTGTGGGGAAAAATGGGAAATGTCTGATTTGCATGGTTAAAAATGAGCTGTATTGTAAATGCTAGAACGGAGCTGGCTCCCACCATTCCTGATTTGGTGTGGATTTCTCTCTGGACCCCATCCAGTGCCACCCCTGCCACGGGCAGGGACACCTCCCACTGTCCCAGGCTGCTCCCAGCCCCAATGTCCAGCCTGGCCTTGGGCACTGCCAGGGATCCAGGGGCAGCCCCAGCTGCTCTGGGCACCCTGTGCCAGGGCCTGCCCACCCTCCCAGGGAACAATTCCTGCCCAATCTCCCATCCAGCCCTGCCCTCTGGCAGTGGAAGCCATTCCCTGTGTCCTGTCCCTCCATCCCTTGTATCGGAGTTGGTGATCAGGGATGGGCAGTTTGGGGAGGGGCAGCTGCGGGGTCCCCTGGGAGGTGATGATGGGGCCGAGGTTCAGGACGTGTCACCTGCATGAGGTGTTTATAGGGGCTCACAGAGGGCGTTGGGGCCAGCAGTGCAGCAGCTCCGGGGCATTAAAAGGGCCGCGGTTGGCTGCAGGGGCCGTCCCTGGCGCGGGGGTCACTCTGCTCTGTCCCTTGGCAGAAGGACATCCCCGACGGGCTGAAGGAGCTGTCCGAGGGCTCAGAGGAGAGCAGCGATGGCCAGTCCGACTCCCAGAGCTCGGAGCACAGCAGCTCCAGCAGCGACGGCTGCGCCACCAAGGACGGCAAGAAGAGCAGGTGGAAAAGGAAAGGTGAGTTCCCATTGTGGGAGCAGGGATTTAACCCTGTCCCGGTGTGGGAAGGACAGGGAGCTGTTTGCCTATCACCTCTCTCCCTGCAGAGCAATCCCACTGAACTGGGCTGTTCCTGCTGGTGCTGCTCCAGGTGGGCAGGGAGGGGACAGGTCCCTGTAGCAGGTGTGGCCAAGGCTCTGGCACAGCCCAGGCCAGCACAGCCAGGAGCTGCCAGGCTGCTCCTGCCAGTGATGCCTTTTCCTGGTCTTAAAACCTAGATTCAAACACAGTTAGAAAGGGAAAAGGGATTTTACCTTGGTATTTATTTTAAGGATCCTTAGGTGCACACGTCCAGGTCATATGCA
>NW_008236211.1:319694-321334 GCF_000691975.1 Corvus brachyrhynchos
CCCCCCTCCCCAAGGAGCCTTCTCCTGGATGGTTCTATCTTGGTTTACAGAATGTGTTCTGGAGAGCACCTTGGGGTCTGGGGCACACTGATCCCCAGCTACGAAGCTTCTAAAATGTTTAGTCTCTTAGCTTAACAAACAAGTGCAAGAATGTAGGCAAAAAGCACTGAGAATACAGAAGTTGTAAAAAGGTATAACAGGGGTATAAAAGAAAAGGCAAAAAATCTTCATGGCATCACCAGGCTTCCCCTGCCAGCCCCCTGCATCCCTGGAGGGGAACTGCTGGGTCCTGGAGGGGTTGGGCCTGAGCTTTGTGCTCAGTTCTGGCCTGCTTTAGGCTCCTCTCCCTCGTAAGCCAGGCAGTATCTGGATATTGAGTCGTGTTAGTGCTCACCCTTCAATCCACTCTTTGCCTTTTTCCTTCTGCCCTCACTCGTGCACAGAATTCCTTGGCCGAGGCAGGCCATTATTGAAAAGGTATTTCCAGTGCCCTGGGGCTCCTGGGTGAGGCAGAGGGGTCCCAGAGCTGTCCCAGCCCTGCATGGAGCTGCCAAACCCTGCTGGGGAGGGACTCCTGCTGCCCAGGGGGGTCACCTGGGCCAGGCCCTGCCCTGGAGCCACAGGCCAAGACCACACTGTGCCATGTGGAATTGTGAGCACTGAAAGCACCAGGAAAGCACAAAGTGTTAAAAAGCCCTTAGAAATTAAACTTGACTCCAAATCTTTCCTTTGACAGGAGAGCTGTAGACACTCTGGCTGAAATATTTCCATTTCTAACAAATCCTCTCGAAATACTCGGTCAATGAGGGGGTTTCTGGCTGCTTTCCCAACATCTCCAATGTTACAATATTAGGTAAAAAGCCTGTGAGGGAATTTATTTTAGAGACATCTTTATGTAGAAATACGTGGAGAGATTTGAGATGAAAGTTCTGTGTATCACATTACCAAAGGGCTGGAAAGGCAGGAGGAACCCAGGTGAGAAGGAATGGAAATCTTTCCCTGAAAGCTGCCAAAAGTACCCAAAACAGGACAATGTGAAGGTATACACACAAAAAAGGGGAGTTGCTCTTCTCTGAGGTCTGGTGCTGATGTTTTTTCCTGGAATGGCATTTTGGCTGTTAGCATAAAGTCCTGTTTTATGGGTGTTAATGCCCCGAAGGTCGTTGGATAAATTGGAAATGATGGGGAAGTTGGAAGAGGAGCTGTGGTCAGTGTTGGTCCTGAACATGTCCCTCCTGTCCGTGGTGTCCTGTGAGCAGCTCTGAAGTGCTGATGAACATCCCATGTTCCCTCACTCCAAGGAATTCCCAGCTGGTCATGAACTTCTCCTTCAGATCCCTCGCAGAATTCCATGAAGAACCACGTGTGCTTTGTTGTCTTCGTGGGTCTCCTCTCCCAGTTCCCTGAGAGCCACGGGCTGTGAGGGACCTTCCTGAGCCGTGGGACAGAATTCCATGTGCATTTACCCTCCCAGGCACTGAACTCCCCCATCCCCCGGTGGGGTGGATTTAGAGCAGCCCAGGTGTTCAGGCAGAGGCTGGGAGGGGTCATCTGTGTCCAGCTCTGGGCCCCTCCTGACAGGAGAGACCCTGAGGGGCTGGAGCGTGTCCAGGGCAGGGAACGGAGCTGGGAAGGGGCTG
>NW_008236211.1:321694-323070 GCF_000691975.1 Corvus brachyrhynchos
GCTGGACTCGATGGTCCTGGAGGGCTTTTCCAGCCTCAGGGATCCTGGGATTTTGTAAAGTTCAAACAATCTCTGCCTGGAGCATTTTTAAATTCATGTCTCTGTGCATCACCTTCTTCAGGCACTCAGTGATTTTTCGGGGTAATTTTCACCAAGTGGAGCCCCCAGTTCTCTGAACTGGCCCAGCTGTACTGGGAGCTGCAGGAGTGGATATAAGAGAGTTGTGCTGGCAGTGTCCAAGGCCAGGCTGGACATTGGGGCTGGGAGCAGCCTGGGACAGTGGGAGGTGTCCCTGTCATGGCAGGGGTGGCACTGGGTGAGCTTTAGGGTGCCTTCCAACCCAAACCAGTCTGGGATTCTGTAAAGTCTGCAGGGAAGATTTTGTTTCATTTTCAGTATTTCGTTTCCTTTGTGCATCTGGCAGGGTTCTTTCCATTTCCTCCAGCAAACACTGCAGCTTCCTGATCTTGCTACGTACAAAAAGCAACATTTAATATCCAAAAAGTGTCCATGAAGAGCAGAATTGAAGCAGAAAGTGGGGTCAGCTCCATCCCAGGCGTGGTTCATCTCCCTGTCCTGCAGTCAGGGATGAGTGGAGTGGGAATGAGGGAATCTGCAGCCCTGGGAGCTGTTGGTGGTGACCATCCCAACTTCCACACTGACTTTGGGGGACCAGGAGAGGCAGGGTTGGTGCTGACAGAGATCCTCGAGGTTCCTGTGAGCCTTTTCCTCCTGCCTTTTCCCGCTTTTTTTCACTTGGTCCATTTGTTTGCCCTTTTTAACCAGCGAGGCATTACATTCCAGTGAGGAAGATTCCTCTGGAGCTGCAGAGCATCAGCCCTGGAATGCAGCAGTCCTCCAGGGCCCGTGACATGGAACACACAAAAACCTCCTTCCTCATGAAAAAAATCCAGAATCTCATAGTTCAACTGGAGAATATCCCAAAGACAGCTGGAGCTGTCCCGTGGCACCCTGGGCCCTGTGTGAGGGTGGGGTTGGCAGCGTCCCCAAGCCTTTGGGATCCGGCTGATCCCGAGGGTTTTGGTGGGAAGCAGCGCTCGGACAGGGCACAGCTGGTTGTTTCTGCAGGGCCTGGGGAGCAGAGTTGGATGGTGAGAGAAGGGGATGGAGGTAAAATGCAGAGCGGGGCGGGCAGGAGCACAGGAGCTGCCCCCAGCCCTCCGTGCCAGGGACTGCGGCGAGCTGCCCCGGCCGTGCTCATCCCCGGTGAAACAGGAAGTGTGTCCGGATAACGTCGGCAGCCACTTCCTTATATGTGCAAAAACAAAGTGCTCTGGCAGCACAAAGCAACACTTTGATTTTGGGAGGGAGGACGGAGCCCTCGGTGCCTCTGCAGAGCACATGGGGCCCGGAGG
>NW_008236211.1:323084-324291 GCF_000691975.1 Corvus brachyrhynchos
ACTCTTCAGGGAGCAGCTCCAGGCACTGCCCCGTGGAGGTAAGGGAAGGGAGGAACTTCCAGCAGGGACTTCTGGCAGAATTCCCCTGGCAGGGCCTTCTGGGGCCTCTCTGTGTCCATCGGGGTGAGACAGACCCCATGTCTTGGGCCTGGAAGTGAAGCAGCTGCTTGGCCTCATCCCTGGAGTTTGGTGATAAAACCAGCTTTTTTGGGATGCAGGCCTTGTGGAAACGGCCTCAGTTCACCATGGGGAGGTCAGGTTGGATGTTGGGAACAATCCCTGGAAAGGGCTGTCCAGGCCTGGCACAGCTGCCCGGGGCAGGGGTGGAGTGCCCATCCCTGCAGGGATTAAAAGCCCCGTGGATGTGGCACCTGGGGACGGGGCAGTGGTGGCCTTGGCAGTGCTGGGGGATGGTTGGACTCTATGATCTCCAAGGGTTTTTCCAACCCAAACAATTCCATGATTCTCAAAGGATGCTGGGGGGACTCCTGGGGTCCTGTGGTGGTTTAAACCACCCTGAAAGTTTAAGTGTAAAAAAGCCTCGTTCAGGTGCTTTTGACACCGTCTCACCAGGGTTGTGTAGGACAAGGGGCAGGAGGTTGTGGTGATCATGAAACAGCTGCAGTGATGGGGCTCCTCCAGCAAATTCAACCCAAGTTTCTGTGTTAAAAAGGAAAAAAAAAAGGGAAAAAGAGAAAAAATGAGATTGTAAAGCCAACGTTTAGGGAAAAGGGAGAAACAAACTAGGCCATATTATGGATAATCCTTCTCCATTAGCCAGTGATCAGCTTGTATTGAATCTTTGTACAGCTGAGGGCTCCCTCCTGGCTCCCAGAATTTAGTTGGACCAGCTCAGTGTTCAGAGGGAAAAGTCTCAGTGTTTGGGCAAGGTCAGAATAGGTCATGGCCAAGAGCTGCTGTGGAGTGGGGCAGTGAAGGGAAACAGCTGCAGGAATTAAAAGGTGCACTGAGCTCCCTGCCAGTGCCAGGGAAAACGGGAGTAAGGGATAAAGCAGCGTTCTGAGCTGGAGAGCTCTGCGTTCTCTTTCGGCCAGAGGAATCCCTGGGATTTGGGGAGATGCCAGGGCACAGCTGGAGCCTGGCACCTGCTTTGCTGGGGCAGCTTCGTGTCCTGCGAGGGCCAGGCCCTGCCCAGCACTGCCCCCCGCCCAGAGCAGCTGCCAGGAGCAAGAGGAGAAAAAGGGAT
>NW_008236211.1:324359-324677 GCF_000691975.1 Corvus brachyrhynchos
GGTAGAAATATCAGCTTTTCTAAACGCAGCAAGTCCTGCCCCTGCGCGTGACTGGGGGGCAGCTGCTTCCTGAGGATCCCGTTGTGCAATTCACGAGGGATCTGCACGCACAGAAATGTCCTTTTCCCTTTTTTTAGATTAATGGGGCTTCTCTTCAGCCCATCAAGCCCAAGCTGTGCCCAGTCCCCACCTTGTCCCCAGCCCAGAGCCCTGAGTGCCACCTCCAGCCCTTCCTGGGACACCTCCAGGGATGGGCACTCCAAACCTCCCTGGGCAGCCCCTGCCAAGGCCTGAGCACCCTTTCCATGCAGAAATTCC
>NW_008236211.1:324887-332445 GCF_000691975.1 Corvus brachyrhynchos
TTCCCAGCTCCGTTCCCTGCCGTGGCCACGCTCCAGCCCCTCCAGGTCCTTCTTGGTCAGGAGGGCCCAGAGCTGTCCCCAGCACTGGAGGTGCCCCAGCAGTGCCAGCACAGGGGACGGGCACTGCCCTGGCCCTGCTGCCAGCCCAGAGCTGGCACAGCCCCGGGGCCAGTGGCCTCTTGTCCAATTCCCTGTGCCTTGTGCTGAGCAGTGGCAGAGGCTGGGGTTGGGGCAGAACCTTCCAGCTTTGCCAGCTCTGTTCCTTTGGAGCAGGAGCGTTTGGGCAGCTGGCAGTGTTTGTGTCACACTGAGCTGCCACCAGCACGTCACACACCAGCGGTGGCACCAGCTCCATGCAAATTGTGTGTCTCTGATGGGACTTGCTTGTCATAAATGCTCTGAATTTGATTGAATTTCCTGTCCAGCCATTCTGTAAAGTGGAAGTTTGATGTATAAACTGCATATATATAAATATACACAGAAATACAGAGTGCTGAGTGTGGGGACGTGAGCAGTCCTCAGAACCATCGGTGGGGATTGCAGGATTTGCCCCAAGTGACCCAAAACATCCAGGTGGGACCAGGCTCTGCTGCCAGGGAACAGGGACAGGAGCAGAGGGAACGGCCTCAGGCTGGGCCAGGGCAGGCTCAGGGTGGACAGCTGAGTCCTGAGCTGCCAGAGGGATAAGATGGGGACCCTGCCTCAGTGCAAGAGCCAGATCAGAAATCCACAAAATTATTACAATGTGAAACAGTGTATCACCATTTCCCCATGGAAAGGGAGCTCAGGCCTTGGCAGGGGCTGCCCAGGGAGGTTTGGAGTGCCCATCCCTGGAGGTGTCCCAGGAAGGGCTGGAGGTGGCACTCAGTGCTCTGGGCTGGGGACAAGGTGGGGACTGGGCACAGCTTGGGCTCGATGGGCTGGGAGGGCTTTTCCAGCCTCAGGGATCCTGGGATTTCTGGCATTTCTCCTGCACTTGGCTGTTCAGAGCATCTTTGCCCCTGTAGCAGCAGAGTCCTGACCTGCAGTGACGCTCCCAGCCCAGCCACCTTCCCTTAGCAGTACATAACCCATTTTTTACTTTAACTCCTTCCTCTGGTTCTCCTCCCAATCCATGTTCCCAGTGGGTGATGTTGTTCCCTGTGATTCCTGACGGTCTGAGGAGCTCTCCTCAGGAGCTGCAGTTTTCAGTTGGGCTTCTTGGAAAGGTTTTCCTTCCAGCCAGATTTGGTTGTGTTTTCATCATTTGTGGGAGATGAAATCTTTTGAGGTGGAGAACAGGAATTAATGCTCCAGACATCTCTGCCCTTACTGACAACCTGGGCACGTTCCCTGTGCCCTCAGGACTGCTCATCTCCCAGGACAGGAGTTCAGAGAGCTATGGAATGGGTTGGATTGGGAGGGACCTCAAAGCCCATCCAGTGCCACCCCTGCCACAGGCAGGGACACCTCCCACTGTGCCAGGCTGCTCCCAGCCCCAGCCTGGCCTTGGGCACTGCCAGGGATCCAGGGGCAGCCCCAGCTGCTCTGGGCACCCTGTGCCAGGGCCTGCCCACCCTCCCAGGGAGGAATGAGTTAATGTCCAGTGAGTTACCCAATAGTGGAAGAATTAGTTAATAGTTAAAGAATCAGGTGATGGTTAATCCTCCCCTCTCAGAACATGGCCCACAGCAGCTTCCTGACTTTCAGAAGCCTCCCAGCCCCTGCAGGTGCTCACAAAGGCTGCGGGAGCTGATTCCCGATATTCCCTCAGCCGGGTGACGTCTGTGCTGCTGTGCCCACCTTGGCTGGGGCGCTGCTGCTGGCTCAGAGCAAGGAGCTCCCAGGCAGTGAGGGCAGTCCCTGCCTGTCCCTGCCTGTCCCTGCCTGTCCCTCTGCCCTGTCCTTGTCCCAGCAGTGCCGGTGGCAGCCCGAGGGGCACAGGGAGGCTTTTCCTTCCTTCCCAAGCAGCACATTCCCGCGGGGAGGCCATGGAAGTGGGAGTTCCTGGAGCTCAGGCTGCCCAGCAGTCTGCTCTGAGAGCCCTTCTCCTGCCAAGCTCTAACTCGGAGGCTCGGCTGTGCCTGCCTGGGGAAGGGGAGGGTCTCTGACATCAGGAGATCCTCAGCAGCCGCCGTGGATAAAGCAGAGGGAAAGGGATGGAGTTTGTCCCATTTCCAGCTGTGGTTTCCCAGCTCTGGGCACTGCCCTGGCACTGCCCCAGCCCCGGGACTGAGATCTGACTGCTGGACACTGCCCTGGCACTGCCCCAGCCCCGGCACTGAGATCTGGCTGTGCAGTTGCTCTCTGGATAAAACATCCCAACGTTCCCAGGACTCTGTGGCTGGAGCAGGGGTCGGGTTTGGAGCCGTGGGGTGGCACCAGGACTGTGAGTACTCGGCTCTTGCCGTGTTTCCAGCCCCGAGCTGTGTCCCCCTGGCCAGAGCCGGGGCTGGGCCGTGTCCAGGCTGCCGGAGGGCCCGGGACCCGCGTGGCTCCAGGGTCAGGGGTTCCCAGGTGTTCTAATGCACCTTTGCAAACTGATGGAAATCAGCCTGGGCTGTGAGCTGGAAGTGCTGCTGGCAGTGAGTTCCACACTCAGACCTTGCCGCTCCTGAGCGAGCGTTCCCATCTGGGGCGAATCAGGAAGAGTTAATCCCAAACGGCTGCGGGAGGAAGAGCTGGAGCAGCTTCACTGGATGGGCTCTGACGGCTCAAAACTGGTCCTGTAACACAGAGGAGAAACGGAATTCAGCCTTAGCTAATCCCTGGAGTGTCCAAGGCCAGGCTGGACGGGGCTTGGAGCAGCCTGGGACAGTGGGAGGTGTCCCTGCCCATGGCAGGGCTGGCACTGGAGGGGCTTTGAGGTCCCTTTCGCCCCAAACCAGTCTGGGATTCCCTGAGCTGCTGGTGTGCTCTGAGGAACTCGCTGTGCTCAGGGCCGCTTGTGGCTCAGGGACAGACATGACTTCAGCACATGTGGTGTCACAGGTGGCCACAGTGGCACTCAGAAGAGATTTCCCTGAGGAGCTGTGTGAAGAAGCAGAGGGATCTGCGCTGTCACGTGCGGGGCTTTCACAGCCGCTGCTGCCCCAGGGCCTTCCCAAGGCACACTCCAGGGTGTTGTGGTTCCAGGCTCCAGGGTGTTGTGGTTCCAGGCTCCAGGGTGTTGTGGTTCCAGGCGTTGTTTCTCCAGAGCAATCAGAACAATTCTCTTTGGTGTCTTGTTACTGCAAGATGCAGTCCCTGCAGCCCAGTTCCCTTCAGTGAGGGACGTCTCCCCCCGGGCACCACGAGGGAAGGCTTTGGGTTCTGCTGGAGAAGCTGCCCAACATCCAGTGCTGTGACTCCTGCTGTACTTCCTGCACCTGAGTATTCCCAGGAATGTGGTGCCTGAGGCTGGCAAAGGCACAGGTCTGGCAGCTCTGTGGCAGCACAGGGGCTTCTCCCTTTTCTCTCGGTGTTAATTTGGTGTTGCTGTTGTTGAGCCCAGCAGCTGAACCGTGGCCAGGGGGAGCCTCCCGAAAATCCTCGTGCTGGGTTTGTGCTGCTTCCCAGTGGATCCTGCTCTGTTCTGCTTCCACAGTGCCTTACTGATCCTTAAATTCATAGACCCAGCGAATCCCAGACTGGTTTGGGTGGGAAGGGACCTTAAAAATCATTCCAATCCCAGCACCTCCCACTGTCCCAGGCTGCTCCCAGCCCCAATGTCCAGCCTGGCCTTGGGCACTGCCAGGGATCCAGGGGCAGCCCCAGCTGCTCTGGGCACCCTGTGCCAGGGCCTGCCCACCCTCCCAAAAATCGTTCCCAAATTCCCCACCCTCCTACATTCCCTTCCCAATCTCCCATCCAGCCCTGCCCTCTGGCACTGGGAAGCCATTCCCTGTGTCCTGTCCCTCCAGCCCTTGCTTGGAGTACCCTGGCACAGTGGGAGGTGTCCCTGCCCATGGCACTGGGTGGGTTTTAAGGTCCCTTCCATCCCAAACCATTCCAAGATTCTGTGATTAACCAGAGACATCTCCATGCTCCTCAAAGTGTGTTTTAATGGCTTCCCTCCAAGTTTTTCATGCCACACATCTGGATCCCATTAGCTGTTTAAAATTGGGATATTTTAAGCTCATGACTGCACAGTTGGGGGGGATTTTATATTTTTAGCTCAGCTTGACTTTACTTTCAGCCCAAACAAGCAAAGTGCAGCTTTTCATTCTGGAGCTGCAGAGGTCGAGCAGATGAACCCATGGACATGGACACAGCTGGAGCTCAGGATGGGCTGCCCTGGATCCCAGGCCAGGCTGGACACTGGGGCTGGGAGCAGCCTGGGACAGTGGGAGGTGTCCCTGCCCATGGCAGGGGTGGCACTGGGTGGGCTCTGAGGTCCCTTCCCACCCAAACCATTCCAGGACTCTGTGGGGTTCCAGTGATTTGCAGTAGGGGCTGATCCGAGATCCATCTCTCAGCCCGCAGGGAACACCCCGGAGATGAGCAGTCAGTCAGGGAAGTGGCTTTGGGCTGGAGCCAGGGTCTGCAGGAAGCGCCTGCTGGGCTCTTGGAGCAGAGTGGGAGCAGTTCAGATCAGCCTGAGCTGGGTGCTGACCCCGGGCCGTGCTGGGATCCAGGCACCCAGTGCCAGCAGAGCTCTGCTGTTCCTGCACCGCTGCCTGGGGACTCACCCAGGGACTCTTATTTTCCCCAGTATCCACCCTGAGCCTGCCCTGGCCCAGCCTGAGGCCGTTCCCTCTCCTCCTGTCCCTGTTCCGTGCGAGCAGAGCCCGACCCCCCTGGCTGCCCCCTCCTGGCAGGGCCTGAGGGCAGGATCCTGAGGCATCCCTGGATCCATCCTGGGTTTGCTGTTTGCAGCAGTCCCCTGCAGTTTCCCTGAAGGAGTTACCCACTCATCCTCTTCAGTGAATTCCCCTGAAATCGGTGCTGCTGCTTCCCCTCCTGCCCAGATTCTTTGTGTTGAAGAGGACACAGAAATTGTTCTGTGTCTGACCAGTGGGTTTGGGTTTGCACATCTGTCCTGCAGCCCCTTTGGGCCCTGGAAGGAGCTCTGAGGTCTCTCCTCTGTGCCAGCATCACTTCTGCCAATTCTTTGTTTTTAAACAAACAGTTTTTAGAAGCCTTTTGTTGAAATTCTCAGGAACTTTGAGGGAACTCTTTTAACAACAGATTTTCTTTGCTTCCCATTCTCTTTATCCAATGATCAGAGAATCCCAGGGAGTTTGGGACCTGCTTTGCCTCTCCAGGTGCTGGTCAGGCTCTGAACTGTTCCAGCATTTTATTGATCTGCACTTCCACCCAGCCCAGGAGGCAGATCCAGGTTACAAACATTCCAGGGACACAGCCTTGGCTTGCCAGCTCTGGGTGCAACATCAGGGTTTGGGGTTGTTGGCCCTTCCTTGGTAGTTCTGCTCCCTGTGCTCTCTGTCACCTTTCCCCACGGGCAGGGATCACGGATGACCCGTTTCTGACCCAGACCTCTCAGTGGTGCAGCATCTGCTGGCATTCCAGGGCTGGAATTGCCTCCTCTGGGCCGTGTGTGCCCAGGATCCTGCTGTTCCCAGCTGCCCACAGCCCGCAGGAGAGCTTTGGGTTTTGTGGTTGTTACTGACTCCGTGTGTTTTATTGGAATGTTGCCTTCTGCTGGGGCGTTATTTCGGGGAGGTTCCCTTCTCCGTGGACCCTGAGCAGGATCCTGCTGGCTGCAGTTAATGAAGGGCTGGGTCGTTATCTCTTGGCTCCTTCTCTGCTGATTGCCCAGGAAGTGTTAATTAATTGAAGTGTTAATTAATTGCCTTATGTGTGACTCTTGATTATCCCCCATGGCAGGGCCACCCCACCACCAAACCTTCCTCGTCTGGTTCCCCTGATCTCACGGGGGTTTTGTCACCTCCTAAATTCATGGCCTGAGACGTTCAGGAATTTGCTGAATTTTGCTGGTTTTTCATATTAAGAGAAGGCTCCAGGGAGAGCTCCGAGCCCCTTGCAGGGCCTAAAGGGGCTCCAGGAGAGCTGGAGAGGGACTGGGGACAAGGGCTGGAGGGACAGGACACAGGGAATGGCTTCCCAGTGCCAGAGGGCAGGGCTGGATGGGATATTGGGAAGGAATTGTTCCCTGGCAGGGTGGGCAGGCCCTGGCACAGGGTGCCCAGAGCAGCTGGGGCTGCCCCTGGATCCCTGGCAGTGCCCAAGGCCAGGCTGGACATTGGGGCTTGGAGCAGCCTGGGCCAGTGGGAGGTGTCCCCAGATCCTGGGATTTGGGGTATCCTGTGCCAGACAGGTTCATTCAGGCGACTGGAGCAGCTGTTGTTTAATTCCCTTCCCCAATTAGTTGTTTGTAATGAGGCTCTCTAAAGGTTAAATCACCTGGAGCTGGAAGCTTCACTCCAGGGACTCTGGCTGGCTTGGGCTGGACTTCTCTCCATGTCTGGACTCGACCACTGGGAATACACCCTCATTTCCCGGGGCATCCTGTGCATTCCCCTATTTCCTTTTAGAGAGGAGCTTTAGGTGATGTCCTCTCCTGTTCCTCTGCACCTCGTGCACGTTCCCAGCCTGCCGAGGGGCTGGGATTGACCCTGAGCAGGAGCTGCTGCCAGCGAGGGCCCCGACCTCCGGCCATTGCAGAGGGCCATGGCCAGGCTGTGATTCCAGCGTGGAGCTGGCTGGGCTGGAGCCTTTCCTCACGCTGCCCTGGGGTCTGAAGGCAGCTGTTTGCAGGTTTAATAAAAAGAGATGGGCCAGAGCTGATCCAGCTGGATTTGGCCGTGGAGCTGCTGCCTGCAGTGGGGAACAGCTCCCTCGGGAAGGAGGAAACCCAGTGATCCTTCCTGCCAGCAGCCACAGGTGCTGGAGGTGCTGGAGGCTCCTGAGGTGCTCTGACACGGGGAGGAGAGGGTGGGAAGGTGGGATCCTGTGTCTGTATAGATTTATATTTGTGTTTATATTTATATTTATTTTTATATTTGTATTTGCATCTCTGTTCCCGCAGTGTCGTCCCGCCTGGCCCCGACAGCCTCCCCGCAGTCCGGCTGCCCCTCCCCGTCCATCCCAGGCAAGGGCCTCTCCTCCTCCCAGAAGCACAGCAAGAAGGCTCTCAAGCAGGTGAGTGAGCCTGGGAGCCCCTGGAGATCTCGGCAGTGCCTTGATTTCCTGGGAAACCAGTCCTGGGAAGCTGCTCCAGGCAGGGATGGAACCCCAGGGGTCCTGCCTGGCTCTAACCAGGGCCTGCCTGGAGCTTCCCTCTCTCCTGAAGGTGATGGGAATATTGTGCTGCTCAGTTCCTTTGATTTCTCCCTAAAAGAAGCCTGGACTTTTACAATTGTTACTTTAGAGAAAGGCATAAAATGTGATTTCTTTTCCCCAGTCCTTTGATGAGATTCCATGGCTTCCTGCTGTCGGAGGAAACGCGTTTGGGAAATTCAGACTTTGGGGGAAAGGAGTTCAGTGCACTGAGTTCTTCCCCTGGTGGGCAGCACTTCCCTCCCAAGGAATTCCATGGGTGCTGCATGTCCTCATGGAGGGCAGGGGAAGGCAAGAGCAGGAATTCCATGGGTGCTGGCTGTCCCCAGGGGAAAGA
>NW_008236211.1:332491-332931 GCF_000691975.1 Corvus brachyrhynchos
GCTGGGCCTTTGCATCGCTCCTCTCCTGGGTGCTGTGAGGCACAGAGCAGGAGTGACTGATTTCCATGGAATTTTTCATGGAATTTTCATGGAAAGCCCGTTGTGGATCCTGTTCCCTGCATGCACAGCACAGAGTGGGAGCTGCTCGTGCTTCACGTCTGCTCCTCTTGATGCAAAATTGCAGCTGAATTTTCCCCAGTGTGGGGTTCCCAGGTGCTTCCCCAGCTGCACTGCTCGGGTTCCCAGGGTCCTTAGAGAGGAAATGCTCTGTCCGGGCTGGATTTCCCTTGGGAAGGGGAATGTGTGTGAGGAGTCATGGATCAGGTGCAGGGACTGTGGGAGCTGCTCACAGCAGATGGAATCACGAGGTGTCCCAGCAGGATTTGCTCTCCCAGCCCAGCCTTGTCTCTGGTTTGTTCCAGCGGAGAAGCAGCACTCGG
>NW_008236211.1:332947-337259 GCF_000691975.1 Corvus brachyrhynchos
CTTGGGAAAGGATCTGCAGGGAGAGAGAAGTCGCTCATCAGGGGCTGTTACTGAGGAGGGCAGGGAGGGAAGGGGAGGATGAACAGGAGCTGTGGTTCCAGCCCCAGGGAGCTGAGGTGGTGCCAAAGGAGATGCCAGCTCTGGGAATTTCCTGTTCCCACGTGGCTGTTTGATTCCCCACCGGGAGCTCAGGCTGTGAGGGGGTTGTCACTGCAGCCAGGTTTTCCTCTGAGCTTCCAAGCCCAGCTCCCACTTCCATTTGAATCCCCAGAAAATTGCTTCCCACTAATTGAGCAGGATATTAATGACAGTCTCTGCGTTCCTCAGCCCTCGTTAATCCTGGCTGGCAAACATTCCCCAGCAGCCACACAGGCTCTTCCCTTCACAGGGATGACCAGACTGGCGCAGGGTGCCCAGAGCAGCTGGGGCTGCCCCTGGATCCCTGGCAGTGCCCAAGGCCAGGCTGGACATTGGGGCTGGGAGCACCGTGGGGTAGTGGGAGGTGTCCCTGCCCATGGCAGGGCTGGGACTGGAAGTTATAAAAGGCAGCTAAAAAGAGGAAATTGGGATGGTGGGAAGGAGGGACGGGGCTGGAGAACACCACGGTGTGAGTGAAAGGGGGATTAGAGGAACTCCCCTGTCCTTAATCCTGTCTGTGCCCTGGATTATTGCTGGGGGCTGGCTGGCTCAGCCCTCCCCTCCTCAGTAATTACAACATTCCTGGAGGGAAGAGGGCGTGGATTTCTGAGGGAGAACCTTTAACCCTGGGACTCCACGTGCTGCCAGACTGGGAATGTGGATGGGGCTGTTCCAGAAACCAGGATTTGGTTCATCCACACACCAGAGTTCAGCCTGGGCAATGCAGCTGAGCAGTGCCTGTGCCATCCCCACAGCCTGGGGGAGGGTGCCAGGCTGCATTCCTTAGGATCCTCTGGAAGAATCCTGGCTTGGAGGTCAGAATTGAAACTGGCTCATCCTGCTGGAGATTCCACGACTCCCAAATCGTTTGGGTTGGAAAAGCCCTCAGAGCCCATGGAGTCCAACCATTCCCAGCACTGCTGAGGCCACCACTGACCCTTGCCCGTGTCCCCAAGTGCCACCTCCATGGGGCTTTTGCATCCTGAGGATTTCAGATCCATTCAGTGCTGAGGGAGGGACCCACGGCAGAGCTCTCCCCCGTGGGAGCAGCCCAGCAGTGGGATCAGGACACAGAGGGGTTGTGCCCCCTCCATCCCCGGAGCTTTCCAGGCCCGGAGGAGCCCCTGGCTGAGCAGGAGTTGGGCTGGAGACTCCCGAGGTCCTTCCCCACCAGAATTATTCTGTGGTTGTCACAGACCCATGGATTGGTTTGGGTGGGAAGGGACCTCAGAGCCCATCCAGTGCCACCCCTGCCATGGGCAGGGACACCTCCCACTGTGCCAGGCTGCTCCCAGCCCCAATGTCCAGCCCGAAAAAAAACGCCCGGGGCCAGCCCCAGCTCCGCTGGGCACCCTGTGCCAGGGCCTGCCCACCCTCCCAGGGAACAATTCCTTCCCAATATCCCATCCAGCCCTGCCCTCTGGCACTGGGAAGCCATTCCCTGTGTCCTGTCCCTCCAGCCCTTGTAAATTGTCTCTCCCTCTCTTACCTTTTGGCTCCTTCAGGTCCTGGAAGGCCACAGTTAGGTCGCCCTGGAGCTTCTCTTCTCCAGGCTGGACAATCCCAACTCTCCCAGCCCTTCCCCAAGGAGAGCTGCTCCATCCCCCTGTTATGACAGGATTCAGTGTAATTTAGATTCAAAGAAACCCCCAAATGTTTAGAACAGGCATCAGAAGAGCAACGCTGACACGGAATTTAAAGAGGCATCCAAGGAGTTTCCTCCCGTTCCCACGTCCAGCATTGCGGGACCAAGAGCTGAGGGGACACAGGGAGCAAACCTGGAACTGTGTTAGCTCAGCCAGGAAAAGCACAGCCGGTGTCCAGAGCCCGAGACGTGGCCGTGTGGGGTTCAGCCAGCCCTGGGCACAGCAGCGCCCACAGCCGCTGCTTCCCTGGTGGTCGCTGTGCCCTGGGCTTCACCCAGGCAGGATCTGAGAACCTTCCTTGAACTTGTTTGGGGATGTTTTATTCCTGTGAATGCCAGGGCTCTTTTCATCTCTCCTCTTTGAAAGCTTTTGACCTCAGTAACGGGAGGTCAGTTCAGTTCTGCCGTGTTTCCTCTGGCTGAGCACTTCTCCAAGCTCTGGGAGAAGTGGCTGCGTAGGAACAATTTAATAAAGGGAAAACAGGATCCAGGGTGGCCCTTGGTTATCCCAGTCCTGCTGCTGTCAGTCTGCCTCATTTGTGTCCATGCAGCACAACAAATCCTGTTACTCCTGCTCTGAAATTCCATGGAATCCTTGATCTGTTGGTATTTTTCTGCTGTCGAGGTCAGCTGGGTTTGGATTTTGGTTTTTGCAAACAGAAACTTTGGTTTGCGGTTCATCCAAACCCCTCCTGTGTGAGCCCCGGGTGCCTCTGGGGCCCTGTCCTGGTGTGGCTTTAAGTCTTTCCTGAAACAAAGGTTTTTGTTTTGTTCTCTTCAGCGCTGGAATCTTTGTTACTGTGCTCATCAAAAGCCCTTTGCTAAGGGCAGTGTCTGTGGAGGGTTTGGGAAGCTGCTCTCCCAGGAGATGGGCTGAGCTCCGGGGTGCTGCTTTTACTCTGAAGTTCTTTGTGTGATTACTTCTTGAGCTGACTCCAGACCAGGAATCCTTCCTCTGTGTTTCTCTGGAGGTCCTTTTCTCCATGGGGCAGCACAAGAGGGGACGCTCGGTGACAGCGAACGTGCAGCTGCAGAGGTCGGAGGTGTCCGTTCGTAGCAGGGTGTTGGTGTTCAATCCCTCTGTCACCCGTGTCCCACTGGGCAGGCACGGGGGTGTCCTGGGGAGCTGAGGGGTGTCCCAGGCCGGGCTGCATTCAGGACTCCCGATCCCGATCCCGCTGCCGCGTGGGGAGCCGGGGCCGTGTCCCGCAGGCTCGGCGGTGTGGCTGCCCCTGGTGCTCTGTGGCCCGCCGGCCCTGAAGCAGCAGCAGCAGCACGGCCGGGCGGGAATGGCCCCGGGAATGGGGCCGGGAATGGCGCTGCCCTCTAACCAGCACGTCCTGCTCAAGGCCAAGGCCGCCGCCGCGCCCGGGAAGTCGGGTACGTGCGGGGCGCCGCTCCTGGGGACGGGGACAGGAGGGCAAACGGCTCCTTGTTCTGAAATCCTCGGCTTCTGTCTCCAGGGCTGGGGTTCTGGGGGGGATGCACCGGGTAAGGAGAGACCTTGGGTGGATCCTGCATGGATCTGGCTGTGCCACTGGCTCGTTAAAAGCTGCTCCCCGTGCTCGGTGACTTTCCCAGTCACCCGTACCCCATGCAGGGTTTCCTCCTGGTGTTCCTGTTCAGGGTTCTCCTGGTGTTTCTGTTTCCGTGGTGGGTTCCATGTCCTGTTCTCATCTGAAAGATCCCTGAGGGGTTTCCAGAATTTGTGCTGTTAGGAATTAGTGAGGTCACTGCTCTGCTCTGGCTGGTCTGCCAGGGCAGGAGCTCCTCAGCCAGCAGCAGATTTTCCATGGTATCCCAAATTCCTGGTAGTTACTTGCAGCCAGTTTTGTCTGATTTCTTTCCAGAGTAACTGAGGGCTTGGTCAGGTCCTGGTTCTGAGCCACAGAACCACTGAATCCCAGACTGCTTGGGTGGGAAGGGATCTCAGAGCCCATCCAGTGCCATGGGCAGGGACACCTTCCACTGTCCCAGGCTGCTCCAACCCCCATCCAGATCCCAACAAAACTGCATCTCCAATCCCAAATCCCAGGGCTTTTTCAGCCCTCGAACTCTCCAGTAAAGCCTGGTGCTGTGGGTAATTAATTAGTATCAATTATTGGCCCCGTCCCAGTCCCAGAATTCCTTCCCTTCCCAGCTGTCAGTCCTTCAGCCAAGGAGCTGTGCTGGGAGCAGAGACAGCTGCCTGTGGAGGGAAGGAATTCTGCATCTGCCTCCGGGTTATTCCCTGCCAAAGCACCGGGCACAGGAGCTGGGCCTCAGGCAGTCCCTGGCACCTGCTGAATTCCCTGGACTGGGACAGGCTCAGTCTCCCTGACAATCCCTGGCAGGGCTCAGCATTCCACATCATTCCCTGCAGGCAGCTGGGATGTGGAACAGGGCCAGCTTGTGCCAGTCCTTCTCCAAGCCGGAGGAATCCCCAGGGTCCCCATTCCGTCCCTGGTGTGGGAGCAGCCAGAGAGGGTCCTGGAGCAGCAGTCTCAGCATTAAAAACATCTGTATTTGCATATCCTGGGAGTCAGTGTG
>NW_008236211.1:337278-344011 GCF_000691975.1 Corvus brachyrhynchos
CACGGGGCGGGTTACGGATGTCCCAGGAGCCATGAGAAGCTGGGAGTGCCTGGGAGCTCCCCTGACCCTCAGCCTGTCCTGGGGCAGGATCTGGGATTCATTCCTGGTGGCTGTTCCTCCTGCCTGCTGGGAGAGACACCAGTGGTGCAAAGGCCAGAAGCTCCCAGCAAGTCCTGCCCTTCCTGCCGGGGAACTCCAGCCTCAGGATCTTTCCTTAGGCTCAGCTCAGGATCTTTTCCTGCTCCCAGGCTTTTCCTTGAGTTCTTCCTCAGCTGGTTCCACGTGGGATCAGGGTGTTCAGGAGCCCCTCAGGCTGTAAATCCCTCCCTGTCAAGGCCTGGAAGGTTCCTGTGGCGCGAGTGGCTCTTGTGTGTTGTTCTCCTTGGAGTCCCATGGTGCTGTACAGGGACAGCTCCCAACAGGGACAGTGGGAGGTGTGGAGAGAGAGCAGGAAATTAAATGGAGGGGGGGAGGGAACAGCATTCTGGTGGAAAGCAATGCTCTGATTCCACAATTTCAGGGATTTATTCAGAGCTGGAACAGCTTGTGTGAGGAAGGGAAGGGAGGGAGAGGAACCAGGATGGGAAACTGTCTCCGGAGCACTGGGAAGAGGAGGAGGAGGAATTCCCCAGGTGGGCTGAAGAACAACAGCTGCAATAGAGGGGTGAAGTTTAGCAAGGACATGAGAGGTGTGGAGAGGTGACAGCTCTGACAGGAGCTCGTTAACCCTGGAAGTGTTAATGGGACCACGCCTGGCTCGGATACAGGTGGGAAATAAATGGGGATCAGCTGGGAAATGGACCCAAAGCACACACGGTGTCCCCGCCCATGCCTCTGTTTTGGGATGTTCTGGTGGCTCCAAGGGATGTCCTGCACTCAGTGTTGGGCTGCAGGTGCTCCAAGAGCACAGGAGTGTCTGTCCTGGAACTGCTGGGGCTGCAGGGGTAGGTCTGGGTGTTGCAGAACCTTCGTTCCACGCAGGAATATCCTCGTGCAGGATTCCTCTGCGTGTCCCCGCGTTCCAGTGTCTCCCTTTCCGGCAGGTTGGGAAGGGAAGCAGGCAGATGGACGTTCCAGCAGCCCCCCAAACTCCACATCCAGCTCCTCGCCCTCGGTGAAGCTCGAGAACTCCCTGCCCGGGCTGGGGAAGAAGCCGTTCCCGAGATCCGACAGGCTCCACGCACGTAAGAGATGGATTTCCCTGCTTCTCCAGAGCTTTGGCTGCTCCAGGGCCAGAACAAAAGCCTGAAACAGCAGAATGGAGTGAAATGTGATAACTCTGTTGCTGAGGGACTCTGGAAGGCACTGCCAGTCTGCTGGGAATTGGGATAATTCAGAATGCCATCTTCAAACCAGCCCTTCCCAGTCCGCATCAGCCGGGCCCCTCCGAGTTCCCAGCTGCTGGAGAGCACAAAAGGACCTGCATTACTTACGGGCTTTTTAATGTACCTACACACCCTGATAAGATGAAAAAGGAAAAGAAATTCGTTCCTGGATCTCCTCCATCCCTCAGGCCCCGCTGGATTTGGCCCTCAGCCCTTTACTGGAGCCGGGGCTTTCTCGGCCTCCCCGGCCTTCCTGGTTCCTTTTGCATTTTCCAAGGGTGGGATTGACCTGGTGAACTTAGGGATATTCTTACAAAGTCGTGGAATGTCCTGAGTGGGAAGAGACCCACAAAGATCATGGAATGCAGCTCCTGGCCCTGCCCAGACCCCCCAACAACCCCACCCTGGGCATCCCTGGCAGCGCTGTCCCAACGCTCCTGGAGCTCTGGCAGCCTCGGGGCCGTGCCCATTCCCTGGGGAGCCTGGGCAGTGCCCAGCACCCTCTGGGGGAAGAACCTTCCCTGATCTCCAGCCGTTCTCTCATTCTGAGGTCTCCATCCCAGATCGTGCCTCTGGGGAGAACAGGCACTGCCACAGAGCAGCAAAGTCCAAAAGAAATCCCCAGGAACAAACTGACCTTAACTGGAGGCTTAAACCAGAAAAGGAGTTGTAGAACCCTCCTGAGAACCCTCCTTGCCAGGCCCCAGGCAGCCAGGGTCCCAGGGAGGTGGGCTGAGTGGGTCTGGAACGTTCTGTGCCTGGATCTCCAGGCTCTGTTGGTCGCTGTGTGTGCAGAGGTAAAACCAGCGGCGGGGTGGCTCCCACGGTGGCACTGCCGTGCGCAGGGACCCCGAGGAGGGCGGCCCAGGGGTGACCCAGCTGTGCTCCCTTGCAGGGCAGCTGAAGAGAGCCCGGTGCGCCGAGATCGACGTGGAGACGCCGGACTCGATCCTGGTGAACACCAACCTGCGGGCGCTGATCAACAAGCACACGTTCTCCGTGCTGCCCCCCGAGTGCCAGCAGCACCTGCTGCTGCTGCTGCCCGACGCCGACAGACAGGTACGGGCAGCCCCTGGGGCTCCGGCACAGCCTGGGCATTCCGGCCTGCAGAGGGCAATGCCAGGTGGAGATCCCGTTCCTGTTGTGGTACCCTGGGTACCTGTGGGGGAGAGGGGCACGGGGTTAGGGGAGAGCGAATCCAGCTCCAGGGTGACCTCGTTGTGGCTTTCCAGGACCTGAAGGGAGCCTACAGGAAAGATGGAGAGAGACCTGGGACAAGGGCTGGAGGGACAGGACACAGGGAATGGCTTCCCACTGCCAGAGGGCAGGGCTGGATGGGATATTGGGAAGGAATTGTTCCCTGGGAGGGTGGGCAGGCCCTGGCACAGGGTGCCCAGAGCAGCTGGGGCTGCCCCTGGATCCCTGGCAGTGCCCAAGGCCAGGCTGGACATTGGGGCTTGGAGCAACCTGGGCTGGTGGGAGTGTTCCCAAATCCTCCAGAATTGCTGTGAGAAATACCCCCACTCCTCCCCACCATGATTTTAGTGTCACCCACCGAGGCATTGCTTTATTCTGGCCGGGGGGGCTGTGTGACAAAATCCGGCCTCCACAGAGCCGGGCACAAAACCTGCTCCCTTCAGCCTCCAGCCTGGCCCGAGCACAGCCGGGCTGGGGCTCTTGGGTTTCTCCCGAGTGAACCCCAGGCAGGTTCCCGAGGAATGTGAGCAGTGCTGGGCTCATGCTGTGCCCAGGGACACTGGCCCTGCCAGCAGTGACCCCGGGCTGTGGCCAGCAGTGACCCCGGGCTCTGTCTCTCGCAGGTGGGGGCTGATGGGCTGATGAAGCTCAGCAGCTCCGCGCTCAACAACGAGTTCTTCACCTCGGCTGCCCAGGGCTGGAAGGAGAGGCTGTCGGAAGGTAAAGCCTCCCCACACATCCCCGCAGCTGGGGAGTGGCTGGGGAATGCCTGGAGGGTGTTGCTGGAGAACCTGGAGCTCTGCAGGGACTCGCTGCAGGCTGTGCAGGCAGGGGAGCCAGGCAAGCCCAGCACTGGGGGGCTCAAGGCAGAGGGGGCTGCAGAAGGAGCAAATCTCTGGAAATGAGAAAAGCGGGAGAAACGTGTTTAAAATCTTCTCAACTGACAGCAGAGCTGGGGCACCTAAACACAGGCACTGCTGAGGGGGCAGAGAAGGGAAATTCCATTCCAGAGCAGAGCATAGTGTCACCAGCATGGGGTGCTCAGTCCTTTGAGCCAAACTTTGGATGTTCAGATGCGATACTGGGGAAAAATTTTTCCCTGTGAGGGTGGTGAGGCCCTTACGAGGCAGCTCAGGCCATTCCCTTTCCTCCTGTCCCTGTTCCCTGCGAGCAGAGCCCGACCCCCCCGGCTGCCCCCTCCTGTCAGGGACTTGTGCAGAGCCACAAGGTCCCCCCGGAGCCTCCTTTGCTCCAGGCTGAGCCCCTTTCCCAGCTCCCTCAGCCGCTCCTGCTGCTCCAGCCCCTTCCCAGCTCCGTTCCCTTGACTGCCTCATTGCCCTGGAGCAGCCCCTGGGGCTCAGGCTGGGGCCAAGGGCAGGTGCAGCATCCCGGGCTCCTGGGACACACCCAGCTGGGCCCGTGCCCCATTACCCACCCCCTTCCTGTCTCAGAATTCCCCCTTCCATTCCACAGGAGAGTTTACCCCGGAAATGCAGCTCCGAATCCGACAAGAAATCGAGAAGGAAAAGAAGGTGGAGCTGTGGAAGGAGCACTTCTTTGAGAGCTACTATGGGCAGAGGTGAGAGCTTGGCTGTGTCCTGTGCCCTGCCTGGCCAGGGGCTCCTGCTGGGGTTGGTCCATCCATGAACGTTGGGTCTCATCAGTCCTGGAACCTGGGGGAGGTCTCTGGCTCCAACTGGTTCCAGGAAACCTGGAGATGCCGGCGGGATCCAGGTCAGGTGTGAGGTGTTTGCTGCCAGGATACCTCACACTTCGACCAGTGCAGGGTGTCCTGGCACCTCACACCTCTTCCCCTCCTTGCTTGGAGCCACCCGCATGGTTCTGCTGGAGCTGGGGCTCCGGAGGCCCTCGGAGCTGTGGTGGCCGAGCATGCCCCACCTCAGGGTCGGGCCCTGCATTCCCACATCTCCCATCCCACACACCTGGTTAAACCCCCAAATCTGCAAAGCTTTTATTCTGTGCCTCCTCTTGCTTCAGGATTTTCCATCCTTTGGGGCTACAGGGAGGATTTGGGGTTTCTGAGGGAGTTCCTGAGAGACCTGGAAAGGAGCACACGCATGTAAATAACTGATCAGGAACTTCTAATCCTGCTTTGTGCCAGGTTGTCGTTTGTCCTCACCCTGCCAACCGCTTTGCCTCCCATCCATCCAGAGCATTTGGGTTATTCCTGGCATTCCATGGTGTGGTTGGGATGCTGTGGGCGAGCCAGGGGCTGCGGAGCGTCCATACAGGCTGTAGGAACAACAACCAGGCCAGGAGTGCAGCTCACAAAGAGCTTTATCAGCCACCTGAGGCAGGTCTCTGCCCGTGGGAAGGTGACAACAGCCCCAGTCTCGGAGCATTAGGGGGACAGGGGACAGCAGGACAGCTGGAGGGGATGTGTGCAAGAGCAGGACCTCAGTTCCCTCCAGTTCCTAAGAACTTGTCTGGTGGGAACCAATCCATGGTTTCACCAGACCTTCGTGGGGTCCTGTTTGGGAAGAACCCCCAGTCTGAAAAATCATTAGCAGGGTGGATGAAGTGAATCCAAAAGGACAAAAGTTGTCCCAGACACCACTCTGGGAATTAGATTCCATGTTCCCCTGGAGGAGATGATGGGACCCCTCTCAGAGTCCCTTCCTGCCAATGTCACCGTGTGAGCCGGGGTTGTCCCGTGCTGCAGAGGAGGCTGTGGGGGCTCAGACAGGGAACATTTGCTGTTGCCCAAACTCACTGGATTTGCAGTCTGGAAAACTGGTGTCTGGAACAGGCCTGGAGCTACCCCGTGTTCCATGCACTGCATTTAGCTGGGTTTAATCCTCGCTGCTGATTTCTGTTTCCTGTGGAAGGATTATCAGTAGGGAAGGTTCTCCATGGCTGTGGCACAGAATTGGGTGTGTGAGACATTTATTTAGGGAGTTTATTCAGAGAACCCTGCCGCCATTTCCCTGAGGACAGGATGGTTTTGCAGGGATGTTTTACCAAGCAAAGCCTCTGTTTTCCTTGGCAGTTCTGGGCTGAGCCCCGAGGAGTCGGAGCGGCTGACGGCACAGCCCGAGGCAGAGCCCGCCCGGCCCCGCAGCCCCCCGGCCCCACGCCGGGAGCAGGGCACGACCCCGTCGGAGCCCAGAGCACAACCAGCGCAGGGGGCAGCGGCCAGGAGAGGAGCGGGACAGGAGGGCACAGAGGACGCGCAGCCCAAGGCGGCCAAGCCCGCCGAGGCCTCCCCGGACCGACGGGCGGCGAGAGCCGGCGACCGCTCCGGCCCCGTCAGAGAGAGAGTCCACGGAGAGGCCCTGCCCCAGGAACCTCAAAGTGCTGCCAGCCAGAAGCCAGAGGAGCAGAGGAATCCCGGGCTGGGGAAGGAGGGGCCAGGGAAGGAGACTCCGGGTGCCCCCAGCAAACCAAAGAGCCCCGAGGCAGCCGAAGGAGCGGCGAAGGTGCAAAGCCCTGCGGTGGCTCTGGACATGCAGGACAAGAAGCCCCTCGGTAGCCAGGCCATGGAGGTCAGTGTGGAGGCCCACAAGAGGAAGGAGGAGAGCAGGGAGGAGGCTCCAGCCAGCCCCGAGAAGAAGCCACGTGTGGCGGAGCCCTGCCAGCACCACCAGGCCTTTCGGAACCAGCCCTTTCCCGGCGCGGGGCCGGCCGTGCCGCGGGTGCCCCCGCTCAAGGTGAGCAGAGCAGGGACAGAGCCCGGCCCGGCCTCACGCGGGGCTCAGCCAGGGCTCCCACCAGCTCACCAAATCCCAAAGAGCTCTGGGTTGGAAGGGACCTTGGAGCCCATCTCACCCCACCCATGCCATGGGCAGGGACACCTCCCACTGTCCCAGGCTGCAGACAGGGAGCTGCAGAGGCTCTGCAAGGCCGTGAGGTGCAGCCAGGAGAGCAGGCAGCTGGCAGGGGGGGAGACCCAGGGCCAGAGGAGTGAGTGCCATCCTCATCCAGAGGAGTGGGTGCCATCCCCTGCCGCTAGCCCAGACACCGTGGGTAAAGCCAGCCCCTCTGGCAGCACTGCAGTCTGGTTTGTAGTGCAGCAGTGCCAGGCAGGAGCAGGGACGGAGCATTTTGGGGAACACCTCGGGACCAGAGGCCCTTTGGCTGCTGAGGCTTTGCAAGAAGCCACCTGGGAAGGAGGAAGGGAATGGGCCCCTGCTCGGGCGGGCAGGGGGAGGCAGCAGGACAGAAATGCTGTGGGGTTTGGGAGCCAGGCC
>NW_008236211.1:344027-345229 GCF_000691975.1 Corvus brachyrhynchos
CTGCTCTGGGGCCTCAGGCAGAAGCTGAATTCCTGTATTCCTGTATGTCCTTGGAATTCTGCTCCCCTGTTAATATCCTTTTGTACCAAAAGGCTGCAAACTCAAAACTTTAAAAGCAGCTCATCATTGTCACCATGTTAATAAGAACAGCACAAAGGCAGGAAAGCATCAATGAAATTGTCAGTGACACAGAACTGGGGAAACTGGCCATAAAAGAGGTGAGGAATGTCATGCAGGAAGGAGGGTTGGCCTGCCAGGGCAAGAAAGGTGGGATTTAGTTTACCAACAGAGTGAGCTGAAGGTGATGGTGAATAGCTTCCCTTGAAAAGCAGGGGAAAATGGGGACAGACATGTCCCCAAGACGTGTCATTCCCCAAAAATGAAGGGGTGAAGTGGTTGATCAGAGCTCAGTGGATCCAGCAAGGTTTTTATGGGTACGGAAAATAAATGTAACCTCAAATAAACTCCCTGAGATCTCTGCAGGGGGAACAGGGGAGCACCAGGCTCGGTGCAGGGCTGAGCACATGGGAAGAGCAGACACAGGGAAAGTCAGCTGGAACATTGGGGGAAAGGTTTTAGAAGGAAAGAGTAAATGATTGGCATTTTTTCTCCAGCTCAAGGGGTTATTATGGCTTTGTACAAAGGCACTGAGGAGACAAATGATGGGTGAGCCAGGGGGAAGAGCAAGGCTGAGTCAAGCAGGATGGTGACACCTTTCAAAGGGCAGAAATCACATCTGAATAATGGGAAACAGAGGAACGGGCTGACAGGGCTGGGGGCTGGATCAGCCCTTCAGGGAGGGAGCCTGAGGGCTCTGGGGTGATGCTGTGTGATGGTTCTCCCTGCGAGGGACGAGCTCCACTCAGGGCCACGGGGTTTGTACCAGCCTAAAACTGCTTGTGACAGTCAGGCACATCTCTTGTCTCAAGGGAGGGACAGGAGGGGTTTCTCCAAAGGGATTTCTCCACAGCCACAAACAGTTCTCTAAGATGAAACTGCAAATACTTAAACCTGTGGCTCGAGCTTTCCCTGTGTCTCAGCTGTGCTTTTCTCCTGCTCTGTTCCAGATTCCCGTGTCCAGAATCTCCCCGATGCCATTTCCTGCGGGCCAGGTCTCTCCCAGGGCACGTGTCCCCTTCTCCCTCAGCAGTCCGGGCAGGACAGGGGCCAGGACCTTGGCCGACATCAAGGCGAGAGCCCAG
>NW_008236211.1:345956-346405 GCF_000691975.1 Corvus brachyrhynchos
ACAACCCTTTGGTCACCCAGCTGCTCCAAGGCAAGAGCGTCCCTCTGGAGCAGATCCTGCCCAAGCCGCTCACCAAAGCAGACGTGAAAACTGTCCCCGTGGCTCCTCAGGAAGAGAAGGGGGCAGCAGCTCCCGGTGCAGCGGGGAACGGTGCTGAGGCGGGGGACAGACCATCGAGTTTGCCCCCACAGCAGCTCGGGAAGATCTGCAAGAACAGGCCTCTGCCTCACATTCCAAGGACCTTCCCGCTGCCCTCGGGAAAGGCCCCCAGTCCTGAGCAGCACCAGTGCCACGAGGCGCTGAGCAAATCGACCCAGGAGCAGATCCTGCAGACTCTCATCAAGAAGGTGCAGAGGCAGAACCTGCTGCCCATCCTTCAGCCCTCGCAGCTGAACCTCCCACACTCAGGTTTCCCAGTGGAAAACAGCTCCACCAGCCAGAGCTGCATG
>NW_008236211.1:347004-355089 GCF_000691975.1 Corvus brachyrhynchos
CCACCTCGCCCGACATAGGCCAGGGCTCACTCGTGACCGGGCTGTCTGAGTGCAACCAGTTGGCCAGCTCCATGGGCAACGTCATGTCCTTCTCCGTGACCGTCACCACCATTCCCACCGGCCAGGCTGTGAACTCCGGCGGCCACGGGCAGAGCCTCCCGGTGCAGCCGTTCGCCGAGGACGGCGGCATGGAGGATCCCCCTTCCAAATGTTACTGCAGGTTGAAAGCCATGATCATGTGCAAGGGCTGCGGTGCCTTCTGCCATGACGACTGCATCGGCCCCTCCAAGCTCTGTGTCTCCTGCCTCGTCGTGCGGTAACAGGGGCGGCACGTGGGGAACAGGACGGCTTCCTCCAGGGGCTGCTTTCGGAAGTATCTTGGGAAGAAACAGGAATTTTACTGCCTTGCACAAGAGACACGTTACTGAATCAGGAATACAGAGTAGAGTCCTTCTTTCATTAACGAAAGAGCACCTTCTTGTACAGGGAGTCGAAATCGCGCTCGACTACGTGAATTGTGACAAGAGTTTGCACTTAAGGAATTATGTAAATATGCCACATTATTTTGTTTAAAGATATTTTTTCAATCTTTTAGGAGATAGTGTTTGACTTGTACTGCAGTTCCAGTAACCCCAGCCTGCTCTGAGCATGTTTGCTGAGCTCTGCTCTCCCCGGGGGATCCAGCCCATAGCCCATTGTTGGTCTTCTCTTGGCAAAGGGAATGGGATAATCAGAGTCCGGCCGTGTGTGGTGATGGAGCACCAAGGCAGGAGCCCTGAGCAGGCTCCCTTGGCTGCTCCCAGTTCAAATCCCCGGGAACGGGGAGGCACCACCGATGGGGTGCCAGCATTTCCATCCATTGCCTTTCCCCTGTGACCTGGCTGTTCCCAGAAGGCTCCTGGGCTGTGCAATACGGGCTGGTGTTCCTGGTTTGCAAACCCCTCTTCTCCCAGTAACCGAGCTGAAGGGAGGTGGGGTCCGGCTGTGCTGCTGGTGGAACTGCAAGAAGGAGCTGTACTGACCATGGGGTTGGGGGTCACCAGAACAGCTCAGTCTGGGTCTGTGGGTGTCCCACCAGAGCAGGGGTCACACAGCTGTGCTTGGCCTGGCAGGACTGGGCAGGAATCTGCTCCTGGGCATTCCCTGGGAGCTGCCATCCCACGGCCCAGAGCCAGCTGCTCTTGGGACACGGGGGCAGGTGAAGGGCACGAAGCATCACTCTTGGTCCTGGCGTGCTCTGGGAAGCGCTTTGTGCTTGTCCAAACACCCCCATGGTCAGACATCTCCAGTCTCTATCCAAGATTTTGTATTTTCTGGGTGTAGGTAAAGGCAAATGAGTGTCAGCCTGGGCCTTGCTGGGCGGCTCTTTGTGTTTGGAATACCAAATTGGGCTGAGCTCAGCTCAGCTGGGGCTCAGCTGAGGGAGGGGTGCTGGGGCAGCCCCTCAGACCTGACCAGGGACATGGCTGGTGACACCTGTACTCCCTGTCAGTTCCTGGATTCCTTCACTTGGACTGATGGAAATCAAAGCACAGCGGCCCCGTGTTCCCGGGAGCTGAGGATGCTGATGGAGCACGAGTCACTCAAGGGCTGTTCCTCTGCCGGGGCGGGTGGGGGCCTTGCTGCACCCTGGTCAGGGAACAGAGCTATGTATGTTTGTGATGGAGAAGCACTGAATTCACTTTTAATCCAAAGGCCTTTTAAAGCTGAAGCAATATTCCCACAGCAGTGGGGCAGCTGAGTGTGCACGGGGTTCTCAGCCTTCCCTTCCCCTCTCCTTGGTACTACTGCTCCCCACCCCTTCTCCCCAGGAACCTGGCACTGGTGGTGAGGAGCAGAAGTAATTCCCTGGGTGATTTTCCAAGGAACAAGTGGTGTCCAAGGCTGCCAGAGCTCCAGGAGCCTTTGGACAACGCTCTCAGGCAGATTGCTGGGGTGTCTGTGCAGGGTCAGGAGTTGGGCTGGATGGTCCCTGTGGATCCCTTGCAGCACAGCATATTCCATGACTGTCATTTAGTTGGTGATGATAAGGAAAAGGGAGTTGCAGACTTGATCCCATGGTAGCAGGAGCGTTTCCTTCCCTGCCCAGGGAGTGCAGCCGCCTCCAGAGCAGCAGGAGCTGCAGCATCACCTGCTCTGGGTTCCGTCATCTTAAATTTATTGCGGAGCAGTGACCCCCACTGTCGTGATTCCACATCACTGCTCGAGCATCCTGTGGTGAGGAGGATTTAGGGATTAGAAATGAACTCAATTTTTTAAATCTAAAACTGAAATCTCAATAAATTGCACAGGATTGTCCCCACGAGCATCTCACACCCATGGTGGTGGTGGTGGTGGTGGTAGCCCGAGAACCCCCGGCCTGTGCGTGTTCCTGCCACTTCCCGCTTCCAGCTCTTGTTCAGGAAGAGGAATTCCTGCATTTTTGTAAACCTGCGGACGCAGTGTGGGCTGGTTTGGAGCTGAGAGCAGGATCTGTCCATTCCTCCCTCAGGCCTCACCCAGACAGGAAGGAAGTTCCTTCCTGTGATCGTGGACAGACACTTCCATTCCTGGCTGGGACAGCCCGGGAGAGTCCAGTGCGCAGTTTGGTCCTGGTTATGCAACTCACCGAGTCGTTCTCAGGGGAGAGGGAGGGGTTTCGCTGCACGCTTGGGTCACTTCTGGTCTTGCCTTGGCTCCTCTCAGGGTGTTTTTCCAGGCTGCTGGAGAGGGAGAAGCAGAGGATGAGGAGGGATCTGTGGCCCTGAGCACTCACAGGCGTTCCAGCTGCTGCAGCTGCCTCTGGAAAACTCTTCCAGAGCTCCCCTGGCGTTTCCCAAACCGTCACCGCCCTGGCTGTGGCTCCAGCTGGTTCCTCCCGTTGGATTTCCAGCTGTCCTCTGCTGAGTGTGGATTGGGGTTGCTGTGCCCGTTCCCTGGCAGCGCAGGGAGCAGCAGTTCCCTGAGCCATCCCATGGGAATGTGCCCATCTGGCCTGGCCATGCCAGGAGGGGCTGACCTGCGGTGGGACAGTCGGTGATCCTGGATGTGGAGGTGGCCCCAGGCTGGCGTTGGCCGGGGTAGGATCGTGTTGGTGACTCGGGAGTTCACACCTGTCAGTGCCTTAGTTCCATTTCATGGATCAACACTTTGCTTGGGCTACTTTTCTTCCGTTTCTTTTTAAGGAAATCGATTCTCTCGGTGCCCGCCTGAGGTTTGAGCACGCTCCTGGTGCAGCCTGGCGGAGCATCTCCGTGGGTGAGCAGAGGGCACCGAGTGTGAGGGAATTGTTCGGGATAACGGGCTCAGTGTAATAATCCCTGAGGTACTCCCTGGAATAGGGACAGAGCCCTGGAAGTTCCGCATGTGCTGCAGCTGGGTGTGGGATGATGGGTTTCAGAAGGGGGAATGCTGCAGCCTGTGCAGTTCCTGGGGTGGGATCAGCCTGTCCCACTGCTGAGGCTCCTTCCCATCATCCGCCCTTCCCACAGACAGTAAATCCACCTCCACACGGGATTTATAATAAAGGGATGTCGTGACGGGGTTTAAAGCATTAGACTGTGGTCCCCCAGGAGGAATGAATTTAACAGCACTGCAGGGAATGGTGGCATCAAAAATCCGGGATTTCCAGAGCCTGATGTCAGAGTGTTTGTGGCAGGGAAAGGAACCTGAGTAAGGGAAGAGGTTTCAGTTTCCCTTTTCAGGACACAGAACTGGAATTGGAGCCTGACCAACGCTTCGCTTCCCAGCCCCAAACCCCATGGACACCGGAGGCGCCAGCGCGGCTCTGGGGGCTCAGGTTTTGAGCCAGGGGGGCAGCAAGGGAAGGAATTTTACCGTCCCTCCTGGAATTCACAGGAAAGAGGAGGTTCCAAGCAGTTGCACTGGTTGGGGAGTTGGATTTTTTTTGGTTGCACAAAACAGCTGCTGGAGCAGCAGTTCCTGGTCAGGTCGTTACTGGGAGGGGCGCTCAGGAGGGATCCTCAGGAGGGAGGCAGCAAAGACAGCCCCGGGCCGGGAGGGTGGAGCGGGTTTGGGGCTTCTCTCCTCCGGGGAGGCTCAGGCCGATGGTTCCTGTGACCCACGGGAAGGTCGGGAGAACAGGACCGGGCTGGGGTTTCCCGCTGCAGGATCCCACAGCGGGAATGTGGGAGGGTCCCGAGCGATCACTTTGATTAGCACAGATCAATCGCGGGTGGGCAGAGCGCTCCGAGTGCGGCTCGGGCGGGTGCCGGGAGGGAGCGGCCCCGAGCGTTCCTCGGTCCCTGGGTTGTTTTTAATGCTTACGTTTGCTATTCGTGCAGAGCGAGTCTAAGAGCTTACAGTAATATATTTTAAGTAATATATATTTTAGTATCTGTAAAGAGCGGGCAAAGGAGGGGTTCTGAGGTGGTGACAGGGTACCGGAGGGCAGTTCCTCGGCCAGGCCAGCGGGGGTTACTGCAGCACAACTGAGAAGATTCATTTCCTGCCGTTAATGCAATAAAAACGGGAATTCTCACAAAGAAGCAATCCAATACTGTTTCCCAGAGGCTTTTCCTGTGTGGACAACAGGCCTGTAAACACAGTTCCAAAAATTCTAAACCTTTGTCTTTTGCCTTTTTAAAAGGGACTTCGATTGGGCTTGAGGGTCTGTACAGCAAAATCGAGGTGACACCATTTGAAAATGTATTTTTACACAAATAATATAGAAAAAAAATCATATTTTACATAAGAATTTTAAGTATTTGAAATATGTGTATATATATACTGTATGTACTTCGTATATGTTTTATTTTACATTTTCAATGTATTAAAAAGTATTTGAGCTGGTTGGATCTGAGATGTAATAGTGTTTAAAAACACAAAACCAAGGGAAAGGAGCCTGGGGGGAGAGCGGGTGGGAGCTCTGCAGGGAAGCACAAGCCCAGAGCAAAGGGCTTGGGGAAGGTTTTAGCAGTTTGAGAGCCTTCAGACACTTCCCAGTCCTGTGTCCTGCCTGTGTTGCTGTAAATGGTTCTGTTTTCCTCGTGACCACCTGGAGTGATCCACGTGGGAAGACCAGGAGCCGGGATGGATCCTCCCCACAACGATGGCCCTGCACAGCCAAAGCTGCTGCAGCCCTGCTCGGCCAAACCCAGCCCAGAGCAACTGGGTTTGCTCCAGCCCTGGAATGGGAGTAAATGGGGGGATTCTCCACAGAATCATTTAGGTTGGAAAAGACCTCCAAGCTCGTGGAATCCAACCTTTGACTGACGCCAGCCTGCGGGAGCCTCTCGTGGTGCTTACAGGGGATTCAGACACCAAACCTCCATCAGTGATTTCAGGGGAACTCCAGCAAAGCTGGGGATTTCTTCACTCTGCAGGGCTTTTGGTGAAAATCTCCCTGCAGAGGTCAATGCATCTTGGCAGCTGTCAGAATTGAATTCCCATTGGGAGCGGGGTCCCACCAGGGCACTGAGAGCAGGCTGAGGGGTCTGACCAGACGCAGCTCCATGTGCTGCAAATCCCAGCTCCTCCTGGAGCTCTTCCTTGGGCCCAGCAGCCAATCCCCCAGCACTGGAGGTGCCAATCTGGGGAGCAGGAGGAGACCCCTGGAGCGCCTGGCCCCAGGCTGCACCCAGCCAGGGAACACAGTCCCTGCTGAGGGAGGGTGGGGGCAGATTGGAGCCCAGAGGTGGCTGCACCAGCCCCATGCCCTGCTCTGTGAGGCCCTTGTTGGCTCAGGTGAATCTCAAATGACATTTATTCCATTTAATCCAGTGAGTGTTCCGGGATCCTGTCTGTAACCCAGAGCTGGGTGCAGCGGTTCTGCCCCTGGGATGTGCAGGGGAGGAAATGAGGTGGGAAAAGGAGCAGTGTGAACGTATCAGGGTCAAAGGTACAAAAATGACCCCTGGAAAGGTGTGGAACTGGTACTTCTGTCCTTGATTGTTGTTGGGATGTCCTGCAAAGACAAACCGTGGCACCCAGCTGTCAGAGCTGCGCTGGGCAGGATGGGGACTTGAACCACCCCTGCACTGAGAGGAGAATGCAGGGGCTGGGCAGGGCTGTCCCTCCTGTGCCTCAGCTCCGTGTCCAGAGGGATCCTGCCTTCATCCCAGACCTCCTCATCCCAGCTGCCTGCCCCACCTGCAAAGCCACCTCACACCTGAGAGGGAATGACAGCCTTGAGAGTTGGTTCCTATTTAAGGTACATGGGTGAGATAAAATATAAAATGGCGAAGTGTTGGAGCTGCTGCACTTCCGAACAAACCTCCCGTATTCCCCTGGTACTGCTGCCCCTCCCAGCCCTCCCCTCCCAGTGCAAAACTCAACTGAACTGGTCTCCTTTGCCTTTCAGTTCTGACTTCTCTGATGGTGCATTGCGGATTTTATAGTGGAAAAGGTGGGCTGAGAGCTTTTTACCTTTGGAGGGCTCTGGGCTCCTCCAGGCGTGATCCCAGGGATGTGATCCCCCGGGCAGTGAACGTGCTGCAGCTACCACAGCTTCCTGCGGGCCTGCTTCCCAGTGGATGGGATTCACCTGTCCTGATGGGATGGGTGCTACCTTGAGCCTCATGGACACAGGTTTTAATCTGGTGTCCAGAGGTGTCCCAAGGATGAGCTCACAAACCGACTCCGTAGCACTTCCAGACCACCTTATACAATGTATAAAATTCCACCTTAGCATCTGGCACAGAGGGGGATCCGAGGGCTGCTCCCAACAGCCCATTCCCAACCTGGCACTGGAATACCCGTGCCCTCAGGACATGGCACCAGACAGAATCCTTCCCCGTGGCTCATGTCCTACCGCGGATTCTGTTCCTCCCACAGCGCCGTCTCTGGAAATGAACGTGCGATCCCGTGGTTCCTCAGCACACGGACAGACACGCGTGTGTTTCACCGTCATGGTCCATCTTCTGCTCTCTGAAACCATTTGGGCCTCAACTCCTGCCGATGGGGGTTTTCAGGGATTTCCTTTTGCTTTCCCCCAACAGCGAACTGCACTTCCCTGGCTTTACAAGCCGTGGGCGGCATCTGTTAAATTTTCTTTTGGCACATTTTAAGGGGACAACTTTGGTTTACTACTCAGCCTTAATAAAATCTGCAGTCCCCTCACTTCTTGGGGTCCCAAGACACTTCAGGAACATGGAACTGTATCAAGTGATAGGAACTTGATTTCCCTTAAATGGAGGGATTCAGGGAAACAGGTGTGTAACCAACTCCCCTGATTTCTGACAGGAAAACTCCGAATGCACTTAACAACTCGGTAAAATCAGCAGCACTGAGGAATGTGCAAGAGCTGGGATTTCTTTTCCCTGAATACATTAAAAGTATCAACAATTCTGTATTTTAAGTATGGAAGGGGTTGGAGGCCTGCCAGTGGGAATAATCCACCCCAGCCCTCAGGTGGCATCTTGGTGGCATCACTAGACTTTAATTTCTTCTCCTTTTTAATCACTGTGAGTAATTAATGGCTCTATCTCGTTGTTCAGTAAGTAAAACCCTTTTTTTTTTCTAGCCAGGCAGAATTCCCCTGGGACCCTTGGGAAGAAGGAGGATGGGCACAGCCCACAGAGGAGAGGGAAGCCTGAACTCGCAGTGTCAGAGGCATAAAGAAATAACTAAAGCCATGGCACCATCTGGTGTTTTTCCAGGTTCCAGCACGTCTCCCTATAGCCCACGGCAGACGGCTTTTCCAAATGCTGCTTTGGCTGCTGCTGGGTTTAGGATGTAATGCAGCCAGCTGGAATCACCCTTCCCACCACCCCTCCCTAATTCGGTTCCACTGCCACCCGTGGGGTTGGCTCCGGAATTCCGGGACAAACCGAGCACCGTCATTGGCGCAGACAGCTCGGGATGAGCATCGCCACAGCACCAGCTACAACGTCTCAGCAGCACTTTCCCCTCTCGTTTTCCTATTTTTTGACAAACATCTCCCTCCCACTAGTGCAAACCGTGAATGGTCCCTCCTCTCCACGCTCGGTGTAGGAATTCTCCTCCCTTCCTGCGGGCACAGGCAACGTCTGCAGGAGGAACTGTGGCATTTCCACAGGGAGCAGAAGAGCCGGGAACAGATGCCCGCCGTGCCGGATGCTCCTCAGGAGTCGCTGACGGAGCGGGCGCGGCCGGCACTGTTGGTGC
>NW_008236211.1:355195-355740 GCF_000691975.1 Corvus brachyrhynchos
GCCCCCCGGCAGAAGCTGTGAGCAGCCTGCCCCGGGAACAGGGGCCACGTCCTTCGGGGGCACAGGTCCTTACGAGCCAAAGCTGCCCTCACAACCCATAGAAACACAGATCCATGGAATGGTTTGGGTGGGAAGGGACCTCACACTCACCCAGTGCCACCCCTGCCATGGCAGGGACACCTTCCACTGTCCCAGGCTGCTCCCAGCCCCAATGTCCAGCCTGGCCTTGGGCACTGCCAGGGATCCAGGGGCAGCCCCAGCTGCTCTGGGCACCCTGTGCCAGGGCCTGCCCACCCTCCCAGGGAACAATTCCTTCCCAATATCCCATCCAGCCCTGCCCTCTGGCACTGGGAAGCCATTCTACCTTGTCTTGTCCTTCCAGGTCTTGTCCCCAGTCCCTCTCCAACTCTCTTGGAGCCTCTTTAGACACTGGAAGGGGCTCTAAGGTCTCCCCGGACCCTTCTCTTCTCCAGGCTGAACAGCCCCAGCTCTCCCAGCCAGGCTCCAGCCCTCGGAGCTGAGGGGATGGAGATGAGCAATGGCTG
>NW_008236211.1:356083-361242 GCF_000691975.1 Corvus brachyrhynchos
GGCAGAACAGCTGCTGGCAGGGACTCGGGATGTGCAGGTTCCATTGCTTTGGAATTAACGGGAGATCCGGAACGTGTAGACTCCATTGCTTTGGACCCGGAATGTGCAGTCTCCTCATGCTCTAGAATTAACGGGACACCCGGAATGTGCAGGCTCCACTGCTTTAGCATTAACGGGACACCAGGAATGTTCAGGCTCCATTGCTTTGGAGTTAACGGGAGCCGCAACCAGGGGAAAACCAGCACCGTATTGCAGCTGTGTAACAAGGCAGTGTGATTTTTCTGTGGAAAACCGCTGCTTTCTTGGAGAAAAAAAACCTCACTTGGTATTTTTCCCACCTTTTTAGCTGGTCATTTAAATGTTTGAAGAAGGAACTGAGCCCAGGAAAGCCAAGTTGCCCTGAGAGACTTCTCAGTGTGATTCAGGTAATGAGATCTGTTGGGATTGACAGTGGTATTGACCTTAAAAACTTGTGGTTCGTATGTTCAGTTGCCTGTTTCTTACAGTCACATAACCAGTACTGACATTTTTCATTATAACAAACTTGTGTCGTGGATCAGTGACTTCTGCATTTTCTGTTGCATGTTGGATATGTAAAAATATTCCTCTGTGAGATGTGAGTTTAAAATTCCTCCAGAATGATGTTTGTTGTGCAGCACATCTCAGCTGCGGAAGGTGAATCATGGAATTATGGAATGCTTTGGGTGGGAAAGAATTTTAACCAACATTTAATTCCACTCCTCCTGCCATGGGAAGGATACCTCCCACTGTCCCAGGCTGCTCCCAGCCCCAATGTCCAGCCTGGCCTTGGGCACTGCCAGGGATCCAGGGGCAGCCCCAGCTGCTCTGGGCACCCTGTGCCAGGGCCTGCCCACCCTCCCAGGGACAAATTTCTCCCTTGCATCTGAGCTACTGCCATGGAGACCCAGCAGAGCCTCAGTGGGATGCAGAGGCCTGGCACAGTGCTGTCTCCTTCCAGAGGGGTTTGCTGAGCCACAGGGATGGTTTGGAAGTTGGTTCTGTGCTGCTTGAAAACTCGGGTGTGACAGAATCCGAGTCACTGGAGGGTGGTCAGGAGTTGTGTGTTGCTGCCCCTGAGAGTGCTCTGCACTTTGTTTTCCTGCTCTGGTCCCTCAAGTTCTGACCCTGTCACTGATGGCACAGGGTGCCCAGAGCAGCTGGGGCTGCCCCTGGACCCCTGGCAGTGCCCAAGGCCAGGCTGGACATTGGGGCTGGGAGCAGCCTGGGACAGTGGGAGGTGTCCCTGCCCATGGCAGGGGTGGCACTGGATGGGCTCTGAGGTCCCTTCCCACCCAAACCTTTGATCATTCTCTGCTCTGCTGCAGCTGCCCAGTGACAAACCATTCCACGTGCCTGAGCCACTGGTTCAAAAGGTCCCAAGTTTCAGTTCCAGGTTTCCTTAGACCCTTAAACCCCTCCTGTGCTTCCATGTGGGCAGGATGCTGCTCCAGAGGTGTCTGCCTTTTCCTTGGCCATATTATCCTGTTGAATCCTCTTTGAGTTTCTGCTTGTTCCCCTGATCATACACAGGATTCTTGTCTTGTTCTGTGGCTGTTTGGTACATCCCAGATCTGCTGCTGGGGTCTCGATCAGTCCCAAGGGAGCAGCTCCCTGCTCCCGCAGAATTGGTTCCTGACAGTTCCAGAATCCCGTGTTTAAGGGGACACATCCAGGATCTCATGTAAGCTCCATGGGACACCCCTTATTGGTCCCTGCAGTTTCTGTGGTGGTGAATGCAGCAGCCCTGCCAGTATTGTCCCAACCTCCCTGGGTTTGGAGCAGGCTGGGGGTTTTTGGAACAGTAAATGGCTTTATTCGTTGTCTGTGTTGCAGCTGATTCAGCCAAGCCTCTGGTTTATCCCAGGACCCAGCTGTTCCAACAGCAGTACGTGTTTTAGGGAGTGCTGGAGGGTAGAGGGGATTTAGGAAGGAACCATAATGCAAGGAAAAGGGCTTTTGCAGCAACAGAAAAGCATCACTTTTCCACCAGTTCAATTACATCCCACGCAGCACAGGTGACGTGGGAGTGAGGACTTCCAGTCCTCTGCAGCCCTGGGAGGATGTTATCAGCTGTGCAATCCTTTAAGCCCTGGGTGGATGGTATCAGTTCCATGTTGTGGAAGCTGTGAGAGTTTTTGAAGAGGGAAGGAACCAGTCGGGAAGTTTAAAGCAAGGCCTTGGGGCTGGGTTGGTGCATGAGCCACCGTGAGCTCCACACTCAGCCTGCCTGCGTGGGCTGCTCTGGGGGAGTGTTAGAGAGCCTAAAGAGGGATTCAGATAAGGTGATTCAGGTGATAAGGATTTGAAGTCATAGTATTTTTATTAAGTTAATTGCTTTCGTGCAAGGGACACAAAACCATGATTTTGTTGTCTCTGGTTTAGTGTTTAAACAGATTTCTACTGATAAACTGTGCCTAAATTTAAATAGTTTAATGGGCCTTTCCCAGTCCTGTGGGCTTTAAGGACTGAAGTATTTTAACTTCTCAGCTGTGATTAAGTAATACAGATTTATTTAAAAACTTATGTAATGAAGACTTTTAGGCAGCCTAGATCTGGAAGAAACAGTAGGAGACCTTAAAATTCCACAGCAGATAGCACATTATATTTGGCCAGGTGTTTCTGTGGAAACAAATGGAATTATGACAGCAGGTGCCAATTCATCACTAAATTGTAAAAGAGCTGTATGTCTAAAGGATGTGTTGTACTTACAGAACACTTAAAATCATAGTAACTCTTGAGGAGGTACTGACTGACTGCAAGGTGAGGTATTTTTCAGTCTCTGTCAGTGCAACTTTTAACTTTAATTAGGTCAAAGGTTGGACTCGGTGGTCTTGGGTGACCAAGAGCCTCAGTGATTCTGTGATTTAAGAGGTGGGGGAGCAAAGGGCTGTCCTGGCATAAAGCAAACAGGGACAGAGCTGAGTTCCTAACTTAGGTTTTTTGGGTTTTTTTTAAATTTATTTTTTAGAACAGAAAGTGACAAAACTGAGGGATAAAATCTCTTAGTTTTACCGAAGGCAATGGCAAGTGTCATCAGTTAAACTTTTACTTTCTGGCTTATTTTGTTCTTATAGAAAGAAAACACTTTGTGACCACAGCTGGTGGGACCTTTGGAGTGTGGAATCACAGGTGATGAGGAATCGCCTCAGCAGGGATCTCCTGGATGAGGGCACTGAGTGTTCCCTCAGTGAGTTCCTGGGCTTACTGTGAGGTGTTCTTTGTTTATTTTTTAATAGAACGATGCCACCCAAGGCAATCCCGGGGCAGGAGGGAGGCACTGCGGAGTAGCTTGGGTGCAGCCAGGCTTTTGAAGAAGGTGTTTTGTGTGTCTGGCAGCTCAGACAGAATTAAAGTTATCAGGCCTGTGTGGGTGTTCAGTTCCCACTGCCTGGGGCAGTGGCAGAGAGACTTTTAAATGCAGATTAATGGCAGTTCCTGGTTCTGTACTCCTGTACCCTTTCAATAATATCTAACACTTCACAAACCTAGAATTATTTTAGTTCAGCCTTGTGAAGCTGGTGAGGAAGATTTCACATTGTAAGTTAATGTAGGAGCTGAAGTTAATGAATTAAGGCTGGGCAAGCTGTTTCATCCTGAATTCCGTTGTGATGGGGAAAGCAGTTCATGTTTCCAGGTGTTTCTCCGTGCCCTGACTGGAATTTCCCTCCTCCCCAGGTGTGCAGGGAGCTCCGTGTGAGGCGGGAGCTCTGCTGGGGCTGCCTTGGCTCCTCTCAGTGCTGCCAGGTGTGTGGCACCTGCTCGTGCTCCATCTCCCTGTCTGGCCTAATGGGGAAAAGGGCAAGAACACAGCTCAGAACAGTTCCTAGTAATGAATGTTCCAGTTGCTGAGGCAGTTCCAGAGTTCTCTCCTGTGCCCTGGAAGCAGTGCTGGGACCTGCAGGGTCAGATGGAGAGGGAAGGCTTTGCCAGCTTCACTGTGAAGCACAGAGTGCTCAGAAATCCTCTCCACTGGTACAAAAATGAGTCTTCCCTTCCTGACAGGGAGGGGTAAGCTCTTCATTAGGCTATTTCCAACTTCTTACTGCTTGAAAATCCTTCTGTAATGTTTCATTGATCTTATCCAACAGGAGCACTGCTTCATTTTAAGGAAACAATTTCAGCCGCTGGATTTGCTCTTGTTCACAGGCTCGTGGTAAATCCCTTATACAGACATTAACTTCAGCCTCCAGACCAACAGGCAGGTTGTAAAAACCCATTTCTACTCCTCAGGCTTTGGGGCAATAAAGGAAAATGAGAGTTTGGCTCTCTGGTTACTCCAGAAGAGCATTTGAGTGTTGTGGGCAGCGAGTGTGCTGCCTGCTCTGCACTCTGGCTGTGTTTGCTGGAGAACAGACCTGACTGTGCCAGAATCTGTGCTGAGACACTCAGTGCTGTCCTTCAGAGCCTGCACAGCTTGTGGGCCCAGGCTGGATGATTCCCTGGGGACTGAAAATGGATATAGGGAGCTGTGAACTTAAAATAACACCTTGGGAACTGGGCTGGAACCTCCAGTGCCACTGTTGTCCTCATCATTCTTAGCCTGACCTGTAAGTTCCTCAGGGCTGGGGCTTCTCTCTGTTCTGGGCACTCAGCTGGCACTCACAGATGTGAAGTGACAGAAACTCAGATGGTTTGGAACTCTCCTGGATTTGAATTTGTTCTGTTTTGTCTGGAGGGAACCTGGAGCTTGTTTTCAAAACAGTCTTAAAAATTTTGGAAAGCTTTCAAAGAAACCTCTGATTAAATATTGTTACTTGTTCCATCTTTGTTTAACTCGAATCCAGTACAGTCGTTATCAGTTTCTGACCAGGTGGGGTTGTTGGGCTCACCCTGGGGCTTAGGCCAGGGCGTTTCCATGGAATCACAGAATCATTTCAGTTGTAAAAGTCCTCTAAGTCCAAGCTGTGCCCACCTTGTCCCCAGCCCAGAGCACTGAGTGCCAGGTCCAGGAATTCCTGGGACACCTCCAGGGATGGGGACTCCAAACCTTCCTGAGCAGCCCCTGCCAAGGCCTGACCACCCTTTCCATGGGGAATTCCTCCTGATGTCCTGTCAGGGACTTGTGCAGAGCCACAAGGTCCCCCCGGAGCCTCCTTTGCTCCAGCCTGAGCCCCTTTCCCAGCTCCCTCAGCTGCTCC
>NW_008236211.1:361335-365579 GCF_000691975.1 Corvus brachyrhynchos
GCCACGCGCCGGCCCCTCAGTGTCCCTGTGGCCGTGAGGGCCAGAACTGGACCCAGCACTGGAGGACAATCCCAGGTGCCATCGGCCTTTTGCCCACCTGGGCACCCCTGGGCTCGTGTCCAGCCGCTGGCACAGCACCCCCAGGTCCTTTCCTGCCTGGGCAGCTTTCCAGCTCCTCTGCCCCAGCCTGGAGTGCTCCAGGGGGTTGGTGTGACCCCGGTGCAGGACCCAGCACTTGGCCTTGTTGAGCCTCACCCCACTGGCCCAGCCCATGATCCAGCCTGTCCTGATCCCTCTGCAGAGCTTCCTGCCTCCAGCAGATCCACATCCCACCCCAGTGGGGCTGTCCGTGAGCTGGCCGAGGGTGCTGCCCTCGATCCCCGTGCCCAGATCATCCGTGAAGGTGCTGAGCAGGACTGCCCCAGCCCTGAGCCCACTGGTGCCCATTCCCAGCTGGATGTGCTCCATCCCAGCTCCCCTGGTTTATCCCAGCCAGGAGTGTCCCTGTCCATGCAGTGATTTTCCACTCCAGTAACTGGAGGCACTGAGGCCTCTCTGGGGCTGTGCTGCCACATGCCGTGTCCTGCATGAACAAACCAGATGGCTTCTTGTGCCTTGGAAAAACCTTACAGTTCCAGCAGCAATGGCAAAACATGCAGGAGGGAAAGCTTTTATGTTTCAATAGCTTTTTTCCCCTGTAACTACTGGATTGCCTGTTTATTTTCAGTGAAGTTTCCTGCCTTATATGGGCAGGTTTTTGCAGAATCTTCCAGAGCAGCTTTGGATCCACTGGATTTATGGAGGAAAATAAGGAACCATTGACTTGTTTAGAATTTCACTGCAGAGTTGTAATCACTGGGAAGTTACAGTCCATTTCCTGGCTCTTAGCCAAGTGGGTTTTTCCTTATGCCCTCCTAGGCTGGAGTCAGTTTTGGTTTGTAAAGATCTTGCACAATCATCTGAGTCCAGGACACGTGAAAACATCAGTGAGAGATCCAAACCTTTGGGTTCTGGGGAAGCTGCAGCTGGAAGGTGCATGTTGGCTCCCAGAGATGCTCCTGTACTTGCTGGAGTTGCAGAAATAATATTTTAGAGTATTTCTCACACTTTTGTGCACAGTTACTTTTGCTTCAGTTACTTACCCTATAAATGATGGGGACAGATTTTAAAATGTTAAATTTAAATTAGAAGAATTGTCAGAAGTGGTTAAAATGTGCTTTAATAGATGTTGCCAGCCTACTTGAATAAGTACGAAGGGTTTATCTTTTCTCTTCCAGGGGTTAGATGTGTCCCCCTGAAATCACTTCTAGATCACTCCTCTTCCCAGGAAAAGGCACAGGGGCACAGAGGAGTATTTTTGATGAATTATGTTTGACTGCTGAGGAAAGGGATTCGGAATATGAACCAGGAGAGGATGGAGAACAAAGAAATGAGTAAGAGCATCAGATATTTTGGATAGACAGAGGGAGAGGAGGGAATTAAATCAGTCACTGTGGGGTCCTTGTTCAAATTAGGAAAGAAAAGGAAAAATACTTCATATTTTTATTGAAATCTGAGATGAACAAATATAAGCACCTTTATATCATAGGTAAATTTCATTCTGTACTTCGACAAAACGTTTATGACAGTTCAGAAATTATTTTAAATTATTTCAATCAAATATCAGTTGAAGCCAGGTGAGTTCAGAAGCCCAAAGCAGATGGACACCAGTAACGTTTTCTGCCAGCACAGGTATGCCCTCAGTTTTTATTCAGCATCTTCATGCCAGTTATGTTATATATCAAAGTTACATTTCTAAGAGTGAATGAAGTGACGAGGGAGGAAAGCTTTTCCTGAAGCACCAGGAACAGCTGTTCCTTCTAATCAGAAAAATGGCAGAGAGTCACTGAACCTCCTTCCCTGTGCTGAGCACAGCTCAGATGAGCCCGTGCCCCAAACTGGTTTTCTGATTTATTTTCATTACAAGTTATTTCTGACCATAAATAGGTATGGACGCAGTTTTATCCTCATGCAGCAACTGCAGTTTAATCAGTGACATCAAATATTATTTCTGCTAATGACATGCATCACTGAGAAATCTGAACCAAGTCAGATTTAATAATTGGTAAATGAACTTTTCTTTCTCTGTTCCTGCCTTTGGCTGATGAGGCTCAGTGCAAAGCAATGTCTGGGAATGGTTATCAAACCCTAAAGGTCAGAACCTCCTTTGGAGTGTTTCTTAAAGGTGGAAATACAGAATAAAACAAAATTAAACCGAACAAATGTCTGGCGAATGAAGGGATTTCCTGAGCACAGCGCTGTGCCTTGGGAGCGGGGCTGTAGCTGCTGCAGGAGGGGAGGGGCTGCGCTGGATCCCTCCCCTGCAGGAGGGGAGGAGGAGCTGTCCTTAGGCCGTTACCTACAGCTGATGAGCTCCAAGAAGAGCGAAACCTGCTAAGCAAGGTCCTGTAGTATTGGCCTAAAGCCGGGAGCGCCCGCAGGGAGCGAGGCAGGGCACGGCCAGGAGGGCCCTCAGTGGGTACCAGGGGTGCAAATCACACCTGCCTGAGCTGGGGGTGGATGGGACAGAGCTCTGACAGGGAGAGAGAGCCCTGGCACACCGGAGTGGGAGAGAAACAGGGAGAGAAAAAAGGTGTCAAACAAGAGAAATAAGAAGAATGTGTGAGTTTATTAAAGATATTTTAGATGGTGGCTGCGTGTAGAATTTTCCGCGTTAATTGGTGTGGGATTTATAAATCAGCTTTTCTATTGACTCTGTCAGAGGGTGCTCCTGAGGCCGTGCAAGCGTTGTACCTTTAAAAGGGGGAGAAGGTGAAAGGATGAGGGGAAATGATACCAATTTGGAAGTTTCCATCAAACATACTCAGCTGCAGTTTTCTAAGGTACTGCATAGTTTCCTGATTTTAGTTGAACATTGCTTTTCAATAAGGATTTCCAAATAACTGGACTTCCTATCCCTGGCAGTGCCCAAGGCCAGGCTGGACACTGGGGCTGGGAGCAGCCTGGGACAGTGGGAGGTGTCCCTGCCCGTGGCAGGGGTGGCACTGGATGGGCTCTGAGGTCCCTCCAACACAAACAATCCTGGGATTCTATATTTGAGTGGTTTTCCCTATATGTGCCCATGGAATGTGAGCAGCCACCTCAGGAATTCTTGGCTGCCACATCATTCCAGCCCGTGTTGTGTTTCCTCTGCTCACAGGTTGTGCTACAACTTTTTAAAAAACAAGGCACAGCAAGCAAACAAACAAAACCCACGCAAAAAATCCCCACCAAAACCCAAACCCAGCCTTCCCACCCCCTTCAAAGAGCCCAACCCAACAAACCAAACCAGCTCAGGCCAAGCTGCTGCTTCCCTTCCCTGTTTTGGGAGCTGAGCATTGTAATTTGCATCCCAAACATAGTTGCAGTTCTTGTGGGTTTGGTTCATTCCTGTTTTGAGCTTGAGAAAGACTTCCCATCTTCTTTCTTCCCAGCCTCATCGCCGAGGGATCCCTCTGTATCTCATGGGTCAGGGATTAAAAACAGGTTTGTCAATTACTCTGATAGATCCTAATTTCCACCGCTTTCTAAATATCTGGCAGTGATGTGGGAGTTGGGCTCTGCTCCCAGGGAACAGGGACAGGATGAGAAGAAATGGCCTCAAGCTGTGCCAGGGCAGGCTCAGGGTGGACATCAGGAGGAATTTCCCCATGGAAAGGGAGCTCAGGCCTTGGCAGGGGCTGCCCCGGGCGGGTTGGGGGGGCCGTGTCCAAGGAAGGGCTGGAGGTGGCACTCAGTGCTCTGGGCTGGGGACAAGGTGGGGACCGGGCACAGGTTGGACTTGATGGGCTGCGAGGGCTTTTCCAGCCTCAGGGATCCTGGGATCATGGAGAGAGCAGATCCCTCATCCAGGTCTCATTTCAAGGCAACTTGAAAGATCTGAGTCACTCCTTGTAGAGGGCACAGAGGGTGACACTTAACTCCTCTGAAGTGGTGATTGTGTCTGTCTTGGTCACTCTGACCTCTTTATCCAGGAATTCTGTATGGCAGCGTTGGGTGCTGTGTCCGGGCACTGGGAATGACCTCTGGAACTCCCAGCCTGGCACGTGCAGGTACCTCTCTGTGCCAGGCTGCCCAGAGCAGCTGGGGCTGCCCCTGGATCCCTGGCAGTGCCCAAGGCCAGGCTGGACATTGGGGCTGGGAGCAGCCTGGGACAGTGGGAGGTGTCCCTGCCCATGGCAGGGGTGGCACTGGGTGGGCTCTGA
>NW_008236211.1:365625-367781 GCF_000691975.1 Corvus brachyrhynchos
GAAAGAGGTGGAAGCCATGGCACTGTTGGGTGCTTTGTGGAAAATGAGATGGGATTGGAAGCTCATGTGCCCAAAACCCCCAGTTTTACACATCATAAAAAATGCCATTGAGGCTTTTTCCTGAAAAAAAAAATAAAATAAAGGCACAGCAGTGCATTGGTTCTGAGTCAGTGGTTTTCTAAAGTAGGAAGAACCAAGGAAGTACGATGTATTTTCAGGTCAGAGCCCACGTGCTTGTTTTCCTTTTGGAAAGGGAAGAGGCTTTGGGGGGTTCCAGGCTGTGGGGGTTGCAGCAGGAAATGGGGAGCCCTGCCGAGGGCCCGCTCCTCAGGGACGTGTGCCAGTGCCAAGGCACGACTTGGTGTTCCTGCTGGCATTTGAGGCTGCTGCAGCCTGGGCTGAGGAGGCTGAGCCAGCTGCCTCCCGTAGATTTGGATGGAACTGTAGAAGAATTGTTTGGGATTTTTGTCTTTTTTTTGGGTTTAGACACATAAAACCTGTATTTAATGGTTTTTAAACCGTAAGTTGGTGAATTTGGTAACCAAAGAATAATGTAGTAATTAATTGAATTATAAATTAAATTTTACACTGATGCTGAATCAACTTGCGTTTTTTTGCTGCAGTGAGCTGAAATTTGGCATCTTTTAGAACTATATAATGAAATAAGCCCTGAGAGCTGCTGAATTGTCCCTCTGCCCCTTACCTTGGGGTACAAGCTCCTCCCTGGTGCTCTCACTCCTCTAATCAGTTTTCCTAGGAATCTGTTTTCCTCTGTCACCAAACTGTTTTTATTTCCAACTTAATTAGTTCTACGTTCTTTACTTCCCTGACAAATCCCATATGACCTCAGGAGCTGGGGTTCAAAGTTAAATTAATTTTAGCAGGTTTTGTTTAAAGCCAACACTCCCCCACACCCCAAACCCAACATCCCCACAAATCCTGGGAGGTCTTTTCCAACGTAAAGGATTCTGTGATCCTGTGGGGAAGAGGGGTCGTTGACCTCTGCCAGCCAGGGAGAGGAATGGGATGGGATTGTTCCTAAAAGGCTCTAACAGGTGACATCTCGGCTGCTCCTGGAGAGGCCTGGCTTTTGCAAACAAAATCCCTTGGAACACAAAGGAATTCTTCATGGGATGTTTTTCTACATCTATTAATGCAGCTCTGAGCTTTTCAATGTAAAGCAATTGAAGTGTTCAGAATTAATGTTTCCTGTGCTGTGCCCCGCCTTGGAAGGTGTGAACCAGCCTGAGGTGTGTGTGCTGTGGAGTGGGACAGTGGCAAGAGGGCTCTGTCTGTGACTTCCCCATCACCAAGCAGAGTCAGACTGTTTCCAGCCAGGGGTAGAATCCTGTTGTTCACAGCAAGTTGCTCTTGTAACAGGAATTCTAACACAAACAGCGTTTGCCATTTTTGTCTCCAGAATGATTGAGGAGAGTGGGAAGAGGAGGAGGACCATGGCAGAGAAGAGGCAGCTGTTCATGGAAATGAGTAAGTAGGAAATCTGAAGGCATAATGTCATTTCTTCTCCACTGTGACAGCTGCACCAGATCATTCCCATCCTGTCCCACAGCCCCCTGCAGGGAAAAGCATCCGGGGTGCTCCTGGGGGCTGCTCAGGAGGAGAATGCCTGAGGTGAGTCACAACTGCCTGGGAAGGTCATTCATCTCTAGGTTTTGGGAGGCTCCCTTCTTAGAGATGTTCACATCTCTCATCTGTGACAATGCCTAAAGTTTGTGGACAGCTATTAAAACAAATAATGACAACAGACAGAGCACCTTTGGCCTTACAAAAGATAAAAAATGGCCCTGCAGTGCTGGTGTGACTCGAGGAATGCTTTGGGGGTTGATGTGTTGTTGCAGAGTGTTGTCCTCTGGAAAAGAAGTGTTAAGAACTTGTGTTTGCATGGCATCACCTCATCCTGCTGTCCTGCAAGTACTCAGGGCTGAAGGGAATTCCTGGACTAGGCCAGCATGTCCTTAATTCCAGTTATAGACTGAGGGAGCTCGGACTTAGAACTACATATTTATACTGGTTTGTTTCCAGAGTAGCATTATTATGGAATCATGGAGTGGTTTGGGTGGGAAAGGACCTTAAAGCCCATCCAGTGCCACCCCTGCCATGGGCAGGGACACCTCCCACCGTCCCCGGCTGCCGCC
>NW_008236211.1:367811-369137 GCF_000691975.1 Corvus brachyrhynchos
GGGCCCGCGGGCGCCGCCACAGCTGCTCGGGGCACCCTGTGCCAGGGCCTGCCCACCCTCCCAGGGAACAATTCCTCCCCAATATCCCATCCAGCCCTGCCCTCTGGCAGTGGGAAGCCATTCCCTGTGTCCTGTCCCTCCAGCCCTTGTCCCCAGTCCCTCTCCATCTTTCCTGTCAGCTCCTCCAGGCACTGGAAGGCTGCAATTAAATCTCCCTGGAGCCTTCTCTTGTCTGGGCTGAGCAATCCTGATTCTCTCAGCCTTTCCTCCCAGCACAGCTGCTCCATCCCTCTGATCCCCTTGTGCCTCCTCTGGGCTCTCTGCAGCAGCTCCACGTCCTTGTGCTGCTGGCCCCAGGGCTGGGGCAGCTCTGCAGGTGGGCTCCCACCTGAGCACAGGGGCAGAATCCCCCCAAGTGTGGGGATGTGTGTGAGGAGACCCTCGTGCCTTTCTCCAAGTCCTCCTCTCAGGAGCATCAGATGAACTGGCTGTTGCAGAGGGAGGCAAACCCCCAAACCTCTGGTTTGTTGCAGGAGCCCAGAACTTCGACGTGATCCGGCTCTCCACGTACAGAACCGCCTGCAAGCTGCGCTTCGTGCAGAAGAGATGCAACCGTGAGTGTGCCCAGCTCCGTCCTCACACCCTGCTCTGCATGGCTGCTGCAGGCACTGCAGCCAGCCCCTCTGGGGTGCAGTGAGAGGGAGCATTGGTCAGCCACTGCCAGCTGTCACTCACACAGAGGTTTAATATATAATTAAATACGTAATTAGAAAGAGGCAGCGATCCTTGCCAGATACTCTGTAATACCTTCACGTTTACTCTTTAATGTCCAGAAAATGTGAAGTCCAAGGGCAGCTGTGGTGTTTCGTTGCCCTCAGTGCTGGATGCAGATGGTCTCAAGCTGTGTGAGGGGCTGTTTCCTCACGGGGAACCCCAGAGCACCCACAGTGAGCACAGGGACAGTCCCTGCCTGGAGCTGTCTGTGTGGGGACACGTGTGGCATTGGTGACCATGGAGAGCTCTGTCAGTTCAAACCTCGCTGGGCACTGAAGTTCTCTCCTTCCCTGCCGTGGGCTCTGACCTTGGACAGCTCCCAAGGCAGAGCTGAATCCCAGGTGAGCAGGAGCACTTTGTGCTCTGCCCGTGCTGAGCTGGACACAGCAAAGAGCCCAGCAGGATAAAGTGTGGGAGGAGATCCCTGATCCCAGGGCACAGGAACTGCTGGGTGGGCTGAGGAGGAGGCCAGCAGAAGGGCTGAGGAGGAGGAGGAGGAGGAGGAGGCCAGCAGAAGGGCTGAGGAGGAGGAGGAGGGGGGCGGCAGCGGGG
>NW_008236211.1:369205-369888 GCF_000691975.1 Corvus brachyrhynchos
GAGGCGAGCAGAAGGGCGGAGGAGGAGGAGGAGGAGGCCAGCAGAAGGGCTGAGGAGGAGGAGGAGGCCAGCAGAAGGGCTGGCCAGCAGAAGGGTCCCAGGAGGACACGTGTCCCTGCTGTGTCGCTGGGCTGTGGTGGCCATACCCCGGGTCCCTGTGCTGGTGGATGGCTCAGTCCTGGGAGCAGCATTAGGTCCTGGCTGTAGTTCCAGGTTCAGGATTAAAACTCTGTGTTAGCAGCAGAGAGCAGAAAGGAGCTCTGGTTACAGAGCTCTGCACGGGGCCTGGTTCACTGATGCCCCACACGAGCCCTGGGCAGCCTTTGCCACCCCGGGACTGGGGATGGGGCTGGGCAGCTCTGGGCTCTCTTGGGCCACAGGCTGCTCCAGGGGGGTGGGGACAGCCTGGCTTTGGTCCTTGTGGGGGTTTCATGTGAGAAATACAAAACAAGTTCAATGTAGGAAAGGCACAAGGTCACACTGACTGCAGACCCTTCCAGAGATCCAGGAGTGAAGTTCACAGTGTCCCTTCTCTGGCTGCTGGATCGTGCTCAGTTTGGTGGCTGCTGATCCTCAGATGTCTTCTCCACTCCCCTGCAAACCTTAAAGCTTGGAAACATTTTGAAATAGTGTTTGATGTGGTTCTGCAGAACACTTTCTGTGGTTTGGGAAGGGTCTTCTCC
>NW_008236211.1:369944-373714 GCF_000691975.1 Corvus brachyrhynchos
GACCTGTGTTTATAAAACATCATGCTCTGGGTTTGGGAACTGGATCGACTGGAAACACTGAGAGTTTAACTTGAACATCAAGTTCCTCCTTCAATACCCTGCGAGTCAGCATGAGGGTGTTCAAAGTTACTGTAAACAGCTGGTAGTGGATTTGGAGTATCATCAGATCCCAGAGGGGTTGGGTGGGAAGGGACCTTAAAGCCCACCCAGTGCCACCCCTGCCACGGGCAGGGACACCTCCCACTGTGCCAGGCTGCTCCCAGCCCCAGTGTCCAGCCTGGCCTTGGGCACTGCCAGGGATCCAGGGGCAGCCCCAGCTGCTCTGGGCACCCTGTGCCAGGGCCTGCCCACCCTCCCAGGGAGGAATTCTGGCTGATGGCTTTCAGTGCCTCACTCTGCTAAAGCACTGCGTGCTCAGGGGGAGGGCTCTGCTCCTGCAGGAACTGTTTCTGACACAGTCCCAGGTGTTGAAGGGTGGACTAAAAGCCACCTGGGGGATCTGGGCACTGCTCTGTCCCTTTACCAGCTGTGAGAATGAACTCAGTCTCTCACCTTGTGCACAGCCGCTGTTCGTGCCAAAGGAGAGGCAGCACTGCTCACAGGCAGTGCCATCACAGTGGGCTTGCATGCCTTGCAGAACACAGTTCATTCTTTCTCCCTTTGTTTCCAGTTCACCTCGTTGATATCTGGAATATGATTGAAGCCTTCCGAGACAACGGCCTTAACACTTTGGATCATAACACGGAGATCAACGTGTCCCGCCTGGAAACAATCATTTCATCCATCTACTACCAGCTGAACAAGCGCCTTCCTTCTACTCACCAGATCAGTGTGGAGCAGTCCATCAGCCTCCTCCTCAACTTCATGATAGCAGCGTATGACAGGCTAGTACTGCCTCCTGTGTCCTTGCCCTGGCCGCTGTCTGGGTGGGATGAGTGTGGCCGGGGCTCCGAGTGCTGCTGGAGCTGGGGGTGCTGGAGTTGGGGGCACACACACCACACAGCCCCCCCGTGGGCCTGCAGCAGTGCTGGCTATCAAACCTGCTGTCTGACAGGAGCTGGAGCCTCCTGGGGCTGCTGGTGGCCACCTGCAAACAGAGACTAGACAACAGTAAGGGAATAAAGGCAGGTATTTACTTGAAGGGCCTTCAAAGGTACCCCCGGGGAGCCAGAGGCTACACCCAAGATGGGCCCTGGGTCACGAGTTCTTCACACTTTTATAAGTTTGGTCCATTTGCATATCAATCAGGGTTAATTCTCCGATTATAACTTCTGTTCATGGTGTAATCCCTCCAAGTTTGCCCCCCTTCAGAGGCTTTTCGTTCACACATTTTGGGCCTGGTGTCCTTGAGGTGGAAACCTAGAGAGGTTTGCTATGTCTTACCAGCATGAGAGAACAGCAGCTGACAGGCCACAAGGAATTTCAGAGTTACACAGTAGGCAGTGCAGGGTTTGAAAAACACAAAAGTTAAAGCCTGAGGCATCAGTGTGAGCCCTGTTCCGAGCTGGGCCTGGGGTGAAACTGTGCTGGGACCTCCTGGGGGCTTAGCAGTGGTTGAAAGGTGAATGTGTTTTGTTGAACCTTGCTCAAAAGGACCCTTTTTGAACTCAGCCATGTCTGGATGCTTGGTTTGCAGCCCCCTCTAACGTGCTGTGACCCCATAGAGCTGATTCTCATTTCCTGGCTGGAAGCAGCTGTGTTTTTTGCTCAGGGATCTGTCCAGGCATCTCCTCGTGTCCACTTTTAGGAGTTTCTCTCACAGCCTCTTTCTGCAGGGTCTGCTGTGCTTGGCTTTTCTTACTTTTGGTCTTGCCTGTCTCCAAATCAGCGTTTTTTCGGTGGGATCTGACTTCTGCTTCTGCCCCACAGAGGGGATTTACCCAGGGCAGTCCCCAGCACCGAGTGTGCCAGATGTTGTTCTGTTTGTGATGTCCAGACTTTGATCCTCTCCCAATGTGGCACCTTCTTATTGCCACCAAACAGGAGCTGGGTGTGTCCCTCAGAAAGTCCAGACTGGAGGACAAATAAAACCAGCACAAAGCTCAGAGCAGGTTCTGTGCCAGGGGAGTTTCCTTCCAGTTCAGTCCTGGTTTGGTGTTAGTTGAGACAAGCTGTAAGGCTTGGCTGAGGGTTTGGTTATTCTCAGACAGCTCACACTGAAAAATGCAGGATTTAAACCCAGGAATGGTCATGTCTGGGGGAGCTGCCTCAGAAAAATGGAGGCTTTATTTAGAGGTAGATTTTTGTCCCCCGCTTTCCCCCCAGCCCTGCAAGCTCTGCCTTGTCTGGACCCCCAGCAGCACCTGGATCCCAGCACAGTCCAGCAGCTTCTCTGTGCCTCCTGCTGCCTGGCACCGGCACTGAGGGAGGAGCTGGGGTGTGGGAGAGCCAGAGCAGAGGCAGGGCTGAGGCTCCCTCTCCAGGAGCTCGGCAGCACGGCAGGCAGGGGTTTGTTAAAAATGCACATCCGTGCTGGAATTGCATCCCTGGGCCGGCTCTGTGCTGCTGGAATTGCATCCCGGGGGTGCTGGGATGCCCAGAGCTACAGAGTTCTCACAGAGGGTGCTGCTGGCACTGTCAGAGCCTTTAACATTCCCGGAGACAGGTACAGTCCCAGAATCCTGGAATGGTTTGGGTGGGAAGGGACTGTAACAATTGTCCAGTGCCACCCCTGCCCTGGGCAGGGACACCTCTCACTGTCCCAGGCTGCTCCCAGCCCCAATGTCCAGCCTGGCCTTGGGCACTGCCAGGGATCCAGGGGCAGCCCCAGCTGCTCTGGGCAATGCCTACAGCTCAGCACGCTCTTCTGCCTGTCCTGGGAATTCACCTGACAGGAGGAATTCGGGGTCTGGCACAGCTGGAGTGCTGCAGTGGGCTCGGGGAGGGCCAGCAGAGGAGGGGGAGCTGCCCTGGAGCTCTGTCTGGGCTGGGTGAGGAGCTGGCTGGAGTTGGGGTGGGGATCAGTGGCAGATCCACGTGGACACCCCTGCTGTGGGAGCTGCTGCAGAACCCAGGCTGGGAGGATGTTGAGGATGAGGAAGGAGCCTCAGGAGGCCTGATTTAAACCAGTCCCCAGTCCTGCTTTCAGTCCTGGCTGTTCTTACAGGAGATTCAAGGTCATATGGAAGGTTCTGCCTTTTTTCCTTCTGATGGGAATTCAGATGGAATGGCACTGGCACAAAGGGTTGGGCAAGTTCCTCAGAAACTGCTCCTCTGGCAGGCTGCAGGGAGGAGTTTGGGGTGATTCACAAAAACAGCATCAGTGGGGGGCAGGGCCAGTGCCTGGGGGCACCAGAGAGACCTTTCCAAGCACAGGTTGTATCCTGGGAGGAGACACTGATGGCTTTGGGCAGTGGTTCTTCTGGGAACTAATTCAAAGCTGAACCTTCCTGTGGTATCAAATGAATCTCTATTAAAGAGTAAAAGGGGAGGGGGCTGAGACTGTGACTTAGGGAGGGTGGAATTCCCAAGGGAGGTTTGCCCTGGGCTGATCTCCCAGCAGGGGAGGGGGAATTCTGCCCCTGTGCCCCTGTGCCCAGGTGGGAGCCCACCTGCAGAGCTGCCCCAGCCCTGGGGCCAGCAGCACAAGGACGTGGAGCTGCTGGAGAGAGCCCAGAGGAGGCCCCGGAGCTGCTCCAGGGCTGGCGCCCCTCTGCTCTGCAGCCAGCCTGGGACAGCTGGGGGTGTTCACCTGCACAAGAGAAGGCTCCAGGGAGAGCTCAGAGCCCCTGGCAGGGCCTCAAGGGGCTCCAGGCGAGCTGCAGACGGCA
>NW_008236211.1:373882-377861 GCF_000691975.1 Corvus brachyrhynchos
GGGGAGCAGCCTGGCAAAGTGGGAGGGGTCCCTGCCCATGGCAGGGGTGGCACTGGATGGGCTCTGAGGTCCTTTCCACCCAAACCATTCTGGGTCCTGTCCCTCCAGGCCCTTGTCCAAAGTCTCTCTCCAGCTCTCTCAGAGACTCCCTTCAGGAGAATTCTGCTTTTCCAGATCTCCCCACACTCACCCTGTGCTTCCCCCATCGTTGTATTTCTGTGCCAGTACAAACTTCCTGTCCAGCACATTTAGCTCCAGTTACTCGCAGTGACAGTAGTTAATGAAGGTGTTTTTGGTTATGGTTATTCCCATCATTTCTGCTTCCCTCCCCAGGCATTTGGGGTGGTTGTGCTTGCCATTCCCTGTGGGAATTGCTCACGTGTGCTTTTCCCCACAGCGAGGGCCACGGGAAGCTGACGGTGTTCTCAGTGAAAGCCATGCTGGCCACCATGTGCGGGGGGAAGATCCTGGACAAGCTCAGATGTGAGTACTCCCACGAATCCGAGCATTTATGGAATGTTTCCTTCCCTGTGTTTGTTGTGTTGAGTTCTGGAAGCTTTTTTTTTTTTTGCTGATTTACACTGACCTGGAGCTGTGCTGGGAATCCCAGAATTCCAGAGTCAGTGAGGCTGGAAAAGCCCTCCCAGCCCATCCAGTCCAAGCTGTGCCCAATCCCCACCTTGTCCCCAGCCCAGAGCACTGAGTGCCATGTCCAGGCCTTCCTGGGACACCTCCAGGGATGGGGACTCCACATTTTTTTTCCATGTTCCAGCTCCTGGTGATCCCAAGCCCATTTCTTTAGTTTTAAGCTCTTGGGCACTTCTTTAAATGGAAAACTTGAGGGCTGATTTTCCAAGATAAATGTCACAGTTGTCACCATTTCCCTCCTTTGAGGGTGTTGGAGGCTCCTGTGAATCTTCTGCTTCCCTGAGGCTCTCTGCACCTTCTCACTCTGTAATTCCAGCTTCTGACGTCAAATCCTGGAATAGTTTGGGTTGGAAAGGACCTTAAAGCCCATCCAGTGCCACCCCTGCCATGGGCAGGGACACCTCCCACTGTCCCAGGCTGCCCCAAGCCCTGTCCCTTCCCCTGAGCCCTGCTGACTCCGGGGCACAGTTCCTTTCCCCTCTGAGCAGGTTCCCAGCTGCTCTGGGCTGGTGGAACTGACCCATGATCCAAACCCCAAATCCTGCTGGACAAAGGAGATGGAGCAGGATTCCTCAGCCTGCAGAGAAAACTGGTGGTGAAAGAGGGTTCTGCAAAATCCTGAGCGAGGTGGGGACTAGCAAACAGCTGCTCCTTCCCCTTCCAGCTGCTCCTTCCCCTTCCAGGGCAGGGACCCAAGGCAGCAACTGCAGTGAGCAGTGACAGATGGAGAAGCAGAGACCAATTCTGCCTTGACCTTCCCAGAGGATGTGTGGGGTATCAAACAGCCCCAGCCCTCGGCTGCTCCTGGAGCCACTTCCACTGCAGGCAGGGCCATCAAAGGCTGCCGAGTGCCCGGGGATCTCAGGGAGGAGGAACACGCCGGGAATGTGCCTGCCCGAGCCATCTGCTCTTGGGAGGAACGGGCTTCTGATCTCCCTGCCTCAGCTGGTCCCTGACTCTTGATTTCTTCTGAGCTTTGTGACTGTGCTGCTTTGGTTTTCCCCTTCCTTTCCCCCTTGTCTCCCTGATTACTGACGCCCTTCACCCCCAAAATCTCCTTGTCCAGAGGGATCGCATCCCAGCTGCCCTTCCCGGAGCAGGCTGGGGCACGAGGCTCTCTGGAAGCCCTGGGGGTTGTATTTTTAGCGTTTCCTCATCCCGTGATCAGCCATGTCAATGATGCCAGCTCGGTCTCTGCCCTTGCTGGGGACAGGACGATGGCCCAGGAGTGTCCCCGTGTCCGATGGCACACACGGACTGGGAGAGCCTCAGCGGGGCCCTTCCCTGGCTCTGCAATGGCTGGTTTCCTGGGACGTGCTCTCCTCACAGAGCAGCTCCTTGGGGTGCTGTGCAAGGCAGGATCAGGGCATCCCGGGATCCCTGAGGCTGGAAAAGCCCTCCTGGCCCATCCAGTCCAAGCTGTGCCCAAATCCCCACCTTGTCCCCAGCCCAGAGAACTGAGTGCCACCTCCAGGGACGGGGACTCCAAACCTCCAAGGCCTGAGCAGAAATCCCTGCTGATGTCCACCCTGAGCCTGCCCTGGCCCAGCCTGAGGCTGTTCCTCTCATCCTGTCACCATTGCCCTTTGAAAGGATACAATCACATCCTGGTTTTATCATTTCCATTTTCACTGCTCATCCCCCATGTGGAAGTTTCCCCCTTTGACAATAAACTGACTTTTTCAGCAGCAAGGCAGATGTTGGTGGGCTTTGGAGGGGTTTTTAGTTTACCCCTGGCACAGCCTGGTCTGTTCCCTCTCATTTTCAGTTGATTTCCATACCTTTAATTTCTCTCTCTTTAGGGTCACTGGACTCCTGCTGCCTGCTCAGCTCAGGTGAACGTCCTGAGCACACCCAGGGGGATTTCAGTCCATTTTGGATACAATTGTGCTGTGTCCTACCCACCCCACCTTGCCAGGGTCATTGCAGGCCTTCAGCTCTTGTGCAGGGGCCACTTCTGGAGAGATCCTGCTCCAGAATGGATTTGGATTCTGGAAGTTTGGCTCTCTAATTTTAGTTGTTCCTGTTGTTCATTTTGTGAGCATTTTCATCCAGACTTTTTTTCCACATTCAGTTTGCAGGTTAAATCTAATTTTTCTGGCTGGCTTATTTTTCTAAAATACAGAAATACAACATTTTCCCCCATTTTTTTAGTTTTCCCCCCCATTTCTCCTAATACATTCTATTTTATAACATTGTTCAAGAGACCTGCAGTTCAAGCTGCTCTGTTCAGTCAGTGAGACAAATTCCAGGTAGCTTTATTCCTCTTGACTTAGGCATTGTAGGCTTCTTCCTGAGCTCGTTCTTTCAGGAGATTGGGATAATTTCTCCAGTTACTAGAAATGTGCCTTTCTGAAAGTGGTGTTTTTTATGAAGCTGGTTTTGATCACTGAAATGAAGGTTATTTTCCAGCATGAAAAAAAAAAGCCAGCATGAGCTTTTTGATGTTTAATTACTGCTGATGCCCAAAATAACAGCAGAGAGGGTTCAGTGCTCCTGAGGAGATCTGTCACATCTTGGGAAATTCTAGGTCTTGTTAACATTGCTGAAATCTTCCTTTAGAGAGTGCCCTGGCTCTGGGAGTGCCTCAGAGGCCCGGCTGGCCGTTTGAGAGATGTTTTCCCAGGAGATTTTGGATCCCAGGGCACTTCTGTTTCCTGGGACATCATTCTCTTGTCATGCTCTCTGCATCCCTGCTGCTGGGATTTGCCTTGGCTGGGGCAGGGGGAGCTGAGCTCTGTGGGGAGGGGACCAGGGACTCCCGAGGCTCGGGAGGCTTTGTCCATCCAGAGAGAGGAGCAAGGACAGGGAGTGGGGCAGCTGCAGCCCTGCTCTCCTCTCCTTCTGTCCTTGCAAACACCAGGGAGCATCTGCTCAGCCCCTTTTGCTTTCAGGAGCACATTTGTCCCCCCAGAGCTCCTTACAAACTGTAACTCCTCTCATCACAAACGTTCTCAGAATCCCAGAATGGATTGGGCTGGAAGGAACCTTAAAGCCCATCCAGTGCCACCCCTGCCATGGGCAGGGACACCTCCCAGTGTCCCAGGCTGCTCCCAGCCCCAATGTCCAGCCTGGCCTTGGGCACTGCCAGGGATCCAGGGGCAGCCCCAGCTGCTCTGGGCACCCTGGGCCAGGGCCTGCCCACCCTCCCAGGGAACAATTCCTTCCCAATCGTTCAAATCTAAAATGGGATCTGATTCACCTTCCCACTTGCCCACCTGTGCTGTACCTGGGGATGGGGTCGGTGCCCTCAGCTTCTGATGGCTCCGGGCAAAGCTGGGAAGGGGCTGGAGCAGCAGGAGCGGCTGAGGGAGCTGGGAAAGGGGCTCAG
>NW_008236211.1:377942-380081 GCF_000691975.1 Corvus brachyrhynchos
GGCAGGGGCTGCGCAGGGAGGTTTGGAGTGCCCATCCCTGGAGGTGTCCAAGGAAGGGCTGGAGGCGGCACTCAGAGCTCTGGGCTGGGGACAAGGTGGGGACTGGGCACAGGTTGGACTCGATGGGCTGTGAGGGCTTTTCCAGCCTCAGGGATCCTGGGATGTTGTCCTCCTGCCATCCCCCATGCCCTCAGTGTGCACCACGTTTCCCTGAGGCTCTGCCAGCTCTGGCTCTGTCACTGTTACCTCTGCATTTCGTTCTTGGAGCCTGCTCTGAGGCGTTTCTGTAGCTCCACGTTCAAGATGTGTTCCCGTGGAATTTTCCTGCTTCTGCTCCCTCGCTGTCCCAGTTTGTGCACTGGCAGGAGCTTTCCTCTAGCCTGGGGGGGATGGGATGGAGGAAACAGGGACACTGACGGCACGTGGGGACACTTGCACTGATAAAGCCTATCTTGCCAGCAGCGATCAGAAACCAGAGCTGATCAGAATAAGGCACAAAGGGACACCTCGGGCATTTTCCCACCGTGAACCCGTATTTACTGGGGGGTTTTATTGTATTTTCTTACAGATATTTTCTCTCAGATCTCAGATTCCAACGGGCTGATGATTTTCAGCAAGTTCGATCAGTTCCTGAGGGAAGTCCTGAAGCTGCCCACGGCCGTGTTCGAGGGCCCTTCCTTCGGCTACACGGAGCACTCGGTGCGCACCTGCTTCCCCCAGCAGGTCAGCATGTGGGGCTTGGGCGTGCCATCCCCGGGGCTGGGGGTCACTGAGCTCCCCTGCACAACCCAAGCACTTTGAAACACTCCAAAATCAGCAATTAAAGGATTTCCGGTCATTTTATTGCTTCCCCTCCTTGAAGGGCCACCCCTGTTCCCCATCAGAACAGCAGGAAAAACTCATTTATTTTCCAAAACATAGAACATGCCATTCTTATTCTTTTCCCTTGATTTTTCAAAGCTTTTTCACTGTGTTAACACAATTAGTTTCAACAAGTCACTTCCTGGATCTGTTCAAAATAAACACCTTCTGTACACAAGTTTATTTTTAAATCCATTGCAGTTGTATTTTAATTGTTCCAATGATTTGTTTCTCATTTGAGGTAATGTAAATAATATAAATAATCCTTAAGTCAACTGTAAATATGAACTTGATTGATCTTAGGCCTAAAATTAAATGTTTAGACTCTGGGCATGATGATGCTCCAGAAGAAGCATTTCTGCAGTATTTGATGTAAAATTTATACTGACTAAATATAAGTTAATTAGCAATTAGCATATTTGGAATATGACACAGCAGGAAACAGCCTTTGATTCCAGAATCATGAGGCTCCAAATTTCCATTTGATATTGGGAAGGAATTGTTCCCTGGGAGGGTGGGCAGGCCCTGGCACAGGGTGCCCAGAGCAGCTGGGGCTGCCCCTGGATCCCTGGCAGTGCCCAAGGCCAGGCTGGACATTGGGGCTGGGAGCAGCCTGGGACAGTGGGAGGTGTCCCTGCCATGGCAGGGGTGGAACTGGGTGGGCTTTCAGGTCCCTTCCATCCCAAACCATTCTGTGACTCCTCCGTGATGAGGACAATACAGGAGATGTTCCTGGTAGGCACAAGTTGTGTCCCAGGGAGGCTTGGAGGCTGCAGCATCCCCTGCTGCATGAAGTGGGTGCTTTTCTCTGCAATCCCGTTCTCTCTGTGTTGTCCCTGCAGAAGAAGGTCATGCTGAACATGTTCCTGGACACGCTGATGGCTGACCCCCCTCCCCAGTGCCTTGTGTGGCTGCCCCTCATGCACAGGCTCGCCCATGTTGAAAATGGTAATTGGAATGTTTTCCTGGTGGGAACAGAGCAGGGCCCTGCTCACACGGGGAATGCTCTGTCCTTGCTCGTGGAAGCAGCACCTCGTGCCTTCCTCAGCCCTGCCCAGAGCATTCCAGACCTGGCTGGGGTCAGAGTGTCCTGGGACTCTGGGGTGGAGACTGGCGGTGTGTGAAAGCAGCAGTGAAAACCGATGGGGTTTGGACTTCCAGTTTAGTGGAAGAAAAAGTACATTCCCTGAATGTTCCTGGGTCTGAGGAGTGGCTGAGGGAGCTGGGAAAGGGGCTCAGGCTGGAGCAAAGGAGGCTCCGGGGGGACCTTGTGGCTCT
>NW_008236211.1:381048-383508 GCF_000691975.1 Corvus brachyrhynchos
CATGCACAGGCTAGCCCATGTTGAAAATGGTAATTGGAATGTTTTCCTGGTGGGAACAGAGCAGGGCCCTGCTCACACGGGGAATGCTCTGTCCTTGCTCGTGGAAGCAGCACCTCGTGCCTTCCTCAGCCCTGCCCAGAGCATTCCAGACCTGGCTGGGGTCAGAGTGTCCTGGGACTCTGGGGTGGAGACTGGCTGTGTGTGAAAGCAGCAGTGAAAACCGATGGGGTTTGGACTTCCAGTTTAGTGGAAGAAAAAGTACATTCCCTGAATGTTCCTGGGTCTGAGGAGTGGCTGAGGGAGCTGGGAAAGGGGCTCAGGCTGGAGCAAAGGAGGCTCCGGGGGGGCCTTGTGGCTCTGCACAAGTCCCTGACAGGAGGGGGCAGCCGGGGGGGGCGGGCTCTGCTGGCAGGGAACAGGGGGCGGGGGAGGGGAAACGGCCTCAGGCTGGGCCAGGGGAGGTTTAGATTGGATATCAGGAAAATTCCTTCACCAAAAGGGTGGTCAAGCGCTGGCACAGGCTGCCCAGGGCAGTGGTGGAGTCACTATCCCTGGAGGGATTTAAAAGCCACACAGATGTGGCACCTGGGGACATGGCTGGAGGTGGACTCAGTGCTCTGGGCTGGGGACAAGGTGGGGACTGGGCACAGGTTGGACTCGATGGGCTGCGAGGGCTTTTCCAACCTCAGGGATCCTGGGATTTTAAAATTAATTTTGATGGGGGCAATTTCCTGGTGTCAGATCTTACAGGAACTCATGCTCAGAAGGTGAGGAGGTTGATCTGGTTAAAATGTCAGGTGAACTCCAGGGAAAAGGGGATTTTGTAGATTTGATCCTGGCATTCCCTGGCAGCGGCCAGGAGCAGGAGGGGACCAGCTTGGCTGCTCCCCTTCACTGGGGTGTTTCCCATCCAAAACTTTGGCTCTTGCAGAAAACTGAAAGCAAACAAACAAAAAACCCACAAAAAAACCCCACAAACAAAAACCCAAACAAACAAACCCCACAGAAACCCAAACAAACAAAACCCACAAAACCCAAGAAATGACAACAGAAAATAAAAACCGCAAACAAAAAACCAACAAACAATCAAAAAACCGAAACAGACAAAAAACCCAAAACAAGAAAAAACAAAACCCCTGCAGCCAAGCCACGGCTCCCACCTCTTTTGTTTCCATCTTGCTGGTCCCTGATCTAATAATCCCTGATCCTGGTTGTTCCAATCCTCTCCTTATCCATCATTTTGAGGCCGTGCCTCGTGCAGGACAGTGAGTGCTGTTCCTGTTATCAGAGCATTGTTATTGCTTCCCCACATCAGGATATCAAGTTTGGGTTCTGTGGTGCTTCTGTTCCCTTTTATCAGCAGGATCTCTGCTGCCTGGGAGGAGAAGGGACAGTTCTGAAAACAGGGGAGGACTTTCATGGAGCCAGGCTGGGAGAGCTGGGGGTGCTCACCGGGAGAAGAGAAGGATCCAGGGAGAGCTCCAAGCCCCTTGCAGGGCCCAAAGGGGCTCCAGGAGAGCTGGAGAGGGACTGGGGACAAGGAAAGGACAGGACACAGGGAATGGCTTCCCAGTGCCAGAGGGCAGGGCTGGATGGGATATGGGGAAGGAATTGTTCCCTGGGAGGGTGGGCAGGCCCTGGTTCTGTTTCATCCCTCACATTTTGGGATGCATTTGCCATGGGAAGGTCTCATCTCTTTCACTTCACTCTCACATTCCTCTTTGGCTTCTTGCAAAGACCTAAGTGGAGCAGGTCTGGGATTGCCCATCCATGGGTAGGACAGGGAAGAAGCATTTATGGATATTTCTTTTAGCCCACCCTGATGGTGCCTCTGCAGGTCAGACTGAACTGAGTCCTCCGGACATTGGGAATTCCTCACTGGAAGCTGTGGAGGTGCAGGGGGGAGGAGCGAGGGGTGAGAGGGAGTTTGGAACAGGAATTGACCTTTCTGAAGAGGACTCTGGGGCCCAGGGATCTCCTTAGGCAGAATCCAGCCAGATCCACCTGGCAGGATGCAGCTTTGCTGCTTCCCTGCTGCTCCCAGCTGTGCTCAGCTTTGCTGGACCTCCCTGGGGAATTCCAAGTGTGCCCAGGGAAGGGAGACATCTGAAGAAGGAATATTGTCAGAACAAGTCAGGTGGGGCTGCTGTGTTATCCCCAACTTCGTCTTAGGGCTCACAGTACCAGAATTCCCTGCTCTGCCCCCAAAATCCTGCCCGGAATAACAAGTGCTGAAGAAGCTGGGGGTGGTCTGGAAGCTCCAGTGAAATGGGATGTCCCAGCTTTACCTAAAATTTACTTAAACTGTATTTTTCTTTGCTTTTTTCCCTGTCTCCAAGTCTTCCACCCCGTGGAGTGCTCGTACTGCCACTGTGAGAGCATGATGGGCTTTCGGTACCGGTGCCAGCAGTGCCACAACTACCAGCTCTGCCAGAACTGCTTCTGGCGCGGCCACGCCAG
>NW_008236211.1:383820-387013 GCF_000691975.1 Corvus brachyrhynchos
TCCTGGGTGAGGGCACTCAGCGTGGGGGAGGGCAGTCATCCTGGGTGAGGGCACTGCTCCTGGGTGAGGGCACTGCTCCTGGGTGAGGGCATTCATCCTGGGTGAGGGCACTGCTCCTGGGTGAGGGCATTCATCCTGAGTGAGGGCACTGCTCCTGGGTGAGGGCATTCATCCTGGGTGCGGGCACTGCTCCTGAGTGAGGGCATTCATCCTGAGTGAGGGCATTCATCCTGGGTGAGGATGTTCCTCCTGGGCAGCTGGGGCTGGAGCAGCCTCTCTGGGCTGATTCCTTCAGGAGCGTTCAGGGTCTGGAGCAGAACTGCTCAGTGGGGCTTTTCCAGTTCTCCAAACACCAAAGGGTATAAACAGGGGAGTTGGACTGGGTTTAGTGTTTATTCCTGGCTGGGATAAACCCGGGCCCAGGGAGAGCTGGGATGGAGCACATCCAGCTGGGAATGGGCACCAGTGGGCTCAGGGCTGGGGCAGTCCTGCTCAGCACCTTCACGGATGATCTGGGCACGGGGATCGAGGGCAGCACCCTCGGCCAGCTCACGGACAACCCCCCTGGGGCGGGATGACGCTGTTGCAGGAAGCCCTGCAGAGGGATCAGGACAGGCTGGATCATGGGCTGGGCCAGTGGGGTGAGGCTCAACAAGGCCAAGTGCTGGGTCCTGCACCGGGGTCACACCAACCCCCTGGAGCACTCCAGGCTGGGGCAGAGGGCCCTGGCACAGCTGCCCAGGGAGGTTTGGAGTGCCCATCCTGGAGGTGTCCAAGGAAGGCCTGGAAGTGGCACTCAGTGCTCTGGGCTGGGGACAAGGTGGGCATCAGGCACAGGGAGGGCTTTTCCAGCCTCAGGGATCCTGGGATTCTGGAATTACACATAAGGATGGTTTGTGGCAGTGCCTGTCCTGCCCAGAAAGGCAAACCAGTGACCACGAGCTCTGTGCTTGGACAGGAGCTTTATGCAGTGGCATCTCAAGGACAGCATTGCTGTGACAATACTGCATTTTTCTGTTTCTCTCCTGCCAGTTGTAAATACATGCCTGGCAAACTCTTAATTAACAGCCTTACAGAAACGATCTGAGCAATGCCCTGCAGTCTGATGGCTGGATGATAATCACAGCTCAAGAAATAATAGACAATTTTATGGAGAAAAACCTATTTTATGGCAAAAGATTAAGCCCAACCTTTACTTACTCAAAGAGAAGTTCAGATGATGATAGGATTATAATTAATGGTTATCTTCACAGGGAAGAGCCGTTATAGCATTACTGTTTAATTTAAAAAATTGGGCTGAACACCAGGCAGGAGTTGGGAGGCAAAGGAAAATTCTATTGTCCTTTTTATAACTCCGTGGGTAATAAACTTCTGGAATGTTTAATCCCAGCTAACAGTAGGCTATTATTCCTTAAATGCATATAAATCCAGGCTGGGATTTTTAATACAAAGACAATTCTAAATGACAGAACCATGGAATGGTTTGGGTGGGAAGGGACCTCAGAGCCCACCCAGTGCCACCCCTGCCATGGGCAGGGACACCTCCCACTGTCCCAGGCTGCTCCCAGCCCCAGTGTCCAGCCTGGCCTGGGACATTCCAGGGTAGCTCCAGCTCCACTCCAGTGTTTCCCTCTGAAGCCTCTGGCCTGGGTTGGCAGTGACTCGGCTCAGAGGGGCTGTGCCCCATCCCAGCACCAGGACCTGGGAATTTGTCACCTCACTTTGATCCTCTCCTGGCTTTCGGGGCAGTTGGTTCTGACCAGGCTGTACAGAATAAGTGGATTTTAAGGTAAAATGTGAATTGGAGGAGGGGAAGTGGCAAGGGACCTGCCAGTGCCTAAAGGGGCTCCAGGAGAGCTGGAGAGGGATTTTGGACAAGGGCTGGAGGGACAGGACACAGGGAATGGCTTCCCAGTGCCAGAGGGCAGGGCTGGATGGGATATTGGGAAGGAATTGTTCCCTGGGAGGGTGGGCAGGCCCTGGCACAGGGTGCCCAGAGCAGCTGGGGCTGCCCCTGGATCCCTGGCAGTGCCCAAGGCCAGGCTGGACATTGGGGCTGGGAGCAGCCTGGGACAGTGGGAGGTGTCCCTGCCATGATGAAGGGGTTTTTAGGACACGGGGCTCTCTCCTTAAACACAGCACAGAAGAGGGACCTTTGGGATTAATCTTTTTTTTTTTTTTTTAGCTTCCCCAAGTCTTGCAAGTTAATTTTATGAAAATTGAAATTGAGTCCTAATTTTAAAAGAACTATCTCCTATTTTGTGTTTGGGTTGTGTTGGTGTTCAGTGAGCTCCTGGTGAGGTCCCTCTGCAATAACTCCCAGAGTGAAAGCCCAGGGGCAGCAGGGATGGGCTGCTGCTCTCCTGCAGTGAAACAAGAAATGTCCTTTCCTGGCTTTTCAGTGCAGCCAAGACTAATTCAGTCCTGCCTGGTGTATTTTCAAAGTTTTGGAGCCCTATGACCCAGAATAAGCTTAATAATAAATATCTCCATAGTTATGATTTGTATGATCAATATACTTATTAATGCCATTATTGTTTATATACGTATTAATATATTAATATTAAGTTTATATAAGTATTAATATATTATTTCTTACATACTTATTATAGCTCATTTTTCCTGAAATTCTGAGGTACCTTTGATAATTTTTGGATGCACATACTATTGAGATATTTTATATATATCTATGTATTTAACATGGCGATGAAATACATTAAAATCTGTAACCGTAGTGATTTTCTATGGATAAGTTCGGCTAAAAACCTATTTTTAAGGAGGTTTTGCTGCATGAACCCGCTGCTTGTTGGGGCCTGTTTGGAGGGATGAAAACCCTGAAACACCTCCCAGATTTTTGCTTCTGGGCTGTTTTATGTTTCGTTGAAGAGCCTCAGACAGGGACAGTGAGTCACGTACGCCCAGCAGGGCCCAGCAGCCAGCGGTTCCTGCTGGCAGCCCAGGATTAGCGCGGCTTTGGGCACGTTTGTGGCCCTTTGTGGCAATCTTTCCCCTCCATTCCGCCTCCCCACATCCAGGGCATCCCGAGCTCGTCCCGGGATGTGGCCGGGAGGGGGGGGTTCCGCAGCTGTTGGTGGGTCAGGCCCCTCCCGTGCCGTGAATAACGGAGCGTTTGGGATTCCTGCCCGCCTTCCTTCCCCTCCGCACACAGCGGCAGCCCCGGCCGGCCTCGGGG
>NW_008236211.1:387672-390762 GCF_000691975.1 Corvus brachyrhynchos
GGAGTGCCCATCCCTGGAGGTGTCCCAGGAAGGGCTGGAGGTGGCACTCAGTGCTCTGGGCTGGGGACAAGGTGGGGACTGGGCACAGCTTGGGCTCGATGGGCTGGGAGGGCTTTTCCAGCCTCAGGGATCCTGGGATTTTATCCTTTGGATGCATCCCAAGCTACTACAAACACCGTAAGTCCGTGGGCAGGAAAACTTCCTCGTGCACGAGCTCTCCAAAAGAGTTCCTGGTTTTGCCATGCCCATGCTGCCTAAGCCCGGGGTCCCAGAGCTGGGGACTCTCACTGGTTTATTAATTACCTACAGTTTATTCCATTGGTAGTAAATGGTGCTGATTGTCAGGAATTGCCAGGTACTGATGGCATTTGCTGTAGCTGTGGGTGTAACTCGTGTCCTGGGGAGCCTGGGTTCCTGCCTGAACCAATGTTAATCTGAGTTTTAATTTGAATGTGCCTTGAGAATTGGTCCCAGTTGCACTTTGGAATGTTGTGCAGGAGCTGTAATGAATTCCACAGGAGTCATTAGCCAGGGGGTTACACTTTCCTGGGATGTCAGTGAGTGAGAGGAGCTAAAGGAGCTCCCATAACCATGGAATCATGGAGTTATTACGGTTGGAAAAGACCATCACCAGGCCTCCCACATCACTGATGGGAGCTTGGTGGGTGCAGTATCATTTTCAGACTTAATTTTGTAAATCAATGTGGGATTTAAACCCCATGTTAATGGTCATGGCTTGGGGCAGGTCCCCATTCCTGTGGGTGTGGCAACACTTGGCACCAGCCTTCCTCCCGGCATTCCCAAGGATCCCGGATCACTGGTCCTGTGAGGTCATTTAGCACGACTGAGGGAAGTTGTGAAAGGAGATGAAGTCATTGCTGCCTGTCCCAACACTGTGTCCCACCTTGGCTTGCCTGTAATGGACAGAAAATTGGGAAGTGCCTGCCCCTGCCCCGGGGCCTCTGCCCTCCTCTCAAAGTGCACCCTCTGTGCTCAGAGAGTGAGTGTAAAAGTCCCTTAGTGGGATGGGATTGCCCCGGGCTTAATTCCTGAGAGAACCCCCAGGTAATCGGTTTATTTCCTAATGTTACATAACTTTGTTAAAACTTTCAATTTCCAATATTAGAGCGCTTAAAAGCCTCCCAGAACTCGTTCCCCAGTGCAGTGTGTGTCATCTCCCAGGAATGGTGTAACAGGGTATTTCTGGCCCTTCTGCCCTTTTCCACACTTGGGTTATTTTTCACGCCTCTCTCTGACCGCACCCTGCTCTTCCCAAGCCTCACCCGGCTCCTGTCGTTGTTCCCAATCCCAGAAATCCCCGGCGAAGAAGCTGAGCCACGCCATCAGCAAATCCCTGGGCTGTGTGCCCAGCAGGGAGCCGCCCCGGCCGCTGTTCCCCGAGCAGCCCGAGAAGCCCCTGGACCTGGCCCACATCGTGTGAGTACCCCCGAATCCCCCTCTCCTCCCCAGCACTGAGCCTCGTGCCTGGCCGGGCTCGGGCTGAGGGGCAGGGAGCAGCCCCGGGCTTGGAATGGTGAATTTTCAACGCTGTGTTATAAATATTTCTCTGGAAAATCATGTGAAGGCTGTGGTGGCGTGAAGAGTCTCCTCTAGAAGGGAAGAGCTGCAGGAGGTGGTGGATGCAGGAGGAGCCAGGCCTGGCTGTTCCTGCCTGCAGCTCTGGCATCTCCCTGTCCCCATCAGTGGCACCTCTCACTCATCCCTGTGTTGGATCAGGCTCTGTTTTCTCATTTGTTGTCAATTAAATGATACAGAGCAATGTCAGACACGCTGCAGGGGTCAGCTCCTCGTGCTGCCTGGAGCCTTGGCCTCACATCCATGGCCTCTCTGTGGGTCCAGCTCCATGGCATTATTGTCACGCTGGTGGTGTGACCTCCCCGTGGCACTGATGGGATGTTTTAATGGAATCCCACTGCACTGGTGCTGGTTTGAGCAGCCTGAGGTCACTCTGCTTCCTTTTTCACCTTGAAAGTAAAAGCTGAGAGAAAACAAAACCAAACAAACTCCAAATAAACCTTAGTGTCTTACAGAGGCTGGAGATGAACTCTTCACCCCTGTAGGTGAGAGTGAGGAGGGGAGGAGCAGCATTGGGATCTAATTCCAGGAAAATGGAGCACTCCCATTTTCATGAGTGCGGAGCCGTTTGCAGTCTGAGAGTGAGGGGAGTTGATGCTCCTCTGGGTTTATTTGACATCATGAGTACCAGATTCTTGTGGCAGCAGTTTCTGTGTCCCAGTCCCTGAATGGGGAACCCAGGGTGTTGGGCCAAGGATGTCCCTTCCCCTCTGCCCGTCCCACGTCCGGCTGTGCTGCTCTGGCCCTTCCCAGACCCCGATGGTTCCATTGACTGGTTCTTCTGCTCACTCCTTTGACAGTGTGGCATTCCTTAAGGAAAAGCTGGAGCCTAAATTGCCAAAATATTGGAAAGGTGAGACCTGCAGAGCTTTTTGTAGTGTGGCTTCCTGGTGTGAGCAGCGTAGAGCTCCAGACCTGGCCTGCACCAGTAGCTCCACGCTGGGCTGGTCCCAGCAGGGCTTGGAGCTGGTTCCTGCTTTGCTCCGTGCTTGTTCCCTCCAGTTCCTGCCTCCCTGAGGATTCCCCACCTTTCCCAGCGCTTGCTTTGGGGCTGTGCAGTGAGGGATTGATCTGATTCCATGGAATATGAGTTCTGTTCTGGTTTCCTCGGGGCAATTGCACCCAAACTGGGAAGAATTCGGGGTCAGTTCTGCTGCTGCTCAGTTCAGAGCTGGAGTCCATTCTCCTGAGGAATTCATCCACTTCTCCAGACAAATGGCTCATCAGACCCCGAGGACAGGGCTGCCCATTGTCCACAGCATTGCCTATTCCTTCCCACCCCAGCACTGCCTGTTCCTTCCCCACAGTTATGGCCTTTCCCTTCCCAGCCCATCATTGTCTTTTCCTTCCCAGCCCATCACTGCCTTTCCTTCCCAGCCCATCACTGCCTTTCCTTCCCAACCCATCATTTCCTTTCCTTCCCAACCCATCATTTCCTTTCCTTCCCAGCTCATCATTGCCTTTCCTTCCCAGCCCAGCATTGCCTTTCCTTCC
>NW_008236211.1:391880-394189 GCF_000691975.1 Corvus brachyrhynchos
CCGGGGGCAGCGGGGCAGGTGCCAGGGGCTGGAGGATGCTCAGGGCAGGATCCCGGGAGCCCAGCAGGAGAGGATGGCCCTGGGGACGTGCAGGTGGGGACAGGGCTGGACAGCTCCTGCAGGACAGGGACTGGGACAGGGATGGACAGCTCCTGCAGGGACTGGGACAGGGATGGACAGCTCCTGCAGGGACTGGGACATGGGGACAGGGCTGGACACCTCCTGCAGGGACTGGGACATGGGGACAGGGCTGGACACCTTCTGCAGGACAGGGACTAGGACAGGGCTGGACAGCTCCTGCAGGACAGGGACTGGGACAGGGATGGACACCTCCTGCAGGGCCTGAAACATGGATGGACACCTCCTGCAGGGACTGGGACATGGATGGACAGCTCCTGCAGGGACAGGGACATGGGGACAAGCTGGACACCTCCTGCAGGGACTGGGACAGCTGCCCGGACGCTCCTGGCAGCAGCGTGGCAGCTCAGAGACATCTGCTCTGTGCTGACAGCTTTAATTAAATGTAAAAAACCAATGTCCTAAAAGCCAACAGATTGGGAAATTGGGCCTGATGGGCCAAGGACAACTCTGGGAACACCAGACACTGACCTGGTGCAGACATACTGGGAGCAGGTGATTTATATCCAGCACCAAATCCCATGGAAAGCAAAGGGAGATAGGACAAAAAGGACCCACTGGGGTTTTGTATGAGGGACATGAGGCTTTTGGGGCTTCTGTGGTACCACTGAAACAACAAAAACAACAATAAACCTCTCTCACATGGTTTTTAAGTGTGAGAGGGGCTGAAGCCAGGGGAGATTTTCTGATGGAACTCGGTTCCAAACAGGAATTGCTCTGAGCCCCAGAGAGTCACTGTGGGGGTGTCAGGGGCCAGGGGCTGAGTGTGTTTGATTCATGTAAAGGAGGAGCAACATCAGCACCTACAAATAAATGCTGGGGGAGAGACTCTGGAAAAGCTGAGATCTGCTCCAGCCGAGTAAATAAAGAATGAAAATATTAATAACTGGGGGTAGTTTAACAATACTTGGCCAAAGGTTCCAGGGAAAACGAGGCTTGGAAGGGAAAAAAACCAGCTGTGCTCTTTGAGGCAGGGAGGAAAGACAAAAATTGGTAGCAAAGAATGTAAATAATGAGTTAGGAGTTGTGGGTGAGTCGTTTCCAGGCTGTGGTTTGGCAGAGGGGCAGCGATTGTGCAATGAGCTGGTGGCGAGGAACTCACCTTCCCGAGGGGCTGGAGCAGCAGGAGCGGCTGAGGGAGCTACCTTTCCTTCCCAGCCCAGCATTGCCTTTGCTTCCCAACCCAGCATTGTCTTTTCCTTCCCAACCCATCATTGCCTTGGCCAGGAGGTGCCGGGAGCTCACTGTAGCCCTAAATCTGGATTTAGGGAAGGGCCCTGCTCGGCCTCACCACAAACACCTTTTGTTTCAAATCCCATCAGATCACGAGTCCATTCCTGTTTTCCCTGTGGATTTTCCTCTGGGCTGCTTCCATGTGCTAACGCCCCAGTGTTCCCGGGAAAACGGGCGCTTTGCAGAGTCAGAACTCCACAGAACCCGAAAGAATCGGGAACGGCAGAAGTGCGAAGGCAGCGAGGGATGGTGTGGGAAGTGCCTGTGCTCTGGGGGCCTGCAGGAGCTCATCCCAAACTGCGAGCTGGTTCTGTGCCTCAGAGCACCAAGCCTGAGGAATTCCTTCCTTTGCCAGGGCTCGTGACTGGATCCAGCCCATTTCAGAGCCCGGGACACAGGGAAGGGCACGGGCGGGGGCAGCCTCACCTTGGGGTTGTGTTGTGATACAGGAGCCACGGGAGGAGCTGGGGGAGAAGTGCCCCCGGGTTTGCTCAGGGCTTCCAGCCAGGAGCAGGCAATCCTCAGCTTCCCAGCCTGGCATTGCCCTTCCCTTCCCAATCCATCACTGCCTTTTCCTCCCTAACCCATCACTGCCCTTCCCTTCCCAGCCTGGCACTGCCTGTTCCCATTCCCGGAGGCTGTTGGATGCCGGGGGCAGCTGGGCAGGTGCCAGGGGCTGGAGGATGCTCAGGGCAGGATCCCGGGAGCCCAGCAGGAGAGGATGGCCCTGGGGACGTGCAGGTGGGGACAGGGCTGGACAGCTCCTGCAGGACAGGGACTGGGACAGGGATGGACACCTCCTGCAGGGCCTGAAACATGGATGGACACCTCCTGCAGGGACTGGGACATGGGGACAGGGCTGGACACCTTCTGCAGGACAGGGACTAGGACAGGGCTGGACAGCTCCTGCAGGACAGGGACTGGGACAGGGATGGACA
>NW_008236211.1:395886-400379 GCF_000691975.1 Corvus brachyrhynchos
TGGAAAGGGTGCTCAGGCGTTGGCAGGGGCTGCCCAGGGAGGATTGGAGTGCCCATCCCTGGAGGGGTCCCAGGAAGGGCTGGAGGTGGCACTCAGTGCTCGGGGCTGGGGACAAGGTGGGGATGGGCCACAGGTTGGGCTCGATGGTGTTGGGGTCTTTCCCAGCCGCGGTGGCTCTGGGATGCTCTGGGGGTACCCAGCAGGGTGCTGGGGTGCTCTGTCTCGGCAGTCCCAGCTGCACTTTGAGGCAGTTCCCCAGTTCAGACTCTGCCGGTGGCCGCTGTGTCTGGGAGCACTGGGGAGCTCCCAGGGCCCTGGCAGCGGATCCAGGTGATGTCACTGCCTGGGGACACCGGGATGGGGTCACCCAGGGCACAGCGACACAGCTGGGGGGGAAAGAGAGAGCAGAGCGGGGAAAGCTGCTTGGCTGAGCTGTAAGGAGGTGCCTGGTGCCGGTGCAGCCCAGGTCTCAGCCCGGAGGGTCATTGCTGTGGGGTTCATTTGCATCAATGGCCGGGGGCTGTTGCCATAATGAGCTGATTATGAGCGCTGGAAGGTTGAGAAAACAATAAAGCCCCACCCAGAGAGGAGATGGGGAGGAATCTGTGGTGGCAGGGGGGGTTAGAACGAGATCATCTCTAACCCAATCCCATCTGAGATTCCCTGATTCCCTGAAAATTGTTTCTCTCCTTGGCCTCAGTGTAGCTGCAAAAGGAAGGGGCTTTCAAGCAGAGCCCTGCAGATTTCTGTGCCGTTAGCACTCATTTCCATGAGGAGGAAAACGTATAAAGTAGAGGGGGATGAGAAAATATTGGGAATGAAGCCAATTGAAGGGAAAATGTGCTGGGCAGAATGTCTCCACAGCAGATTTTGGAGGTCACAGTTGGCAGTAGGCTGAATGTGCATTTTGGGGGTGATTTTGTAACCAAGGATAGTGACAAGAGCCAGGAGGACCAGCAGGAGAGGCTCCCTTTGGTGGTGGGATCCTGGCTGGAAAACCCTGTGGAAGGCCAATGGAGATGGGTCAGGGACTGGAAATAGGTTTGGGAATGTGGGCAGCTGTCCAGCCAAGGACTCAAGGAATGCAGGTGTAAGGAATGGTTGGATATCTCTGAAAATACCAATCCTAGAGAAATTAAACTTAATCCTGGAGCTTTGGCAGATGGGCTCAACAGAGGACACGGAGCAGGAGCTGAAGGGAGACACCTTCAGAATAATGAATATAAAATGTGAAAATCAGAGAATTCCAGAGTGGTTTGGGTGGGAAGGGAACCTCAAATCCCATCTCATCCCACCCCTGCCATGGGCAGGGACACCTCCCACTGTCCCAGGCTGCTCCCAGCCCCAATGTCCAGCCTGGCCTTGGGCACTGCCAGGGATCCAGGGGCAGCCCCAGCTGCTCCGGGCAACAAAACAAGCTGTGTGTTTTTACCAGTGAATGTAAGGAAAGAATTGTTAGAACCGGTTACCCAAGGGGTGCTGGAATTTCCACCGCTGAACCTTTAACACCAGGACAAGAGGGTTTTTAAATCCACTCAGAATTCCAGTCAGGCTGATGTTCCCTGTGTGATGGAAGCTCCTTTATCTCAGTGTGTCTCACTGCTTTAGGAGATACGAAAAATGCAGACACAAATGTTAGTGGAGCCTCAGAGTCAAGGATTTTGCTGGATGATCTGCTGGAGCCCCGGACCTCCATCCCTGAGAGAATCAGGGATTCACTGCCCTCACATTTCCAGGAATAAGTGTGTGTTTCTGAAGCCACCTTCACCTGCATCCCTGCAGCCAGGCTGGGTCAGGAAGAGCAAAAATGGAAATTCTGCAGTTTCCTGCTGGTTTGGTGCATTCTGCATTCCCTGATCTCCCTGCATCCTCCTCCAGGATGCAGCTGTTGCTCTCCTCCCAGGGAACAGGGACAGGACAAGGGGAAGTGGCCTCAAGGGGAGCTCAGGGACAGAGCAGGAATTTCCCCATGGAAAGGGTGCTCAGGCCTTGGCAGGGGCTGCCCAGGGAGGTTTGGAGTGCCCATCCCTGGAGGTGTCCCAGGAAGGGCTGGAGGTGGCACTCAGTGCTCTGGGCTGGGGACAAGGTGGGGACCGGGCACAGCTTGGGCTCGATGGGCTGGGAGGGCTTTTCCAACCTCAGGGATTCTGTGTCCAGGTGGGAGTTCCTTGGCTGTTAGAGAGTAATTCCCTGCAAATCATATTTGGGTTTAGGAGTCAGTTCAGTGAATACAAGAGACAGGCTGCCCCTTTTTCTGGAACAGCAGAGTGTGTGACGAGAGCGATGATCCCTGTTTGTCGTGTGTGTTTGGGAAAGCAGAGATGGTGTTTGCATGGATCCCTTTTCCTGGGAGGAGTCATCTGAAGTGCTCCATCACCACAGTGGGGTTTTGGGGTATGACGTGGCCCTTTTGCCCTGGCTCTGGGCCCACCTGACGTGAACTCCTGACATTAAATCCTTGATTTTAAAGTGTTATGGAGGTGGCTCAGCCACCCTGTGGCAGGGCTGGATGGGATTTTGGGCAGGAATTGTTCCCTGGGAGGGTGGGCAGGCCCTGGCACAGGGTGCCCAGAGCAGCTGGGGCTGCCCCTGGATCCCTGGCAGTGCCCAAGGCCAGGCTGGACATTGGGGCTGGGAGCAGCCTGGGACAGTGGGAGGTGTCCCTGCCCATGGCAGGAGCAACCTGTGCGTTTGGCTTTTCCGGGAGTGTTTTTTCCGCTGTTCCACTGTGGAGCTGGGAGCAGGAGCTGGGGGCAGGAGCTGGGAGCAGGAGCTGGGGGCAGGAGCTGGGAGCTGTTCCTGCTGTGCTGCAGCTGCCCTGATTGTCCCTGCCAGAACAGAACTTGGCTGCATTTTGAGCTCCTTTCATGTGTTTCCATGGCAGGCGCTGGGTACGTGCACAGGGGAGGCATCTCTGCTGTGGCAGCCTGGGGGAGGGCTGCTGGTGCTGTGGTGCTGTGGTGATGTGGTGATGTCACCCAGCAGAAGGAACAGGGACCCCCAGTGCTGCAGTTTAATTCTGGGGGGGGTTATTTTGAATTTATTTTGAATTCTTCTTTATTCATCGATCTTTCCACGATCCTTTCCTGGTGCCCCAAGGCTGCTGCCAGCAGCTCCTTGGCAGTGATGTGAGGGACTGTGGGACATCACCCAGTGACAGGACGTGGCCACTATTGATTTAATAACCATTAACAGCCCCAAGACCTGTGTTTACAGTCATGGGGCTGGAAGTAACCCTGTGACCCAGCATTGGATGGAATCCCTCCTGTACTTCAGCAGGCGCTGAGCCCTGGGTTTAATCCTTAGGCTGAAGCCAAACAAATTCCAGTTAGGAATCTTCTCCTTCCAATCCAGATAGAGATGGAATAAACAACCAAGGGAAGCTGGTGTAACTTTCCTCTTCGATGCCGTAAATCCATTGGAAGTGTCCCTGCCCGTGGAAGGGGCTTGGAGCAAGATGGGTCTTTAAGGCCCCCTCCAACCCAGCCCTTTCTGGGCCTTGGTGATTCTGTTATTCAAACCTCCTGAAATCGGGCTTTAGACAAACCTAAAGCACTTCTCAGGGCTGGAGGAAGTTGGTGGGATTTAGGTTTTTATTTGGTTGGTTGGTGTGTGCCAGAGGCCACATTTCATGGTGCAGTAATCTCTATTACAGTGGCAATTCATGAATCATTTCTTAATTTTCTGGAAGGAATCCTTCCCCGTGCGGGTGGGCAGGCCCTGGGGCTGCCCCTGGATCCCTGGCAGTGCCCAAGGCCAGGCTGGACATTGGGGCTTGGAGCAGCCTGGGACAGTGGGAGGTGTCCCTGCCCATGGCAGGGGTGGGATGGGTTCAAGAGAACCACGATATTCCTGCCCTAAGCCCCAGCATTTCCAGCTCAGGGTGGTGCTTTCTTTGGTGTGGTTGCTTTTCCCTTGAAATGCTGGGTTTGGATGAGTAAGATTTGTACTTTTATATGAATTTATTATATATGAATTTATTTTATATGAATTTATTTTATATGAGTTTATTTTATATTAGCTTGTTCAAGGGGGGGGATGGAGTGAAATATAATCAGGTGGTCAGTCACAGGTTGGACTCGATGAGCTTGGGGGTCTTTTCCCACCTAAGTCATTCTGTGATCCTCTTTTTCTTTGTTTGTTTGTTAAAGAACTTCTCCTAGGCGGCTGTGGGCTGGTGCCTCCTCCCTCCAACAGAGCGAAATGGGGTATTTTTAAAAAAACCTTTAAAAATAATTAAAACTTAAAAATAATTAAAATTAAAACTAAAAAAAATTAAAACTAAAAAATAAAGATGAAAAATAATTTTTAAAAACCAATAACATTAAAAAACTATTTTAAGAACCCCTCAGGCCTTTGTTGTGGGACAGTTCGGCCCCGGCAGCCCGGAGCGACCCGGGAGCATTTTCTGGGATGCGCTCCCGGTGCCCGGGAGATGCGCGGTCACGTGGCGGCCCCGTTGCCGTGGAGACGGCGCCGTGCGCGCATCCCTC
>NW_008236211.1:400661-401338 GCF_000691975.1 Corvus brachyrhynchos
GGAGAGGACGCGGGAGCGCCTTGGAGAGGGGCGCAGGAGCAGCTTGGGCAGGGATGTGCTCGGGGTGTGCTCGGGGTGTCTGGCTGGGCAGCCTGGCACAGGGAACACCCCAAACGTTCCCTTCCTCTCCTCCCTGTGAGTCAGCTCAGAGCAGGACAGAACAAAGTCCTTGGGAAGTCTCATCCCGTGCCTTGTTTAGCAGGGGTTGTTGTGGGTCCAGCCTCCGTTCCCACCGGGCATTCCCGAGGGAAGCAGCCGGCTTTGGCAGGACACCTTGTGAATGTTGTACAGATTGCAGAGGAGCCGAAGGCTCAGTAACCTCTGGCCAGGTGCTGCTGCTCCACTTCCCAGCTGGAAGAGCAGCCGGCGGAGGCAGCTGCTCCCAGCCTTGCTGGGATGTGGCACTCGCAGGAATGGGCTGTTATATAAAAACCAGCAGAGGTTTCGCGGTAAAACTGCTCAGAAACTCTACAGTCTGCAATAAATTGTATTTATCATCACCAGCTGTTGCTGTAGTCCCCAGGGATTGATTTCTCTCCGTTCTCATCTGTAAAATCCCAATTATCTGTTTATATTCTCAGGTTTGTGATTGGTTTTTAACTTCTCGTTGTGTTTATTTCTGACAACCTGAACAGAATCACCTTCAGCTATTTTTAAAATTACTACAAACCCTGTAA
>NW_008236211.1:401381-402025 GCF_000691975.1 Corvus brachyrhynchos
ACTCCCCTCAATTTGCAGTTTTCCAGAGGACAGAGCACAGAGATCAATCCCTGAGTCTCCTGCCCAGGCACATGGAACGAGGCAGGTAGAGAGGCGCTGTCAGATCCGAACATGTTTGAACTGTTTCCCTTTGGCAAAAATTTAGGCTGCTATTTTTGGATTAGACGTTTTTAACCTACATTGTTGGTGGATTAGAAGTTGTTTGATTTTCTCCGGGTGGCTTTGGGCTCCTTTGCTCCTGAGTGGCATTAGGAACACCAGGCACAGGAAAAAGGGGCTGGAGCAGCTCCATGGAGGCACGTGGGGAGCTCAGAACTGAACTGGGCACGAGCCCAGGGGTGCCCAGGGGGACAAGAGGCCACTGGCCCCAGGGCTGTGCCAGCTCTGGGCTGGCAGCAGGGCCAGGGCAGTGCCCGTCCCCTGTGCTGGCACTGCTGGGGCACCTCCAGTGCTGGGGGCAGCTCTGGGCCCCTCCTGACAGGAGAGACCCTGAGGGGCTGGAGCGTGTCCAGGGCAGGGAACGGAGCTGGGAAGGGGCTGGAGCAGCAGGAGCGGCTGAGGGAGCTGGGAAAGGGGCTCAGCCTGGAGCAAAGGAGGCTCAGGGGGGACCTTGTGGCTCTGCACAAGTCCCTGACAGGAGGGGG
>NW_008236211.1:402057-403662 GCF_000691975.1 Corvus brachyrhynchos
AGGAATTTCTGCATGGAAAGGGTGCTCAGGCCTTGGCAGGGGCTGCCCAGGGAGGTTTGGAGTGCCCATCCCTGGAGGTGTCCCAGGAAGGGCTGGAGGTGGCACTCAGAGCTCTGGGCTGGGGACAAGGTGGGGACCGGGAGCAGCTTGGGCTCGATGGGCTGGGAGCTCTTTCCCAACTTCAATGATTCTGGGACTCTGGGGGTGTCCAGGGAAGCAGACACGTTTCTCATTCCAGTCCCCTGCTGAGCAGTTTAAGTGCAGGCACTGGCTGGTCCCTCCTGTAGAGCACAGCAGAAATGAACCTGCCGTGTTCCCATATTTCCTTGTTGGTTTTCCTGGAAGTTGCTCAGGCGATTTCCCTGGGATGAGGTGATGAGATCCAGATTAGGAGCACAGTTGTATTCCTGTTTACTGGGAAACGAGTGCTGCCTCAGCATCCCCACGGATGTGTTTGCCCTTGCTGCTCTCATTGCAGGAGTGTTGGATGCTATTTTTAAACAATCCCTGATTTTCCTTACAAATGCTCTGTCGGGAAGCGGCGTGTTCCAGCTGCTAGCAGGTGTTTGTGCTTGGAATGGCACAGAGGCTGTGCAGGGAAGGGGTCAGTGCCCTCCTGGAACCACGCACACCGCTCACTTCAACTGCAATCCAGCATTCTGAGGGAATATTCGAACTCCACCCTGCTGTGGACCCCAGCTGGAAGCAGAACTCCTGAAGGATTTGCTGGAGGAGCAGGTGGGGGCTGCAGGGGCTTTGTCCCCTGGGCCTGTGCCTTCCAGGGACACCACAAACACCTTTCCCTTCTCAAGTTCGTTCCATTTGCAGAATTAATTGGTTTGCACAGCCTGGAAATTCAGGTTACCCCGATTTTGGGGAAGTGGAGGGGAGGGGTTTGTTCCTGGCTTGGAAAAGAAACCGAGGAAACCCCAGCAGCCCCAGAGCCCCAGCTCTGTCCTGGACTTTGAACAGAGCCTTTGTACTGAACAGGGGAAATAAGAGGTGACAAATTCCCCCTTTCTGCTGGAGTTCTCGGGGGATTTCATTGGGGGATCTCCGAGCTGAGCTCAGGGCTGGCCCTGAGTGCTGCTGCCCTGGATCCCAGGGAGGGAAAAGGAGCCCTTGACTGCAGCAGAGAGGAGGGGAGAGGTCGGGAATTCCTGGGTGCCCTGTGGCCGTGTGTTCAGAAGGTGCCTGGTTTTCCAGGGTTTTCCCTGGAATGCAGCTCCATGAAGTCCTGGCCCCTGCCCTGGGGCTGCTCCTGAGGACAGGGTCCCTTCCAGCCCACAGCCTCCTGTGGATCTGTGCTTCCATGAGCCTTTCCCCTGTGGCACAGCCAGGCCAAAAAGCCCCATCCCTTGTCCCAGGTGAAGTCCAGCTGCTCCAGCAGCAGCAGATTCCCTTGGGATTAATTTGTGGCACTTTCAAATCCCTGGATTCCAGTGCGGAGCCTGTTCCTGGTGTGTCCAGGTGTGGCTGCTCATTTCCGGGGGTAGAGCAGGGTGTGGGCACTGCCAGCCGTGCCTGCAGCTCTCTGGGTCCCTGTCCCTGGCTCCCAGGGCTGGCACAGCTGGATCTGGGTGGTCTCTGTTCCTCCTGGTGGGC
>NW_008236211.1:404732-411932 GCF_000691975.1 Corvus brachyrhynchos
ATTTCCGGGGGTAGGGCAGGGTGGGGGCCCTGCCAGCCGTGCCTGCAGCTCTCTGGGTCCCTGTCCCTGGCTCCCAGGGCTGGCACAGCTGGATCTGGGTGGTCTCTGTTCCTCCTGCTGGTCCCTGCAGCCTCTCCTGCAGCTGGGAAGGCTCCAGCTCCCAGGCACCGAATCCCAGAGTGGGTTGGGAGGGACCTCAGAGCCCATCCAGTGCCACCCCTGCCATGGGCAGGGACACCTCCCACTGTCCCAGGCTGCTCCCAGCCCCAATGTCCAGCCTGGCCTTGGGCACTGCCCGGGATCCAGGGGCAGCCCCAGCTGCTCTGGGCCCCCTGTGCCCCGGCCTGCCCACCCTCCCAGGGAACAATTCCTTCCCAATGTCCCATCCAGCCCTGCCCTCTGGCACTGGGAAGCCATTCCCCGTGTCCTGTCCCTCCAGGCCTTGTCCCCAGTCCCTCTCCAGCTCTCCTGGAGCCCCTTTAGGCCCTGCAAGGGGCTCGGAGCTCTCACTGGATCCTTCTCTTCTCCAGGTGAGCACCCCCAGCTCTCCCAGCCTGGCTCCATGGCAGAGGGGCTCCAGCCCTGGAGCAGCTCCGGGGCCTCCTCTGGGCTCTCTCCAGCAGCTCCACGTCCTGCTGATGTCCTTTAGATTTGAAATTCAAGAAATCCAATCTGAAATAGTTTCAGAGGAGCTGCCCACTCCAACAGCTCGGTGTTCTCATTGTGGCAGAGCCTGTCAGGGTTTCCTGGTGCAGGAAGTGGAGTAAGAGAGTAGAAAATAGAGGAAGACTTGAAATTCTCTGTCAAAGGCAAGGAGGTGATTTATTATTTCTTAATCCAATCTCCTGCCCAGGCCTGGCCATGGCATTTCCTGTGTAGATGCTGCCTGGGAGTTTCCCCCTCGTATTTTTGGGCAAAAGAGCTCCAAACACCTACACTGGTGTTCCTACAGTTATTTCCCAATTTCAAGTTCATGGAGTGGCTCCTCACAGATATTTGACCTCAGCCACAAGTACAGCAGAGATCAGAAGATTACAACCTGTGCAAAGTGGAAAATGCCAACAGAAAATCAGGTGTTTTATAGAAGAGCTTTAAAGATTCCAGTTAAGAGCTCATCAGCCCTGGGAGCCGTTCCGGGCACTGCTGCGCTTCCCTCATTTCAGTTCCTGCTCTCTGGGTTTCCTTGTGTCTTTGCTTGTTCACTGTGGCTGGGTTTGATTGGAAATAAATCCAATTTATGTGGAGGTTGCCATCAAAGCACCACATAATTGGCTGCTAAAGAGGAGGTTTGGGATTACAGTTCTGTCAGTGAAAAGAATGTTTTCCCAGCTTTTAGTCATTCCTCTGCCTCTTCCCTGAACCATCCCTGCTTTTCAGCCTCCCTCAGGAATTGTGGCTCCTGGAATGGACTGGGATTCCATTTGTGCCTGGCAGAGCCAAGCACACAGAACCCCCTCGCTCCCCAAAACCTCCTGGTTGGCTCGGGGTTGTTCTCCTGGGTTCCAGCATCGCCCCAGGGATGTTCTCCAGCTCCAGCCACGGCCCCGTGTGCCCTGAGCAGTCATTTTATCTGAGAATCATGGAATCATGGAGTATCCTGGGTGGGAAGGGCTCCACAAGGATCCTCAGTCCCATGGACGCCCCAACAACCCCACCCTGGGCATCCCTGGCAGCGCTGTCCCAACGCTCCTGGAGCTCTGGCAGCCTCGGGGCCGGGACCATTCCCTGGGGAGCCTGGGCAGTGCCCAGCACCCTCTGGGGGAAGAACCTTCCCTGATCTCCATCCCAAACCCCTCTGACACAGCTCCGGCCATCCCCAGGGTCCCATCCCTGTCCCAGAGGGCAGAGCTGCAGCCCCTGGTAAGGTCTGTTTTCCCAAGGTGAGTCCAGTTTGTGCCCCTTGGGAAGGGGTTATTGCACCCCCACTTCTCCCCTTTCTGGTGTGAATTTTATTGTTCATTATCAGCTCTCACATTTTTCAGTAGCATCTCCCTCTCCTCGGCTGCCTCGGTGCCGCCCAGGGAACAGGGAATGGATCCTTCTCCGGCGCCCTCGGGAGCGCAGGAGCAGGGAGAGGCAGCAGGAGATGCTTCCTTAGATTGCAGTAGTAAATAAGGAGCCGTAGGTGCAGGTTTGTTATCTAATGTACCCTGCACAAAGGGAGCCGTGCCTTCATTTCCCCCTCCCTCCTGATAGCTCCTGAGTGCTTGGAGGGTAAAGCACGGGACGAGAACGTCCCTCCAAGAGCGCCGGGGGTTTGTGCAGGGGGGCAGCGCTGGCCAGGGCTCGGTGCTGGCACGAGCTGAGGGGCCCCAGAGCTCCTGGGGACCCGACCACATCGACTTCCACAAGAGTTCCAGGGAACTGCTGAGCTCTCCAGCAAGGGCAGCGTTCAGGTGGTGGATTTAGATGGGATTTTGGGAAGGAATTGTTCCCTGGGAGGGTGGGCAGGCCCTGGCACAGGGTGCCCAGAGCAGCTGGGGCTGCCCCTGGATCCCTGGCAGTGCCCCAAGCCAGGCTGGACATTGGGGCTGGGAGCAGCCTGGGACGGTGGGAGGTGTCCCTGCCCATGGCAGGGGTGGCACTGGGTGGTCCTGGAAGTCTCATTTCAGAGGCTGAGGGACATCTCTGGGTATCACTGGAGGGCAAGTACTGATTCCAAGACTTGCCATGAGCTGCCGTGGCTCTTGGCAGAGCTGCCCCTGTGTCCCCCTGCGTCCCCCTGCTCCCAGCACATCCACCAGCACACAGGGAACCCCCAGGGTTTGGGAATGGCAATAACTGGCTCTTCATTCCATGGCTGGGGTTTATGGGACGGTGAGGAGCACAAGGCTCCATCCATTTGTTTAGTCCAACCACCTTTGTCTTGTTAAAATAAACCTCAGCAGGGGTTGGAGGGCTGCTCACTGCAAGAAATCTTTCATTTTCCTCAGACATTTCATTTCTTCAGACATTTCTTGTTTGAAGTGTCATTTCTTCAGACACTTCAAACAATTGCCCTGATTTGAGCGGTTCCTCTGGTAGTTTGAACCACTCAGCAACACCAGGGCTGGGCTGGGTGCTCAGAAATGTTCATTTTCTCCATTTTAGTGGGACACAGAACTGGGAGGAGCTCTAGAGCAAAGCAACCTCCTCAGGTGTCACGCGAGACGATTCCTGTCAGGCTCCTGGCCTGGCACTGCCACAGGACACAGGGATGGGCTTTTTCCAAGTGCTGGGTTGTTTCCTTTGGTTTTTCGGGTCTCTGACAGGGTCTGGGTTTGTGCTGGGTTGTCCTTGTTGGTTTTTGGGTCTCTGACTGTTCCCTGTGTCGTTGCAGCCCCCCCCGGCCCGTGAGTAACATGAACGAGGCCATGGTGACCCACGTGTCCTCCGGAGCGCCCACGCCAACCAAAAGGTACAGGAGCCTCAGGCTCGGGGTTCTTCCTGGGGAAGGGATGGGATACTCGCTGTGTGGGCTCTCCTGATCATCCCAAATCCCACTGGCCCTGCAGAACAGGGTGCAGTTCCCCCAAGGGAGCCAGGAATTCTGTTCTCTCCAAAGAGTGATTTTCATTTACTGAGTCCATGTGGTTCCGTGGCCGGGACTGAGGAAATACCTGGAGAGGTTTTGGCTTTCCTTTGTAGCTGGAATTCACTTCCCGAGCTGGGAGAGGCTGGTTTCATGTCACGGGCTGCTCCTCTTGCCAGGGGGGATCCTGTCCTGCAGTGTCACCACTCACGGTGGTCCCAGGCCCTCCACCTCACCCAGCTCGGCCGCTGGGAGCTGCCCTGGCTGGGAGAGGTGTCTGGGGTGGGGCTGGGTTTGGGATTGCACTGACACGGTGACCACACGGTGTGGGTTAGGTCTGAAAATGAGCAGGAAACCCCCTGAATGGGGACTTCCACTGTCCTTGTTAGGGGGGCTGAGGGGGAGCAGCTCTGTGTGGGCAGAGCTGGGAATGAATGAATAAATAAATATTCCTGCCGGGAATGAGGAGCTGAACTGGCACTGTTTCAGTGGCCAGGGGTGCTCCAGAGGCAAGGCAGAGCCCCCATTTCCAGCAGCTCCAGGCAGAACTGAGATCCCTGGGTTTTCCCTCTGCTTCCCTCGGCAGAACGAGTCGTGTCCGTGGGTACAGACTGCCTGTCCTACAATTCTCCCCAAATCTCTCTGTAAATCCTTCCATGGGATTTCTGCCAACACTGCTCCGTGTGCAGTGGCTGTGGGAGCAGCCAGGGTTGGGGGTCCCTGGCACTGGGGGCTCTCAGGACGCCCTTGGACAAGGAGTCAGAGAACCTTTCCTAGGCTGCCTTTCCCATGAAAGGACAGACAGTCCTGGGAGGGCCCTGCCAGGCCAGGCTGTTCTGTGATCCAGGAGGAATTTCCCCATGGAAAGGGAGCTCAGGCCTTGGCAGGGGCTGCCCAGGGAGGTTTGGAGTGCCCATCCCTGGAGGTGTCCCAGGAAGGGCTGGAGGTGGCACTCAGTGCTCTGGGCTGGGGACAAGGTGGGCATCGGGCACAGCTTGGGCTCGATGGGCTGGGAGGGCTTTTCCAACCTCAGGGATCCTGGGATTCTGAGTGCTGAGGGTGTCCTGGATCCCTGTCTGTGGCATTTCCAGGTTCAGTGACTCCCTCTCACCCTCTGTGGCCCCGAACCAGGTGGGAGCAGCCCTGGGGAGTTAGAGGGAATTGCAATCCTTGGCTCCTGCCTCAGCTCACAGGAGGCTCCGTGTGCCTCCCAGCGTGTTCCCACCCGTTTCTTGGGATCATCTTTCCCAGTGTTTTCAACAGCACTGGCTGGAGCCTGGGTACATGGCTGGGTCATCCATCACCTGGATTGTTGGGAGGAGCAGCACATGGCTCTGTCTCCTTGGATCCTCCTTCCCTTCCCGCCTGGAGAACGTGCAGGTGGCAGCACTCAATGACAGAGTGAGGTGAGGGAGGGGAAAGGGGCTTTTCCCCTCAGAAAATGCCGTGTATTCCTGTTTGTCAGCTCTCACATGCCTGATTACAGGGCTTTCCCCAAGATTTATTGCAGCTTCTCCTGCCCCAGGTCAGTCCCTGCTGCAGGGGCTCATCACTGACTGAAATGAAGGGGTTCATTTCCCGTGCTGGAGGCTCTGGCACATCCTGGCAGCTGGAATTGCAGCTGGAGGGGCTGCTCCGGAGAGCAGGGGGGGCTTGGGAGCTGCACTTCAGTGTCTGGAGCTGCTCAAAGTGGCCACTTCTCCCCTGGCTTCTGCTCGAAAGCCAGATTTGTTCCTACAGTTATCATATATTTTACATACCGTAAGAAATGATGGATGAAGATGTGAGAAGTTGTGGTTTTGCCTGTGTGGGGACACAGAATTCACCGTGAGGGCTGGAAGGGTTGGGCTCAACCCATCCCTGAGTGGCCTCAGTGCTGAAAACTCTGAAAGGGCAAAAGCACAGCAGAGGTTCCCAGAAATCTCTTGGATTTCTGTGATTTACAGTGGGAGCCAAAGGCCGAGTCCTGCCTGAATCCATTCCATTCTGAAGAGCATTTTGATTGTTTGTACCTCCACCAGATGTTCCTCCTTCATGCTGTGAGACTCCAGTTCCCACCAGGACAATCATCCAAGGGGATTTCCTTTCTTTCCCTGAAATACGGCGCAAATCTGGATCAGTTTGTCCGAGGGCGCTTTCGGAAGGTTGGGAAATGGACACCTCCAAGGGAGTTGCTTGGGAAAGGGAACTGCTCTTGCAGTGGGCCAAGTGCAGCAGGCACTGCTGGGAGGTGCAGGGGGTTCCCTGGAGATGTGGGGCTGGAGAGGGCCTGGGCAGGTGGAGGTAGCACAGAACTGATCCCTGCACAGCTCGGAGAGCCCTGGGCATGGGCTGGAGTGGGCAGAGCTCAGCCCAGGCTGGGCCTGGGGAGAAAGGCTGAGACCAGCAGGGAGGGGGATTCTGCCCCTCAGCTCTGGAGCCAGGCTGGGAGAGCTGGGGGTGCTCACCTGGAGAAGAGAAGGATCCAGGGAGAGCTCAGAGCCCCTTGCAGGGCCTGAAGGGGCTCCAGGAGAGCTGGAGAGGGACTGGGGACAAGGCATGGAGGGACAGGACACAGGGAATGGCTTCCCAGTGCCAGAGGGCAGGGCTGGATGGGAGATTGGGAAGGAATTGTTCCCTGGGAGGGCGGGCAGGCCCTGGCACAGGGTGCCCAGAGCAGCTGGGGCTGCCCCTGGATCCCTGGCAGTGCCCAAGGCCAGGCTGGACATTGGGGCTGGGAGCAGCCTGGGACAGTGGGAGGTGTCCCTGCCCATGGCAGGGGTGGCACTGGGTGGGCTCTGAGGTCCCTTCCCACCCAGAGCAGTCTGGGATTCCCATTTCTGGGTGGTTTCACCCGTTCCTTGCCCCAGGAGCCCCAGGACAGGGCAGTCCCAGCTGCTCCTGGGACACGCTGAACGCAGCCATTCACCAGCAGGGCAGCATAGAAACCCCTTTGTGTGATTCGCTGCTGTTAAAAACATGGAAATAACTTCCCTTTGACAACTGCTTTTTTGGAGGAACAAGCCTGAGCTGAAAGAACAGGATTTTAATGCCTGAATTCACTTTTTCTTGTGACCTAAAAAGCAGACAACAAGAAAAGCAAAGGAGCCCTTCTCAGTGTTCCTGTTGAGAGTCTCGTAGGAGCCTCCATCATTTCCAGCCTCCCCACTCTCAGCTTCCAGGGGGAGAACATCCAGAGGGGCTCCGAGCTGCGGCGGCTGCGCTCCGCACGGGGCAGGAGCTCCGTGCCCACCCCAGAGTGCTGCAGGCAGAATGGGCTCAGGGAAGGGTTTCCCTGCAGGAGCCGAGTTGGGAGCAGCAGTGCAGCCCCAGCCACCCCAGTTGGGGGGAGACATCCCAGTCCTCGCATCGTCCACCCTGCACAGGGGAGGCTTCCACTCCCAAAGGCCGATGGATTCTCTGGCACATTCGCCGGGAGAGGCTCGGAGCAGGGGGCAGGTGGAGCAGGGGGGAGCTCTGAGTGTTGGCAGAGGGGACATTGCAGTGCAGCCCTGCTGGGGTTTGGTGGCTGTGATCCCAGAATCCGGGATCACTGGGGCTGGAAAAGCCCTCCCAGCCCATCGAGCCCAAGCTGTGCCCAGTCCCCACCTTGTCCCCAGCCCAGAGCTCTGAGTGCCACCTCCAGCCCTTCCTTGGACACCTCCAGGGATGGGCACTCCAAACCTCCCTGGGCAGCCCCTCCCAAGACA
>NW_008236211.1:412101-417127 GCF_000691975.1 Corvus brachyrhynchos
ACAAGGTCCCCCCGGAGCCTCCTTTGCTCCAGCCTGAGCCCCTTTCCCAGCTCCCTCAGGGCCTTTTCCAGCTTTCCAGCCCCTCTATCCCAGCCTGGAGTGCTCCAGGGGGTTGTGGTGACCCAACTGCAGCAAACCCCAGCATTTCCCTGATCTTTACAAGGAGCCCTTCTGACCAAAGGAGATGATTCTGTCTCCTCTGCAGGACCAGGCCAAGCCCATTCAATGTCATTTGGTTCAGTTGATTTATTTTGAATCCCTTCAGGAATGGATCTTTTCCCTCCTGTCGTGGTCACTGTGCTCTGCTCCTCTTTCAGTAACTCTGTTCCAGGCACAGCCTGGCCCCAGTCAGGTTAATGACGAGTCCTTCCCCCTGAGCACCCCCAGACTTTGTTTGTTCCCTCGGCAGCCGTGCTCAGTCCGTGCTCATGGAGCAGCTTTTGCCTCCAGGAGAGAATTAACCTGGTGTGTTTGTTCTGTTCAGAGGGTCCAGGGAGAGCTCAGAGCCCCTTGCAGGGCCTAAAGGGGCTCCAGGAGAGCTGGAGAGGGACTGGGGACAAGGCATGGAGGGACAGGACACAGGGAATGGCTTCCCACTGCCAGAGGGCAGGGCTGGATGGGATATTGGGAAGGAATTGTTCCCTGGCAGGGTGGGCATGCCCTGGCCCAGGGTGCCCAGAGCAGCTGGGGCTGCCCCTGGATCCCTGGCAGTGCCCAAGGCCAGGCTGGACATTGGGGCTTGGAGCAGCCTGGGACAGTGGGAGGTGTCCCTGCCCATGGCAGGGGTGGCACTGGCTGGGCTTTAGGGTCCCATCCAACCCAACCCAGCCTGTAAGTCCATGGATCATCCCACGGTTTTCCCTAGAAAGGTCTGTAGTCTCTGTTGCCCTTGGGGGCCCCATAAAGGTTTGGGGCTGACCCCATCCCAACCACCCTGCATCAACAGCAGAGCCGAGTCCCCCTCAGCTGCAGCAATGTCCCCGCTCAGTCCCAGGGACAAGTGTCCTGTTTGGGGTGACAGAGCACAGCTGATCCCCGTGGCCCCTCTGGGACAGCCCAGCAGGGCCTCTTTCCTCCCCTGTGCCTGGGGCAGCCTCCAGCAGTGTGGGTTCAGTTCCCTGGGGCTGGGAAGGGTCTCTAACCAGAGTTCCTGTTCAGCACCAAGCCCATAAAAGCTGTCACCGAGTGCTGCCTCTGGCAAAACAAAACCCTGCATTCCTTCTCCTGATTGCTGAGCAGCCTGGAAACCGGGCACGTTGTGTTGGCTGGGGCGAAACGTGTTCTTGCAGCCTAAAATCCCAATTATGTGCAGCTCAAGAGCTGGAGTCGAAGGGACGTGATGTCACCTGGCTGGACAATGTCCCAAAGCTGCCTTTTTGCGGACATTTCATTTCCATTAACCCTGACTGGGATTATTTTCAGTCTCGTGCTCCCGAGGTCCCTGATTCTCTGCTCCTCCCAGTCCTGCCTTTGTTTTGTTGGTCCCTGTGTAGCTCTGCCGTGTCCAGCACCACTGACCCCCCGCAGGTCTGTCCTTGCCCAGATGTGGGCACAGCTGGGCAGCTCCCGGCTTTTTCATCGGAACCCGCAGGACTTTGCTCCGCCCTCAGCTCTGAGCAGGGATTCCCACACCAGCGCCGCCGGTGCTGTCCCTTGGGGTCAGTTCTGTCCCCACAGTAGGTTTTATTTGCTGGGCAGCTCCGTTTATCTGCTGACAGCTCCCAGTGTGCCTTTCCCCTTTGTTCCCTTGCCCACATCCGTGTGTCCAGGCCCCAGTGCCACCCGAGAGGGGCTGGCACTCCTGGCACTGCCGTTTTCCTTGGACACAGGCAGAGCACGTTCCTCTTCTTTTATTCAGCTTCCTCGACCTCTGGGACCTCTGGAGATCCCAGCTCCTGTTTAGCCATAATTTTAGCCCCAAAAGGGTTTTGGGGGAGAGTTTTTGGGTGCAGGAGGCCCTGGCTGGGTTGTGCAGAGGTGTGGCCGTGTTTGTGCCGTGAGTCATCCTGCATCCCATAACGCCCGGGACAGACCTACCCAGCACCAAAATTGGCTTTAGTTTGGAAAAGGGATAAAAATCTCTTTGTCTGGAGATAGGGGAGGTCCCAGCTCTCCCAGGTGACAGAGGGACACAGCCAGGAGCGGGGAGGGTCCTCGGGGGCTCCGTGGGGCGTCCCAAGACTTCAAACAAAAAAGAGTGGTTCGTTTATTGTTATTTAAATTGAGCTCTGGGTGCCTGCGGGTGTTCATCCCTAACCTGGGGCTGAGGGGGGAAAAAGGGCCCAAAAGCAGCTGCAGGGGGAACACTCGGGGACGTTCACACACCGCTCTCCACAGGGCAGAAATTCAGGATCAGGGGGAAAACGTGTGGATAAATACAGAGGGAATCTTGGGGTTGGGATGTGGACGTGCTCAGACTGTCCCTGCAGCAGCCTCGGGGCACGGCTGGGGGACAGGAGAGACAGAGCCACGGCAAGGTCACTGCTGGGGGACACGGTCACTGCTGGGGGACACGGTCACTGCTGGGGGACACGGTCACTCTGCTGCATGCCCAGGGTGCTCTGGGGACACCTCCTACCCCATCCCACTCTGCCCTCACACAGCTCAGCCCAGCTCCTTGCCCTTCTCCTGGGGTTTTCCCTTTCCCTGCTGCTGCTGCAGTTGATCCCAAATGCTGCCACTGAAGGGATCCCTGAGGCTGGAAGAGCCCTCCAGGATCATCGAGTCCCAGCTGTGCCCAATGCCCACCTTGTCCCCAGCCCAGAGCCCCGAGTGCCACGTCCAGGCCTTCCCTGGACCCCTCCCGGGATGGAGGCCGTGGAAGGGGCTGCCCAGGGAGGTGTGGAGTCCCTACCCGGGCTGCCTGACAGGGGCTGATGGGTGAAAGGTGGCACTCGGTGCTCTCAGGGGGCTTCTCCAGCCCAGTCCTGTGGGATCTCGAGGAATGTGGTGATCCCTGTGCCTGAACCCTCAGCTGATGCTGTGGGAGCCGAGCAGGCACAGCCTTGCCTCCCATATTACTCCTGAATCACTCGGTGAATCCTGTCCTCGTGTCATGCAGAGTGGGGTGATGTCCTAGGTGACCTCAGCTTCTCTTTGCATCCCTCAGGGGGGAAAGCAGCACGGCAGAAGCAGGGACCCCTCTGGGCTCCATCCGGGCAGCTCTTCCCAAAGCTTTTCCCTCCCCAGGAGCCAGAGCAGCACGGTGCAGCCCGTAAGGATTCCCCAAGGTGTGAGCCAGCAGAAGAGAAATTTACAGGGATTTCTTGGTGTAAATTACAGGATTTAAAATAAATTGTCTCATGCTTGGCTTTCCTGGTAGATTTTCAGAACAGGAATTAATTTAGGACACCAAAAGTGCCATCTAAATACCTCTAATTTATTGAGCTGCTTGTACAGGAGCAGAGCCAAGTCTCAGTGGGTGAACTTTGGGGCAGGAGCCAGTGAAACTCCCAATCCCCGTTCCCAGACGTGTGGGTGCCTGTTCCAGCCCCAGGCTGAGCACCCAGACCCAAAGCTGAGCCAGGGAGCAGCACCAGGAGAGTCCCAGAGCTCAGGGAAGACTCTCCCACCTCGATTGTCTCTTCCCACCTCACATCTCTTCCCTCTCCCCTCAGGGGCCCATGGTTGCCATTATTTCCTGCTCTCTCTTGAATTGCTCTGGTGTAACCTGGATTTGTGTTTGGTGGCTGTTGGGATATGGAAAGTGTGGGAATTACCCCTCAAAAACCAGGGTTTAATGAGGAATTCACTTACAGCAGTGGCTCGCCTGGGGGAGGAGCTGGGGACCTGTCCTTGGGACCATCTCAGCCTCTGCAGCCAGGCTGGGAGAGCTGGGGGTGCTCACCTGGAGAGGAGAAGGATCCAGGGAGAGCTCAGAGCCCCTTGCAGGGCCTGAAGGGGCTCCAGGAGAGCTGAAGAGGGACTGGGGACAAGGCACGGAGGGACAGGACACAGGGAATGGCTTCCCAGTGCCAGAGGGCAGGGCTGGATGGGAGATTGGGAAGGAATTGTTCCCTGGCAGGGTGGGCAGGCCCTGGCCCAGGGTGCCCAGAGCAGCTGGGGCTGCCCCTGGATCCCTGGCAGTGCCCAAGGCCAGGCTGGACATTGGGGCTGGGAGCAGCCTGGCACAGTGGGAGGTGTCCCTGCCCATGGCAGGGGGGGCACTGGGTGGGGTCTGAGGTCCCTTCCACCCAAACCATTCTGGAATTCCATGACTCTACTTTAGTTATTAAGACAAAGGAAGGTTTTGGGGTGGCCCTGTGGGGTCGGGGGGTGATGCTGCTGTTCCCTGGGCTCTGTGGGGGCGTGAAGGACCTGCCCAAGGCCCGAGGGGTGGGAGCCTCCAGCTTCCCGAGCACGGAATAAACAATCATTCCGTGAGGGCAGGGAGTAAAACCTGCGGGGAACAGAGGGAGCAGACCGTGCCAGGGGACGGCTCTGCCTCGGTGGGCGGCCTCGGGAAGGAGGGAGGGAAGCAGCGATTCCCCAGGGAGCGGCTCGGCGCTGCCACGGGCCCAGATGGTGTTTTCATTGCGCTGCGAGGCCCGGGCGAGTCTGCTGCTGTGTGGGCACAGCACCAGTGGGAAAATCGCAGGCAGGGAAGGAAAACATCAATATTTTCCTAGCAGAGGGAGCACGTGTCAGGTGGGATCCCACGGGATCGGTTCCCAGCTCAGCGCTGCTCAGTTCGTGTCTGACACGGGGAACAGTGACACTCGGGGGGACTGGGATTCTCCGGAGGGCAGCCTCCAAATCAGACCCTTCCCAGGGCCTGAAGGGATCCCTGGATGAGGTGAGGAGAGGGAAGGGGAGGAGTCACCCTTGGGATGTGATGGGGAGAGGCAGGGAGGTGGCAATGCCCAGCTCAGCCCAGCTCATCCCCAGCCCAGCCCCGGTGATCCCAGCCCAGGTGATCCCAGTGATCCCAGCCCAGGTGATCCCTGGGGACCCCCAGCCAAGTTGATCCCAGCCCCGGTGATCCCAGCCGATCCCAGGTGATCCCAGCCCCGGGGATGTGCGCCGA
>NW_008236211.1:417597-417972 GCF_000691975.1 Corvus brachyrhynchos
GCGGCCCCCCCCGAGTTTTGTGTGAGCCGCGGCTGGCACTGCCACGCAGCTCTGCCCGAGGGGACATCCTGTCTGTGCCGTCTGTCCCCAAACGGAGCGGCTCCTCCAGCTGGGAAGGTGCCAGCACAGGGACACAGCTCAGGGCTTTCACTGAACTGCCGATCACAGGAACATGGAAACGTGGACCTGAGACCCCCTTCCAGGGCCCAAAGGGGCTCCAGGAGAGCTGGAGAGGGACTGGGGACGCCCGCCGAGGTGCTAATGAGCACTAATTGCTCTGCGCACGCTGCGGGGCACGCCGGGGACGGAGTGCCGGGGGGATTAAGCCCGGCCTCGGCCCCCTCGGGCTTTACCAGGGAGCTGGGGGCACTCCGC
>NW_008236211.1:418392-421658 GCF_000691975.1 Corvus brachyrhynchos
AGTGCCCAAGGCCAGGCTGGACATTGGGGCTGGGAGCAGCCTGGGACAGTGGGAGGTGTCCCTGCCATGGCAGGGGGATGGGGGTGGTTTTGAAGGTCCCTCATGACCCAGACTGTTCTATAATTCGCTGATATTTTTGGAGGCAGCTGAGGGATGCTCTGGAGGGGGCTGGGTACCCCCAGGCATCGAGAAACAGGAAGGGGAGAGCAGATCCGGGCTGGGAACAGTGTCCAGCCTCACGTTAATTCCGTGTAGCTCTGATTTCCCTTCCCAAGCCCAGGAACGCTGCTCGTTGCCGCAGCTGTTGCCCTTCATTTCTGACGGGCTTTTAATGAGCCCTTGGAGTGGGTTAGAATGGGAAAGGTCTGGGAATCTGTTGGGGCCACAGCTCCAAACACACCAAAAATGGAGCTTTTCAGCATTTGCCTAAAGATTCCTCGGGGTGGAGGCGAGTGTTCAGTCTCCCCAGCACAAACCCCTCGTTCCACAGGCTGCTCCTTCCCCGGGGGGCTCCACCTGGGTAATTCCTTTTTACCTCTTTGTCACAAGGTCTGGCTCTGCCCCCGGCTGTCCCTGCACGCAGCTGAGGAGAAAAGTGTTAGTGTGTGAGAAAACGGGGCTTCTCTTCCCGGGGAGAGCCACAAACGCCCTGTTCGTAGAAGCTCCTGGAGGGAAAACTTCCTGGGCGTGTGGGGGGGAGGAACTGACTGCAGGCGAGGGAGGGAAGGAGCGGCTGGAATACCCGGCAGGAATGACCATGGGATTGTGCTACAAGGACGGTGGCACCTGCCCAGGAGCCGCTGCCCGGGTGATGCTTTGATCCCACGCTGCTCAGGAGCTGCATCTCCCCGGGGAGAGGCCCCCTCTGCCCGTGCCCCATTCCCTGGGGGACAGACCCTGCTGGAACCACCCCCCGGGTCCGGGAGTCCAGCGGGGCAGAGCGGCCGTGTCTCCCTTTGCTGGAGGAGGGAAGGATGTGCCTTTGTGTGCAGTGTCTGGGCTAAAAAAAGAACCATTTTGCTGCATTTTTCCTGGGGTTTTGCTCCATTCCCTGAGATCCTGCTGCAGAGAGCAGCACCTGCCAAGAGGATAACACAGAAAAACAGTTATTTATTACTTATTTAGCTCTGGTTCTATATTAGTTCTGACAAATATTTCTTGCAATCGATCTCTGTTCATAGAAATTCTCCAAACTGCAGCAGCTTTATTTTCATGAGTCCTCAAACCAAACAAAAACATCCATCAAATGCTGGGTCCGTGGCAGAGGCAGCACTGGTGACCAACCCCTCGTTTGTCAGATGTCATCACTTCCCTCCTGCTTTGGTTGTGGTTTGGGCTTTGGGGCTGTTTGTTTGGGTTGTTCATAGAAAGAATGGTCAGGCCTTGGCAGGGGCTGCCCAGGGAGGTTTGGAGTGCCCATCCCTGGAGGTGACCCAGGAATTCCTGGAGGTGGCACTCAGTGCTCTGGGCTGGGGACAAGGTGGGGATGGGGCACAGCTGGGATTCGATGGGCTGGGAGGGCTTTTCCATCCTAAATGGTTCTGGATTCTGGGATTCTGAGAACAGGGAGTGCTGCTGGGGTTGGATTCTCCTGTGCCCAGGCATGCTGGCTGCAACCATGCTCAGGAGTCTCTTCCTTAAAGACCATGGATCCTACTGGGAATTCCAAGAGGCTCCACAGCTGCCCTCGTTGAACATTTACAGAATTCCAGAATCCCTGAGGTTGGAAAAATCCTCCAAGGTCATCCAGCCCAAACTGTGCCCCATCCCCAGCCCAGGGCACTGAGTGCCCCGTCCAGGCCTTCCTGGGACACCTCCAGGTTTGGGGACTCCAGACCTCCCTGGGCAGCTGTGCCAGTGCTGGATGTCCCCCAGCGTCCCTCTCACTGTGTTTGCCCCCGCACAGCAGAAGTCTCCTCGCCCTGTAACTCATGGAAACCCATTTACATTTTTCCCCCGTCCCTCCTGCTGCTTTTGCTTCGTCCCCGTTGGCTCCGTGTCCGTCGCTCATCCCTGCCCGTATTTATGTTGTTTTTGTTTGCTCTCCCTCCCGCCCCAGGTGCCAGCGCAGCAGCCCCGACCCCGCCCGCGACGAGCACGCCCTGATTGCCACCTTTGTGAGGCACCTGCGGAGCGGGGCACGGTCAGTGCCGACAGCCGGGCTCCGGGGACACCCCGGGCTGTGGGGACAGACCCCCCCCGCGCCGGGGACACCGAGTGCCCCTCGCACCGTGGGCAGAGGGAGGGAAGGGCGTCGGTGTGCCCCGAAATCTCCGTGCCACCCCGGGCACTCGCCCTGTCAGAGAACCCCTCACACAAACCCTCTTTATCATTCCAAGTGGGTTAATCCATTAACTTTTCTCTCCCTGGCCATCCCGGAATCTCATCTTTCACCAGTAGGAAACTTTCTGGTTTCTTTCCCAGGCAGCTCATGCCCAGCTCTGTCCTGTAACTCATCCCTGTTCTTCTTTCTCCTCCCTGCCTTTCCCTCCCCACCCCAAACGCAGCCCCAGCCCCATCCTGGCCCTGTCTCTGTTCCTGGATCCAGCTCTTCCAGCCCCTCCACCATGACCTGCCCCACGCAGCCGTTTCTGGCTCTGCCCTTCCCAAAAAACAGCAGTAATGCTTTGAAGAATCAATTCCTTTTATCTCGGGGTTGCTCTTTGTGCACATTTATATTTCATGGCTCTGTCTGTGCAGGGGAATTTCCGCCTGGAGCCCCCAGAGCAGCGCTCCCGTTCCATCCCAGGACACAGCCAGGGGCTCCAGTTCCACTCCAGGGCCCAATTAAGTGGTGCCTGTGCAGAGCCAGGGCTGTGCTGGGAGGGAGAGGCGGGGTCAGGACCTGAGGGCTCTGTGGGGCTCACTCTGTCCGTGCCTTCACCCTCTGGCAGTATTTTTGGAGCCCTGTTTCATCACTCTGTCACGCAGAAATTCGTACCCGCTGCTGCGTGGATGAAGGGCATCTCCTGGGAGAGGCCAGCGGTGAATCACTGCTCTCACCTGCAGCAGCTGAGAGCCCAGAACGTTTTCCACAAGACTCTAAAGCCAGGGAATTTCAGACTCTCACCTTCACTCCATTACTGCAATCCCTGCATTTGGAGATGCAGAGGAGTCTCTCTTCAAGCTGTGTACCGAGCACCTCGAAGAGAATACGACACGTTGAGCTGCTGTGTGTGTCCCAGAATCCCAGAATCCCTGCGTTGGGAAAGGCCCCCAAGGTCACGGAGTCCAGCCTGTGACTGATCCCCACCTTGTCACCAGCC
>NW_008236211.1:421675-422228 GCF_000691975.1 Corvus brachyrhynchos
GCTGCCATTCCGGGACCCCCCCACACCCCACACCAGCCACGGAACATCCACTGCAGCCAAGGTTCCTGAGTTTTTCAGGCCTTTAAATTTAAGGAAGTCACGTGGTGCTGTAGCCAGAGCAACAGTGGTTCCTGGGAGTTCCAAAGGGAAGGGGATCTCTTAAATCCTCATTTCTTCAGGTACAGGAGTGTCTTCCAAGGCAGCACGAGAGGCTGGGGACATCTGTGCTCCTCTGCCACTTCTCTGGGTCTTCACCCCTGACCCCCCAGAATCTCACACTGCAGGGTCTGTTTGGCAGCTGGGGGCATCACCAGTGGCTGCTGGTGGCCTCTGTCCCTGGAACAGTCTGTCCTATCCTGTCTTGTCCTATCCCATCCTATCTGATATCCTATCCAATATCCTATCCTATCCTATCCCGTCCCATCCTGTCCTGTCCTATCCTATCCTATCCCATCCACTTAGAGAATCCCTGAATGGTTTGGGTGGGAAGGGACCTCAGAGCCCATCCAGTGCCAGCCCTGCCCTGGGCAGGGCAACCTCGCCGTGCTCAGTC
>NW_008236211.1:422351-426320 GCF_000691975.1 Corvus brachyrhynchos
CCCCAGCTGCTCTGGGCATCCTGTGCCAGGGCCTGCCCACCCTGCCAGGGAACAATTCCTGCCCAATATCCCACCCATCCCTGCCTAATGGGAAGCCATTACAGGATGCATCAGCCTCTCTCTCGCCTGTCCTGCTGACACTTGGATTGTCCCAGCTGGGATTTCTGTCGGGGTTTGGCAGCAGGGCAGGGGAGTCTGGGCTGTGTCTCCACCCTGCCCGCTTGTGCAGGGTGTGATTCCATGGGAGCCTCCAGCCAGGATCAGATGGGGCTGAGTTTCCTCTGTCACGCTGCCCTGCCCGAGCCGTGTGTCACTCTCTCGTGTCCTGTCACTGCTGAGCTGGCTCAGGGACCTGTCCTGGCACAGACACCTCGTTACTGCTGTGTCAGGCCCATCCCAAGCCAATTTAATTTCCTTCTCTGGCTCCTCACACTGTCCTGGCGCTGCTGCCAGGAGGGCAGAGCCTGTGCTCAGCCCTTTCCCACGAACCCCTAAAATCCCTGTCCCTCCCTGACTCCTCACTGTGGCTCCAGTGGATTTGGGTCTGTCCCCTCTGTGGCCGACCCAGGTGGCCCCAGAGCAGGTGTTGAACCCTCCCCTGGTCAGACCTTTGCATCAAGGCTGACCTGGAGCACCCTGGGATGGTGGAAGGCGTCCCTGCCCACAGCGGGGGGGGACTGGATGGGCTTTAAAGTCCCTTCCAGGCCAAACCATTCCACAATTCCCTGATTCTGTTCTCTGTGCCACCCCCGTGCCAGCCATGACCTGCAGCTCCAGGGGATGAGTGGGAGAGCTCAGGGACTGACTGTGCAAGGAGCACAACGTTGTCCAAAGGGGCCAGATCACCTGGAAGGGCGTTTTTAAGAAGGAATTCTGTGTAAGCCTTCTCCAAACTTCTGCTGCTGTAGAACCCTCTGGACTCTCTCCCGGGTATCCTGCTCCCATCCGAGCTCTGGGTTTATTCTTCCCCTTTACTCCCTTTCCTGCTCTTGACAGCTGGGGGTGCTCACCTGGAGAAGAGAAGGATCCAGGGAGAGCTCCGAGCCCCTTGCAGGGCCTAAAGGGGCTCCAGGAGAGCTGGAGAGGGACTGGGGACAAGGCATGGAGGGACAGGACACAGGGAATGGCTTCCCAGTGCCAGAGGGCAGGGCTGGATGGGATCTTGGGGAGGAATTGTTCCCTGGGAGGGTGGGCAGGCCCTGGCCCAGGGTGCCCAGAGCAGCTGGGGCTGCCCCTGGATCCCTGGCAGGGCCCCAGGCCATGCTAGGACAGGACCTTGGAGAACCCTGGCCAGGAGATTGGCTTGAACTCCTCTTCCTTGTCACCTGTAAAATATTTCTAAAAGCAAACACCAAAAGGATTATCCTTTCTTTTCTTAATTACAGGTTGTTTTCAAGAAAACCAGAAATTGTCAATAACTATTTTGTAGCTCACTGTAATGAGAAGAGACGGCAGTTTCAGGAGAGTTTCAGGGAGAGGAATTGGGAGACACCAGATAACAGAAAGGGTGGAAGGGACGGAGAGATCTCTTAGAAAAGCAGGGGAAGATTTGTGCAGCCACAGTTGCAGAGCAAGTCTGCAGGGAAGCAACATCGGGTTCAGGATGTGGGATGGGGAATGTTGTTGTTCTTCAACAAAGAACTGTGGGACAATAAATCAGGGTGAAGGTGTCTGTGCAGCTCCCCGAGCCTGGTCTGTCTCAGGTCTGTTTTCCCCCTGGTTTCACTCACCTTTCCCCAGCTCCTTCTTTCTCTGTGCACTTGGATGTCTCCAGGATTTAATCCAGCCAAGCAGAGGCCTCACAGTGCAATTTATGGTCATCCCAGCCCCCTCTGTGCTGACTGTGGGTCTGTTCCACTCCAGACATCACCTGGCCAACTCCACGGGCTGGAAGAGTTTGAGTTGTTAAATTTGGTGTTACTGAAAAGAGATTAAATCTGCATTTTTAAATAACCATCACATTCAATATAGATTGGTTGCGTGAATAAAGAAAATACAAACCCTTGAAGTTAAGCTTGAGGAAATGCAGATTGTCTCCTGAGGTGGGAATGTGGGCTGGGAATTGCTTTTGTGGTGCACCAGGAATGTCTGGTTTGGTTTGCTGCTCTCTGTGGTGATGCTGAATTTCCCTGGAGCACCCCTGGGCTGCCCATGGATCCCACCTGGAGCCTGGGGAGTGGCGCTGGGAAGGCTCTGTGGCCTCGGGAAGCACATTCCTCATTCCCACATTGTTGTTTTCATTAAATCCCAGTTTGGTTTCTATACCTGATCCAGAGGTTCCCTTCACAAGGGAGATGGGATGAGGGATCTCTGCCCACCAGGGGCACAGCCAGCAACTCCCAAACCCAGCAGCTGGCTGTTGGCTTTAAAAGTGGTTCCTCCAGTTGTCATTTCCTTCCTCGTTCCTTGTGGCAAGGCTGTGGCACCAAATCCAGCTGGGAACACATCTCAGCACTGATGGTTTCAATCAGCACAACCCAAAAATCCTCCTTTGGCCCCCAGTGTGTTTAAAGGTACAAAGGGAATCCAGCCCTGCCTGTGCTGCCTGGCTGGATTAATGGTGTCAGTGATTAACAGGGGGATGTCAGCCCTGAGCGGGACCCCGGTGCTGCCTGTCCCTTCCCACCCTGGGATCTGTCCCCTCTGCTGTCACTGCTTTTCCTCTCTCAAACCTCCCTGTCCCTCTCTGTCACCTCAGGGTTCTGTCACCCTTGCTGATGATGATTGGAGATGGTTTTTAACACCTATTTCAGCAACGTCTCCAAGGCAGCTGCAGCCCATGTGGGAATCCTGGGCTGCTGTGGGACCAGCTCCTCACACCCACCCCTGCCGAGGGCAGGGACACCTTCCACTGTCCCAGGGGGCTCCCACCCTGTCCAGCCTGGCCACCTGAGGCAGCTGGAGCTGTGTCACCCTCTGGAGCTGGGGCATGAAGGACCAATCTCAAATGAGCAGCCTGTCCTGGGTGAGGGGAGGTGGGTGTGAGTCAGGTGTAAGTCAGGCTGACTTACAATGTGCCACTGGCATTAAACCCACGTTGTTGAGTGACAGAGGGTTCTTCCCAGGCCAGCAGGGTCCCCCCCACTCTTCCCCATGGAAATCATCCTGGCTTGGACCATCCTGCATTCCCAAAGCTTTCCTCCTCCATCCTTCCGGTGGCCCCTGTTGACCTGGAGTAACCAACAGAGTTTGCACTCAAGTGCTTCAGAAACAAATTAAATCTGGGCCTAAACCAAATTATTTTCCTACATCCCAACTGGAATCTGTGAATCCTGGAGAAAAATCTGCTTGGAGGAAAGTCTGGGGCGAGGTCCCCACTGTGGGGGGAACGGAAAAGGGAATTATTAAAGGGGATGATTTCCAGTGGGGCTCCTCTCTCTGCCCTCGCTGTCTCTGTGCCCTGACACAGCCCTGTGGGCCTGGCCTGACTCTGCTTTGCTCCTTGCAGTGTCCTGGACAGCCCGGGCCGGCTGGACGAGGAGCACCGGCTCATCGCCCGCTACGCCGCGCGCTTGGCCGCCGAGGCCGGCAGTGCCGTAAGTGACCCCGTCCCCTCCCGCGGGCACCGCCACGGCTCGGGGGGCACAGCCGGGGCTCGGCTCCCACCCCTGCACGGAGCCACCTCTGCTCTGCTCGGCACCGCGGCTCCCCGGGCTCAGCGGGAACACCGGGACGGGGAGGGCGGCGCGGGCGGCTGGAAATGAGGTCAGGGGAGCTGGGGCCATGAGCAGATTAGTCCTGCTTAGGCTGGAGAGAGAGAAATGTGCAGATACCTGAGGAAAACAAATCATGGGCGAGTGCTGGGGGTGGATTTATTCCAGAGGGAAGGAGCCTGAGGCGGGGAAGGGAAGGAAGGGAAGGAAGGTGGGTTTGTGTTTGCAGCTTCTTACAGAAGAAAACAAAGGGAACACGTTTCCAGTTGGTAAAAATCAGTGCTGCTCTAACAGAAAATGGCTACAGGAGCACAGC
>NW_008236211.1:426358-430569 GCF_000691975.1 Corvus brachyrhynchos
TGGGGGGATCCCTGTCCTTGCTGGTTTACCCGTAGGGAAGGGGAGGAGAGTTTGCAGGGACCATCTCCCACGTTCCTGAATTTCCCTCAGGGCATGTTCAGCCAAGAACCTGCCTTTGGCAGAGGGACGTGGGCAGATATTTGTGTAAAACTTCAATAAAACAGAATCATGCTGCTGAAACTTTTCAAACTGTCAGCTCCCACTGCCTCTGCCCAGTGGAGCAGTTGCATGTCCAAAGTCATTCCGTTCACCAGGAATGCTGAAATGTTAAGGGGACACAGTGCCAAGTTTCAGGTTGAGATGGAAAAGGAGGAAATTTCCATGTAATCCTGTGAAATCCAAGCTGTTGAGACAGTAAGTGCTGAGTCACTGTCACGCTGGAAGAACTCTTAGTCATGGCTTGACTTCTTTGCACAAAGTGATACGAAAACTTCAGGAGTCACAGACTGGTTCTGAAAGGACCTGGCTGCTAAAGAGCCATGAATCACCTCACCCTCTTGTGTGGCCATAGCAGTTCCAGGAGGGTCAGAAGTGGAGCAATTCTTTGGGTTTGGAGTTTGCTGAGGCTCCTCAAGGACCTGTAGGAAATTCCTGCTCTCTTTTCCTAAGTCCCATATCCCAGGGCAGATGCTGGAGCAGTGTCAGGGACTGACGTGGGGCAGAGAGAGAGGGAAAGGGGAACAGTGGGGGGTTCCCATTCCAACCAGAGCTCGGCCACTGGGAATCTGGAGTTATTTACTGGCTCCACTGTTTATTCCCAGTCCAGAATGCCCATCAGCTGAAACGGGTGGATTTCTCCTATTTTGGAGGAATCTGTGTTCAAAGCACTTGGAATCCTGGCAGCTCCTCATTATCCCGGCCAGTGGCACATCTCCCTTCCTCTTCCAAGCTGGGATGGCAGCTTGGTGGGGGAACATCCTGCTGAGCTGTGGGACGGGGTGACATCCATGGGGACAGTGTGCCGTGTCCATGGGGACAGTGTGCTCTGTCCATGGGGACAGTGTGCCATGTCCATGGGGACAGTGTGCCACGTCCATGGGGACAGTGTGCCGTGTCCATGGGGACAGTGTGCTCTGTCCATGGGGACAGTGTGCCATGTCCATGGGGACAGTGTGCCACGTCCATGGGGACAGTGTGCCGTGTCCATGGGGACAGTGTGCTCTGTCCATGGGGACAGTGTGCCATGTCCATGGGGACAGTGTGCCACGTCCATGGGGACAGTGTGCCGTGTCCATGGGGACAGTGTGCTCTGTCCATGGGGACAGTGTGCCATGTCCATGGGGACAGTGTGCCACGTCCATGGGGACAGTGTGCCGTGTCCATGGGGACAGTGTGCTCTGTCCATGGGGACAGTGTGCCATGTCCATGGGGACAGTGTGCCACGTCCATGGGGACAGTGTGCCGTGTCCATGGGGACAGTGTGCTCTGTCCATGGGGACAGTGTGCCATGTCCATGGGGACAGTGTGCCACGTCCATGGGGACAGTGTGCCGTGTCCATGGGGACAGTGTGCTCTGTCCATGGGGACAGTGTGCCATGTCCATGGGGACAGTGTGCCACGTCCATGGGGACAGTGTGCCGTGTCCATGGGGACAGTGTGCTCTGTCCATGGGGACAGTGTGCCATGTCCATGGGGACAGTGTGCCACGTCCATGGGGACAGTGTGCCGTGTCCATGGGGACAGTGTGCTCTGTCCATGGGGACAGTGTGCCATGTCCATGGGGACAGTGTGCCACGTCCATGGGGACAGTGTGCCGTGTCCATGGGGACAGTGTGCTCTGTCCATGGGGACAGTGTGCCATGTCCATGGGGACAGTGTGCCACGTCCATGGGGACAGTGTGCCGTGTCCATGGGGACAGTGTGCTCTGTCCATGGGGACAGTGTGCCATGTCCATGGGGACAGTGTGCCACGTCCATGGGGACAGTGTGCCGTGTCCATGGGGACAGTGTGCTCTGTCCATGGGGACAGTGTGCCATGTCCATGGGGACAGTGTGCCACGTCCATGGGGACAGTGTGCCGTGTCCATGGGGACAGTGTGCTCTGTCCATGGGGACAGTGTGCCATGTCCATGGGGACAGTGTGCCACGTCCATGGGGACAGTGTGCCGTGTCCATGGGGACAGTGTGCTCTGTCCATGGGGACAGTGTGCCATGTCCATGGGGACAGTGTGCCACGTCCATGGGGACAGTGTGCCGTGTCCATGGGGACAGTGTGCTCTGTCCATGGGGACAGTGTGCCATGTCCATGGGGACAGTGTGCCACGTCCATGGGGACAGTGTGCCGTGTCCATGGGGACAGTGTGCTCTGTCCATGGGGACAGTGTGCCATGTCCATGGGGACAGTGTGCCACGTCCATGGGGACAGTGTGCCGTGTCCATGGGGACAGTGTGCTCTGTCCATGGGGACAGTGTGCCATGTCCATGGGGACAGTGTGCCACGTCCATGGGGACAGTGTGCCGTGTCCATGGGGACAGTGTGCTCTGTCCATGGGGACAGTGTGCCATGTCCATGGGGACAGTGTGCCACGTCCATGGGGACAGTGTGCCGTGTCCATGGGGACAGTGTGCTCTGTCCATGGGGACAGTGTGCCATGTCCATGGGGATGTTCAGAAAGACTTTTCTCACCCTGGTAATGGTCAGATGTTGTTGTCCAAGTGTTTGGCCAGGGAAGAACCGGGATCTTCCTCCTTGGAGATGTTTGGAGCTCGACAAGACAAGTTCATGAGCAGTCTCTGTGAATTGGCCCTGCTTTGCATGGACTGGAAACCTCCCAGGGTCCCGTCCCACCTGGGTTTTTCTGTGAATCTTTAATTCATTTGACATTAATGAAAGTGAAGAATGGAAAAAACCCAGCATCCTGAAGGAATTACGGAATATTTGTCCACGGAGATTCCAAAAGCCAGCTGGAGCAGTGTGTGCTGGGAGCCCTTGAGGGGTTTGCTGTGAGCAGAACGGTTTCCTGACGTCGCTCCAGGCCCGGCTCTGGGCTGGGCTGGGCTCTCCTGGTTAACGTGCTCTGAGGGCTGGCAATGCAGAGGATCCCTGAAACACCGGCCAGCTCCAGCAGCCCCGGGCAAAGCTTCTTCCTCCTCTCTGGAAGTCACTGGCAGAGGTCACTGGGAGCTGTCCATGGGACAGTGCGGCCACAGACCGGACTCAGCCCCTCCGTGTCTGCGTCTTCCCAAATGGGATAAAACCTTGGAGCCGTTCCTGGGGGGCTGGTGCTGGACAAATGTCCCTCCCCGAGTGAGTGACACCCCCGGGACACCCCTGGGGGAAATGCCTCGGCTCCAAGTCTGGCTGGGACAAAAGCATTGAGGCAGCTCCGGGAGTTAATCCCGGACATCCGCGGCTTCCTAAGGAGGAAACGGCGCAAGGAGCAGCCCATGGCACGTGGCTGTGGCCCCCAAAGGGCTCTGCTGAGCTGCCCTTGTCCCCCTGCAGCCGATGGGCGGCCAAAACTCCCTCTTATTGAGTGAGAGCTGCTGCGGCAGTGCTGGCCCTGCCCACCCTGCCCTGCCTCTGCTGGAGCGTGGATAAAGTGGGGAAATCAATGGAGAACAATCCAAACTGTGATTAAATCACAGCTTTCAGCATCACAGCTTCATCTGCTTGTCTCCCTCTGCTGCTCTGCTCAGGCCAGCCTGAGGTGAGGAACACTCAATTATGGATGAGGGGCTAATTAGGGTGAGTTGTGTGGATGAGTTACAACAATTAGGTCTTGCCCACGTTGGTTGCTCTTTGTTGCAGTGTGTGGTTGCTCTTCCCTCAGCACCGGGCACTGCTAACAGCCCATTGCCATCTCCTTAATGCTGCCCACAGGCCGAAGAATGGCTGGAATATTCCCTCCATGGAACCCCCCCTTCAGCTTTCGGGCACTATTTAATACATAATTTTTAAATAAAGACTGAGTAATCCGGGTCTCCCGTTAGATAAATCTGCAGCTTGGTTCTTGGATCCCTGCTCCTCCTCCTTGGTAAACCAGGTTACTGAGCCATTTTTGTCATTTGTTTCCTCTGCCTGTCGCTCACCAGGAGCCCTGTGACACCACAGTGACAGGCAGGTGCAGCACTGGCTCCCACTGTCCGTGACTCCATGGGGTCCTGGCACCGAGGAGCCCGGGATCTGCTGCCCAGGAGATGCAGGCTTGGAGAGTCTCTCCCCAGGCAGGGGGGTGGGGCGGAGGGGAGCCGCCAAACCCGCCCGGGGG
>NW_008236211.1:430777-432397 GCF_000691975.1 Corvus brachyrhynchos
TCTCCCAAGGCAGGGGGATGAGGAGCAGAGCAGCTGCAAACCGACCCTGGGGGCTGGATTAAACTCCATCCCTAAATCCCCTGCTGCCACCCAGACAGGGACACTGGAGGTGAGCTCTGAGTGCTCCCTGGGCAATCCCAGTCTGGCAGGGAGCTGCCCTGGTGATCCTTGTGGATCCCTTCCACCTGAGGTATCTTTGATTCCTGACTGCAGGCACGGCTCACTCAGGATTAATGGCCTTGCCTGGGAAAACCAGTGCAGGGCTGGCAGCTTTCACTGCTCCTGGGGGCTGTTCAGGGAACTTTTTCATTTTAAGATTTGATGACCATTCTGATTTTCCTGCTGGGAGAGAACTGGGCCTCCTTGCCCTTTGGTTGCTCTTTCAGGGCTGTTGAGGCTTCAGCAGAAGCTGAGTTGGTTGGGGTTTTTCAGGAATTTTGGCTGACACTGTTGACTTCCACCAGTCTTTGGAGTAAAAACCCCAAATATCCAGGGATATTTGGCATCCCCTCTGCAAATGTTCAGGCTGAGCCTTTGAAATTGAAGAACCTGGAAGGTTTAGGTGTTGGTGGAGAATCCAGAATATTTTTTCATTACTTGTTTAGCCTTGGGAAGACTTTGGGGGGATGTTTTTGTGCACTCAAAGGTGGTGGCTGCAGTTTCCACTGGCACAGGGTGCCCAGAGCAGCTGGGGCTGCCCCTGGATCCCTGGCAGTGCCCAAGGCCAGGCTGGACATTGGGGCTGGGAGCAGCCTGGGACAGTGGGAGGTGTCCCTGCCCAGGGCAGGGATGGGAGGAGATGAAGAGTGAGGGGTCCCTCAGTGTTTCCCAGAAGATTCTGTGAGCAAAGGAAGGAGCCGATCTGTTCCCAGGAGGAGCCATCGGTGCTGGAGGCTCTGGGCGTGGGGGTCTCGTTTCCTGAAGGGCCTGCAAAACACAGCAAATGGAATTCCGGCGGTGGACGGGGAGGATGGGGCAGCCCAGCCCGTCAGCACCCCCCACCCTGGTTGGGGCCCGGTGACAGCAGCGCCGCCCTCGGTGTGTCCCGGGGCGTTGGTCCTGGGCTGGCAGGCTGGCAGCTGTGGGGCTGGGGCCAAAGGCTGCAGGTGTCCGACACGCAGGGAGGGCTCTGTGTGATTTGTGTGGTCCCTCTGCTCTCCCCAGCCCCGGCCGCCGGCAGACCTGGCCTTCAGCTTCGACGCCAACAAGCAGCAGAGGCAGCTGATCGCGGAGCTGGAGAACAAGAACAGGTACGGCCTCGGGTCGGGGGTCCTGGGCTTTGCTCTTGTCTCACATTAACCAGATTGTTTTCCCAGAGCTTTTGTTGAGGTGTAGCTGCCTCATTAACTGATTAGTTAGTCATTAACATTAGTTAATTACCCGTGGGGAGGGGCTGCCCTGCCCCTGTTTCCCAGGGAATGGGTTGATCTTCACTAATCTTCTTAAAATCATCTTCACCAACACCGAGCACTGGAGCCCACAGCCCTCAGCACATCCAGCAAACCTCGGAGCTGGGATCTGATCCCCCAGCAGGGAGGGGGAACTCTGCCCCTGTGCTCAGGTGGGAGCCCACCTGCAGAGCTGCCCCAGCCCTGGGGACAGCAGCACAAGGACGTGGAG
>NW_008236211.1:432728-446855 GCF_000691975.1 Corvus brachyrhynchos
AGGGCCAGGCTGGACATTGGGGCTTGGAGCAGCCTGGGACAGTGGGAGGTGTCCCTGCCCATGGCAGGGGTGGCACTGGATGGGCTTTGAGGACCCTTCCAAAGCAAACCACAGGGTTCTTGTTGCTCCAGAGGGTCACCTGTGGAGCCTCTCAGACTCACCTGGTATCCATGGTTCCCCTGTGCCTGGCTGGCAGGGAGAGCCTGCTGTCTGCACAGCCCTGTCCCGAGGCACCCTCAGCAGTGGGAAAAGGCTGCTCCAGGGAAGTTTGGAGCAGAACCAGTTCCTGGAGAGCAGGAACAGCTTGGTCCTGGCACCGCTGTAGCTTCAGTGCTCTACCAAGAGACCTTGCAGGTATTTGGAATGATTCCTGGAGATCCTGGATAAGGGAGCTCTCACTCAGTGCTGGTGAGAAGCCCTGCCAGGAGAGCAGCTCAGCAGTTTTGTCAGGAAGGAGAGCTGGAGGTGATACTCTGCTCTTGGAAGGGTTTCATCCCTGCTGGGCTGAGGGAGTCCTTGGCCACCCTCCCCCTGCACAGGACACGGTGACCTGAGCTGTGGTGCTGCCTGGGCCCTTTCCCTCTGGGACACCTTGAGGGTTTCTGTTCCAGTGAGCTGCGGCTCTCCCTGCCTCGGGAAGGGGAGTGGGAAGTCCCCAGTGCTGCTCCAGAGCCCTTCCTGCAGCACCTGCAGGGCAGGGAGTGCTGCAGTTGGAACCTTTGTCCCCTTGGAACACTCTCCGAGCCTGTTCTGCGTGGGGGGGTTGGAGACACATTGCCATGAGTGATTCCATCCTCAGGAAGGAGTAAATTCTCCATGTCCTGCAGCGATTCCCAGGGCTGTGCTCACGTCCCTGTCCTGGCTGTGAGTCTGTGCCAGCCACGCGTGAACAGAACCCCTGGGCCTGGGCTGGGCGCTGACAAAACGAGCCTGAAGGGCTGCAAAGGTGCTCAGGAGCAGGGCAGACACTGAGCTTTGTCCTTCTTTCACCCCCCTCTGTCCCTTCCCCAGGGAGATCCTGCAGGAGATTCAGCGGCTCCGGCTGGAACATGAACAGGCCTCTCAGCCCACCCCCGAGAAGGCCCAGCAGAACCCGACCCTGCTGGCTGAGCTCAGGCTCCTGCGGTAATGGGACACTGGGATGGGCTGGAATGGGCTGGGATGGGCCGGGATGGGCTGGAATGGGCTGGGATGGGCCGGGATGGGCTGGAATGGACCAGGCTGGGCTGGAATGGACCAGGCTGGGCTGGAATGGGCTGGGCTGGGCTGGAATGGGCTAGCTGGAATAGGCTGTGCTGGAATGGGCTGAGCTGGGCTGGAATAGGCTGGGCTCTGAGGGCTGGGGCAGCACCTGGAGCTTTCAGTGGGTTTAGGAGTAAATAAAAACCTCTCTTCAAATGAATGCTGTTTGTACAGTCCAGGAAAGTGCTGGTGAAGGAGAGATCAGTAGGACTGGGTGATCCTGCAGGTGTTTACCAGTCTCAGGGGTTCTCTGATGCTGAGACTCGCTGCCCGTGGGGTTTCCCCCGTGGCCTTCCTGGTGCCACAGGCACACAGAGCGTCAGCTCTGCCACCCCAAACCCTCACTCCTCGAGGAATTCCCGCAGTGGGGGTCACAGCTGGCAGGTTATCTGGGATGGGAAGGTGCTTCCCAAGTTCCAGACGCTTCCCAGCCTGGGCAGGATGATTGGAATGTGATTGTCTGTAAGCACCAGCCACCAGATGATCTCAGTTCTGCGTAGAACTCAGGCTGTGAAAGCAGGGGAATGAGAATCCATGGAAAGTCGTGTCCCAGGTTTGAAACTCTGCAGGCAGCCCGTGGGGATGAGTCAGCTCCAGCACTGCTGGCAGGTGTGACCTTGGGGGTGCACTGGATCCGTGTCCTGGCAGATCCCTGCCTGGAAGTGCAGCTGTGCCTGACTCCTCCTGCCTGCAGGACCTAGGAACCTAGAATCCTGGAATGGTTTGGGTTGGGAAGGGACCTCAGAGCCATCCAGTTCCATTGCCCTGCGATGGGCAGGGACACCTTCATTACACCGATACGTTCATGAGACTCAGGGCAAAATACCAGGGAAATATGAAATTTTCCCCTACTCTTTCCTCATCACCTCCATGGAAAACTCACTGAGGCAACATTAATTCCAGTCCGTCACCTTTTACAGCAAAGTAGCGGCATCTAGACGCCCCAGCTGCTCTGGGCACCCTGTGCCAGGGCCTGCCCACCCTCCCAGGGAACAATTCCTTCCCAATATCCCATCCAGCCCTGCCCTCTGGCACTGGGAAGCCATTCCCTGTGTCCTGGCTCTCCAGGCCCTGGTGAAGATTCCCACTTTGGCTTCCTTGTAGGCCCCTCCAGATCCTTAATTTAAGAAGCACACCCTTTGACATACAAAAAGCTCCCGAAAGGAACACCCAGCTGGTTAATATTTGTTAATATTCCAGAGTTTTCTGTCCTTTAAAGAAGGGCCCTGTTGCTAGAATTCCCGGGATGGGTTATCCGTGGTGTCACGAAGGCATTCTGAGGTTCAGCCTGCAGTAGGTGATGTTTTAGCTTGGCATTGAGACGTTCTGGTGCCCACGAGAATCACTGCAGGTGAAAAAAGAATCCCTTCCATGCTGCTTTTCCCTGAGGCCGTTTATCACCTCCCATGGCTGGATTTGTGGGGCCCAGCTCCCTTGGGGGCAGGCTGACGTCTGCCTTTGAGCCGCTCCTTCTGTTACTCACTCCTTGCTTTTTATAAACACAAACCCAAGCCTCAGAGTCAGGATTCCTGAAATAGCTCCAGACAGGTTTTGTGCAGCCAAGGGAAGGGAAGGTCACTCCCGTGCTGCTGCCGTTGTCACCGGGGTGCTGGTGCAGGGAACGTGTCCCTGCTGCTCCATCCCTCCACAGGGCACAGCTTTTCCTCTCCAGACATCTGCAGCCTTCCCTCCTCTTTCATTTCCCTCTGCCTTTCCTCCCGTAGCTCGTCCTGGTTTGTCTGAGCTCCACAGGGTGCCGGGCTCTGATGCTCGGAGAGTTCTTAAAAGGAAGAAAAAAGTGGAGTTTTTCCTCAAAATGCTCAGCTCCTGAGCAGGGCTTCCCTCTGCCCGTGGCTGGGAGCAGATCTCTGGGGTTGGGGGGAGCAGGGAATTGTCACCTCCAGGTTCATGAGCTGAGCCTCACTCCAGGTTTTTAAATGGGGAGCAGGACAATGATGGGACCCAAAGACACTTTTACACAGGAGAACTCCCTGAGGAGGTTTGAAACACCCTGAGTTTATCTTCTGCCTCTTTCTCCCCGTCGCTGGCACAGGCAGAGGAAGGATGAGCTGGAGCAGAGGATGTCAGCACTTCAGGAGAGCAGAAGAGAACTGATGGTGCAGCTGGAAGGGCTGATGAAGCTGCTCAAAGTAAGGAACCTCCTGTGGGAAAGGCAGCACATCCCTCCCTTCCCCGGGTGCTTTGGGGTCCCTGCTTTGCTGTCACACCCCAAAAACCCTTCCCGAGGAGGAGGACGAGTTTGCCAAAAGCCATTTCCATCCCAGCTCTGTCTGGGGTGCAGGGGCTCCGTGTTTTTCCAGGTTTGTGTGGTTTAAATACCCAGAGCCCGAGGCTGGGAGGGGTTTAAAGCAGTTTGGTTTGGTACCTGGGGCAGCAGCTCGGTACTTCCCACTCTCACCAGGAATTAAACTGGGAGCAGGGCAGGATGTGACTCCCAGGGACAAGGAGCTGACCCTGCACAGCCCCTGCCACATCTGGGGGTTGTGCTTGAGGGTTCTGCTGTCGGCTCTGAGCTCCAGCAAACGTCATGGTTTGGGTTTCTCACGAGGGTCCTGTGCTGTTTTTATGGAGCCCCCCCTGGGCTGAGCTCCCAGCTGTGACTGGAGTGGGAAATTCTGTTACACCTTTATTCTTTCCCTGTTTAAATGAAACAAAATATAAAGCAAAGGGCAAAGCCTTGGTCTCGGAGAGGTTTTGGTGCAAGACAAGGTGCCCCGAAGGTGCTGTGGGAGTGGGGGAGGAGAGAGAGACCTGGCAGTGGTGACAGTGGCAGGGCAGTGGTGGCAGTGGCTCAGGGGGTGACAGATCAGCTGGAGGCACATCTGGATGGTTCCAGGAAAATTCAGAACTTCTCTGCACTCGGAAGGGACAAATGAATTCCCAGTGTCTGTAGCCAGAAGTGCCATCACTCCTCAGCCTGGGCTTCTATCCTGGGGGAGGAATTCCTACCCCTGCCCTTTATCCTGGGGCAGGGATGTCCCTACGGGAGGTGATGGTCAAACACCCTCAGCAGTGCCTGGTTTATTCCCTCTCCCTGTGCACCTGAGCGCTCTCCATGTTTGGGAATTCTGCTTTTCCTTAGCCAGTGCTTCTGCTCTGTGATCTTCCTGCTCAGCCCATTAATGTCTGACTTCTAAAAACACAGAAATCTTGGAATCCCAGAATGGTCTGGGTTGGAAGGGACTTGAAAGCTCACCCAGGTGGCAGGGACACCTTCCACTGTCCCAGGCTGCTCCCAGCCCCAATGTCCAGCCTGGCCTTGGGCACTGCCAGGGATCCAGGGGCAGCCCCAGCTGCTCTGGGCACCCTGTGCCAGGGCCTGCCCACCCTCCCAGGGAACAATTCCTTCCCAATATCCCATCCAGCCCTGCCCTCTGGCAGTGGGAAGCCATTCCCTGTGTCCTGTCCCTCCATGCCTTGTCCCCAGTCCCTCTCCAGCTCCCTTGCAGTTACCAAATTTGTTCAAAAACTTTATCCAGCAAATGGAACTGGATAGAAGGGGAAACTTCATCCCCATGAGGATGCCCAGGCCATGGGATGGGCCCACAGAGGCTGCACCAGCTCCATCCTTGGGGGTTCCCCAGACCCCACTGCCAGAGCCCTGAGGTTCAGTGGAGCTGTTCTGAGCAGGGGGCTGGGCTGGAGCCCTCCCGAGGTCCCTTCCCACCTGGGTCACCCCCGGAGCTGTGAGCACTGGGGTTATTTGGTCCCACACCTTGCACAATGGGGTTGTTTGCATTTCCCCTCCAGAGCTCCCTGCGGAGCACCGCAGCTTCTCCTTGATTAAAGCGTCTTCCAGAGAGACATCTGCTCTGGAGCTGCACAAATCCAAAGTGGAAATTTCCCTGCCAATGCAAATGTGCCTGAACAGTTAAAAATTTATGCCTGGTTTTCAGTTTGAGTTGGGTTTGCACCCATTGGTTCTCCCTCGTTAAATCCAGGAGCACTTTGCCCCCCTGAGTTTTGCCTACGCAGACACTTCCTCAGCTCAGCCGAGGCGCCTCTCACTCAGGGATTTAAATCACTCACACAGGGACAGCAGAGCCCCTCACAATCCCCTGCCCCACTCTTTTCATGGATGGGTCCTTTGCCCTGCCCAGGTTTTGAATGTGTTTTACATTTGGGAAAAGCGAGCTGGAGTTTGAATTCTTCCCTGACCCTCAGCAGCCAGAGGGGCTTCACTGCTCTTCCTCGCTGGGTTCCCTGCTGTCCTGTGGGAGCCCTCAGTCCCCAGCCCTCCCACCACAGCTTTATTTCGTGGTGAGGCTGTTGTGGGTAAATCCTGTGTCTCTGCAGTGCCTTCAGAAGCCAAGCTTGGGATACATTCAGATAACAAAATCGGCTTTTCTTGGCAAGAGTTCCTTTCCTGAAGTTCTAAAGCTTCTGTGTTACCTGGAAGGGGGGCCCTGGGTCAGCATTTCTGATACAGAAATGTGAATAAAGGAATTACAGGGTCAGGTCACAGAATCCCAGAATGGTTTGGGTGGGAAGGGACCTCAGAGCCCACCCAGTGCCACCCCTGCCATGGGCAGGGACACCTCCCACTGTCCCAGGCTGCTCCCAGCCCCAATGTCCAGCCTGGCCTTGGGCACTGCCAGGGATCCAGGGGCAGCCCCAGCTGCTCTGGGCACCCTGTGCCAGGGCCTGCCCACCCTCCCAGGGAACAATTCCTTCCCAAGATCCCATCCAGCCCTGCCCTCTGGCAGTGGGAAGCCATTCCCTGTGTCCTGTCCTTCCATGCCTTGTCCCCAGTCCCTCTCCAGCTCTCCTGGAGCCCCTTCAGGCCCTGGAAGGTCCCAATTATGTCACCCCAAATCTTCTCTTATTTAAGTTGTCTCACCTCCCTGTTTGAATATCCACACCCCAGTCCTGGGCATTCCAAGATCCATCACAAATCCCCTGCCCTGCCCCAGGTAGCTCCTCGCTCAGGTAATTATTTTAAGCTGCAAGTTCCCCAGCTTGCTGATCTAAAAATATCATTTCTAGTAGATACTTCTGACACCTTTTCTCATTATTGGTGTCAGAGCTTCCCTGTCTGCTGGTGCAGACTCCGGGGGGAAGGGATGAGGCAGACACAGGGATCCCTCCTGCCCTGGTTGGGATGTCACCCCCGGCCCCGGAGCAGCGGCGCTGCCTCGAGGCTCTCTTTTGTTCCTGATGTTGGTGTTTATTTCCAGCTCTCCTTTTCAGTGGTTTTAGCCCTGCCAGACACGATTTTTCGCCGCCAGGTTTTAGCTTCTCTCATCACTTGGAGCTTTTCAAAACTGTTCATGTATAATTTACATCAGCTGTTAAGCTTTTATGGGTTTTTTTCCATTTTCTTATGCAGGATTTTTTACATTTTTAATGCTGCCTTCATTTCACCATTTAGGGCTGGATTCAGCTCACCCAGCTCTGCTCATCTGAGGGTTTGGGGCCTCAAATCCCTCTCTGAAGAAAAGGACAGTGAGGAAAGACCTTGAAGGTGTCAACAGTTTCCCCCTGAGGGGCAGCTCTGATCCCTGCTCCCTGTGACGGGGACAGGACCCAGGGAACAGCTGGAGCTGAGTCAGGGGGGTTTGGGATGGAGATCAGGGAAGGTTCTTCCTCCAGAGGCTGCTGGGCACTGCCCAGGCTCCCCAGGGAATGGGCACGGCCCCGAGGCTGCCAGAGCTCCAGGAGCGTTGGGACAGCGCTGCCAGGGATGCCCAGGGTGGGGTTGTTGGGGGGTCTGGGAAGGGCCAGGGGTGGGACTGGGTGATCCCTGTGGGTCCCTCCCAACTCAGGACATTCCATGATTCCAGGAAAGCCCATCTTTGGAAGGCCATCTGTAGCTGTCCTCTGGAGGTCCTTCCATTTTCCCCACGCTGTGATGGTTGGACTCAGGGCAGGGAAATGCCCTGGAATAAGGTCCCTTCCAAGCCAGACCACTCTGGCTCTGTGATCTCTGACCATTTCTGGTTCTGTGATCTCTGACCACTCTGGTTCTGTGATCTCTGACCACTCTGGTTCTGTGATCTCTGACCACCTCTGGTTGTTTGTGCAGAGTTCCTCAAACCCCCTGGGCTGTCCTGCCCTGATGCTCCTGGGCCTGTGATCCCTGACCACTCTGGTTCTGTGATCTCTGACCACCCTGATCCTGTGATCTCTGACCACTCTGGTTCTGTGATCTCTGACCATTTCTGGTTGTTTGTGCAGAGTTCCTCAAACCCCCTGGGCTGTCCTGCCCTGATGCTCCTGGGCCCTCACAGGGAGCTCCCCAGGCCGCTGCAATTGAGAGGCAATGTTGGGTTTTGCATGGAGGGACTTCCACAAATCATCCCCAGCCAGTGTTGACACCTCTGTCCAGGGTTCCAGTTATGGGAATTTCATGGAGTCACAGACTGCATTGGGAGGGAAGGAAGGGAAGAGAGGCTGTGGCTGCCCCTGGATCCCTGGCAGTGTCCAAGGCCAGGCTGGACGGGGCCTGGAGCCCCCTGGGATAGTGGAAGGTGTCCCTGCCCATGGATTCGAGGTGGGATTTAAGGTCCCTCCTCACCCAAGCCGTTCTGGGATTGTGGCTCCATCCAGGCTTGCCTTGGCTTTCCCTTTTCCCGCAGCCTCCTGCAGTCCCCGGGTGCGTGGCTGGCCCGGCCCCGATGAGCATTCCCTGGGGAGCACTGGCTGCTCCTCCCAGGGCTCTCACTGTCAGCTCCACGGAAATCCAGCAGACAGATCCCATTTCACCGCTTCCATTTCCTCCACGGCAATTTCCTCGCGGCTGCTCCGGTGATTTATCCCTGCACTGCTCAGCCCAGCGAGCTCCGGCCCTCCTGACAGGGCTTTTTCACATCTGTACTTAATGCCAAAGCCTCATTTTTCAAACTAACAACTTTTTTGAGGAATGGGGATCATTTAAGATCTTTTCCCTGACCTGGCTCCCCATCTGGTCCCGCGAGTCCCGGTGCTGGTGGGAGGCACAGCGGGAAATGTGGGATGTGGGAACAGCAGCACCGGCCCCACTGCCAGCACTGAGCAGAGCCAGGCCCCACATCTGCCAAACACCACCACAGACACACCTGAAAGAACCCCAGGTCTTGGGAGAAAACCCCAGAAATACCTGCTCAAAACCGTGGAATTGCCCCCAGCCCTTCCCAGGCCCCTCTGCAGGGCTCGGTGGGAAAACAGCTTTCAGTGGTCAGGGAGGAGAAGCTGCTTTAAATTAAGGGAAAGGGTCTGGTTAATCCTGCTCGGCCGGGAGATCAGTGAGGGAAGGCTGATAAATGTGTTCGTGGATTTCCAGGCCAGAAGGAGCTTTTATCCCCTGAACTGTAATTCCATGACCTGAATTTCTGGGGGGCTGTGCGTGGCCATGGTCCCGCTGCCCCCTGCGCTGCCCCGCCGAGCGAGGCCGCGGTGCAGGGGGTCACCTGAAACTGCTGGAATTGCTGCTTTGGGAGAGACCAGGGTCCCCCACACAGGGTTGGACCCGTGGTGCTTCTTGGCTGTGAGAGGACAAAACCCATGGAAATGTCTGAATTACCAAGGAAACTCTGGACTAGGTGACATTTTGCTCACTCCCAGCAATTCTCCTGCAGCTGAAGGCAGGATGTGCCTCCACCAGCCCAGGCCCGATCACAGTGAACATTTCCCTGCTTCAAAAGGGGATAAATTCACCTGTATTTCACCTTTTTTTGTCCTCCAGGCTAGGAGTGATCCGACCTGAGACGCTCTGCAGTGCAGGAATTGCTCTCTCTGCACATCTTGCCTTACTCAGCATCTCTGGTGCCTTTCCCTCAGTGTGTCCCCTCGCAGACCTGGTTCCTCAGCCCTTGCAATTCCCATTGGCAGAGGTCCTGGAGTGCCCAGGGGAACTAACCAAGGGCATGTTTTGCCTCTGAGGCTGTGGCAGCTGGGCTCTGTGCTGGCACATTTGTGTGTTTGGGCCCTCCCAATGGTAGTTCCAGACTTCAGGGGATGGATCTGGTGTTTGTTGGCTTGAGGGCAGCTCGAGAGGCCTCTGAGTCTGGAGGAGAGGATCACAGGATCGTGGAATGGTTTGGGCTGGAAGGGACCATGAAGCCCATCCAGTTCCCCCCTGCCATGGGCAGGGACACCTTCCCCTGCCCCAGGCTGAAGGCAGTAAAGGTCCTGCCTAAAGGAGCAGATATGCCCTGGATATCCTGTCCTGTATCGCAGCCCTGGGATGTCCATCCCACATGTTTGGCCAACACCAGGGGCCCCTTTCATGGACAGATGTCACCTGTGCCCCCCCAGCCCTCATGTCCTGTGTCCTCGGCTCCTGTCGTGCTGCAGGCGCTGGCACCATGTGCCATGTTCTGTTCTTTCACTGGGTATTTTGTGTGAAAATGACCATTTTCACATGATAATTAATCTTTCCTCTCTCTCTTCACCTTTTATTCTTGCCGACGTTTCTAGGAAGAAGAGCAAAAGCAGGCAGTAAGTTGACTTCACTTTGTAGGTGATCTGACTTTTTTTTTTTCTTCCTGCATGAAATCCATTTTCTGTTAATTGGCTTGTATGCAAATAAACCCTGGGAATGGGGGGGCCTTTTCCTCTCGGGAGTTCGGGAGCAGGCTCCCAGCAGAGCATGGTCTGTGTGTCCCGGAGCTGCTCCTCTGCCCTTCCCAGGGAGGTTTGCTGCCACGGGCCCACGAGCGGTGGCTGCATCGATGAGGCTTCTGTGGAATCATGCATGGCCACGCAGGGCTGAAAGCAGGGATTCTCTGCTGGCTTCAAACCTGATTTTGTGGGAGATTCTTGGGAGTGTTCCGTGTGCTAAGAAAGCTTTCTTGTCTCTTCAGGAATCCTTTAATTTGCCTCCTTGCCACATACAAGTCCATGCATGAAAACTAATTAATGACTTAATATTCTGGGCATGGATCCATATCCTTCAGCCCTGACAGAGTCTCCTTGAATGAGTCCCAGAGTGCTCGTTGCAAACAGGATGAGTAAAGGAAAGGAGACAAGAACGCCTTGGCTTTGTTGCCGTTTGATTCCCATTTTCTCTGCCCGCCTGCTCAAAGCCGAGTCCTGTGTTACTTTCGGGATCCACTCCAGAGGGAGCCCTTCTGCTTTCCTCGGAAACAGCCAGATGTTCAATGTCTGCTCTCCAGCAGAGCATTTGCAGCGTTTTCGAACATGGTTTCCTTTACACCCAAAGCTTTAATGACCATTAATCCGTGTTCTGCACCGTCGGGGATTTCATGTGTTGTTTCTCACGGGCGTAACTGGATACTGGATACGGTGGCTGGAAATCCTGGGGACTTGTTTTTTGTAGGGAAGTACACATTTTGGGGTAGCAGCTATTGCTGAGAACACTTCAGTTCTACATGTGCTGAAACTGGCGTTTGGTGACTCCTGGAGGGGCTTTTGGTGCTGTTCTGTCACAGTTTGAGGTGGTGGTGAGTGGGCACCTTCCCTTGGAGCCCTGTTCATCATCAGGTGATCGTGGAATCCTGGAATGGTTTGGGTGGGAAGGGGCCTTAAACCTCATCCTGTTCCACCCCGAATCCATGGGCAGGGACACCTTCCCCTGCCCCAGGCTGCTCCAAGCCCTGTCCAGCCTGGCCTTGGGCACTGCCAGGGATCCAGGGGCAGCCCCAGCTGCTCTGGGACGCCTGTTCAGTGCCTCACCCCCCTCACGGGGAAGAATTTGTCCTCCTGTCCAATCCAAACCTCTCCCTGGGTTTGCTGAGGCACCTGGCAGGAGGGATTTGGTTTATGGAAGGGACCAAGCTGCAGCACGTGGCAGGAGCTTCAAGGAATGTCCTGGGGGAAGGAGAACACCCAAGACACGGCCCTCCCTGTTCTGCAGCTTCTAACAGTGCCAGTGGAATGCCGTGCTGCGTGTCCTTCTCCTACCCAGCTCCATTCCCAGCAATAATCCTCTGCAGGGAAAGGCCATGCTGTGTATTAGCTCGATTTTCCTGTGCTGTGCTTTCATCTGGGTTATGGACATAGAAAAAGGGTTAATATGAGATCAGGGAAGGAGTTGACCAGTTTTACATCCCTTTTTTCCCTGGAACGCTGTGTCAGGAGGAGGATAATGAGCCAAAAGAATAATGTCAGCACAGTGACATTCCATACAGGCCCATTCCTTTGGAATCAGGAATGAAGGAGCCAAAACTGATTTAAAGCTCAAGAAAGGCAGATTTTGACCAACCAAGGGACACCTTGCTGGGCTGTAGGAATTGAAACTTTGCGTCCTTCCTTTGCATGGCCTGGAGTGGCCTGAGTGACCTTCTCCCCTCAGCTGTGACGGTGCAGCCTGGAAAGGTTGGAAGTCCCAGGATGGGCTGCCCCACTTGGCTGAGAAACACACGCAAGTCCCAGCCTGGCTGGGTGGGAAGGCAGCTCTGGAGAGCACTCAGACCATCTCCCGTGCCCCGAACAGGCTGCTGGGGCTTTGTCCATCGCCGTGGAAGCATCAAACCCCAGACTGTGGGGTTGGGAAGGACCTTCAGGCTCATCTGGTTCCATCCCCAGCCCTGGGCAGGGACACCTCCCACTGTCCCAGGTTGTTCCAAGCCCCAGTGTCCAGCCTGGCCTTGTATGAGGGCGAGTGTGGGGCAGCTCTGGGTGCCGGGGAAGAGAAGGCCCAGGTGTCTGAGGGAGCTGGGGATCCTCTCAGCCCCTGGCGAGGGGGGCTGGCTGTGTGGGGGCAGCAGGAGCTTCTGTGAAGGATGAAGGCAAATAAAGCAGAACTGTCGTGGGTTTGGAGCAGCAGCACATCAAGAGCAGCAATGGCATCCACTTGGGGAATCTGTGATCGTCCTCTGCCTGCAGCTGCAGGTCCCTTTCTGCCTCAGTCAGGCGTTCGTGGCAAGTCATAAGGAACTTCTATCCGGAGAGAGGCACTGGTTCTGATCCTGGCCCTTACAGGGAAGTCCAGTCACCTCTGTGCCCCGTGTTCAGAGCTGATCTTCCATCAAGGCTTGGGCCGTTTCTGTCCCGGGCTCGGGGGCCAGTCCTGGGCACGCGCTGGAGGAGCAAAGCCTTGTGTGGAGATGTCATTGCAGTGACGGAGTCTGGAGCCACGTGGTGCTCGTGGCCCACCACGCTGTTCCCCACCACTGCTGGGATAGTTGTGTCCCAGCTAGTAAAATCCTAATTTACACCAGGACCCTTTCCATGTCACAGCTGGTGAGAAGCTTGGATAATCTGCTAAATATTAAACCCCCTTTGTTTTGTAGTCGAAGGAACAGCCATAGGAGCTGCTCAGCATCCAGAGGAACGTTGCAGGGATTCCCGAGGATGTGCATCACAGGGATGGTGTCCTTGGCGTGTCCTACAATCCCTACAACAAACCCAGAGCAGCGTCAGGAGCTCCAGCGGCAGAGAACGGCCCTAATGCCGAACAGGCCCAGAAACAGCTTCCAGCTGAGGGGCTGGAACACTGGAGTGGAATCTCTTCCCTCAGGAGGTGGTGGGAGCCATGGGAACAGCAGAGCAGAGGGGCTCAGGAATCACAGGGTTGAGTTACCCAGCAGAAGTGGATGTGTGCTCACCCAGCAAGCCCTGTGAAGCTGTGGATCCGTGGGAGGGTTTCTCCTCAACCCCATGGAGAGGGAGTCAGGAGCTCCCAGTTTCCTCCCATGGTTCAGACTGGCTGTTTAGAGACTTCCCAGCAGTGCCAGGGCACATCCCCTTAATGAGCTGAACCACCTCAGCCATGGCTACAGCAATGCTGGGCCTGGGCAACCACCCTGATGAGCCCTGTGAGTGGGGAATTCCCAACTTCCCAGAGCCCTGTGCCACCTGAAGGAGCCTCGTGTCCATACGGGAATCTGAGACTGCTGCTCAGTTCTGCATCCAAAGGACCAGAGGTGGAGTTCCCATCCCTGGGGGTGTCCAAGGAAGGGCTGGAGGTGGCACTCAGTACCCTGGGCTGGGGACAAGGTCGACATCAGGCACAGCTTGGACTGGATGCTCTGGGAGGGCTTTTCCAGCCTCAGGGATTCTGGGATTCTGTGACTCCTCAGCCCCCCAGAGCTGTGTTGGGAACGGTGTGCCCTGAGCTGTGTCACAGCAGCGAGCATCCCACACCTGGGCCCTGACAATGGCCTTGTTCCAGCGCCAGCAACGCTCCTGTGTCCGGTTCAGCCCAGGGATGGGGACAGACAGAGCTCTGGGATGGGCTTGGGGCAGCTGCTCCACTCAGTGCCACGTCCGTGGCTCTCCTGGAGGCACCATCGAACCCTAGAGCGGTGTGGGGGGGAAGGGACCTGAAAACCCATCCAGTTCCTCTCCTGCCGTGGGCAGGGACACTGCCACTATCCCAGGGTGCCTGGATCAAACCTAGAAGGGCTCCCAAAGGAGCCCGTGAGCCTCGGGGCTGTAGGGATGCAGCTCTCCGTGGCACTGGAGTTTATCCATCAGCAGAGGTTCTGAAGGGAGGGCTGGGCCTGTGCTGCCATCAGAGGGATGAGCACCTCACCCCCCTCCTTAGCTGGCAGCACTGCCCCTGGCAGAGTTTGGGATGAGTTTGCTGAGTTTGGGGTGTGAGGAGGAGGCTTGGCAGGAACAGCCATGGATCCGTGTCAGGATTCCCGTCTGGGAGGGTTTGCTCTGGAGGATCTCCACTGTCCTGGGGTGGCTGAGTCAGGTAAGAGACAAATCCCTGCACTGTGGGGATTCCTGGAGCAGTGGGGTGGAGGTGGTGCCTGCAGGAGACCTGGTGTCCATCTGGAGGGAAAGAATCCCCCTCTCCCCTCACTCCTGGAGCACTGAGGGATTTCTCTGGGCTCGGGGAGCCGTGCCCAGCCCCTTCTGCCATCTGTGCCAAGCTCGGTGGGCAGAGCTAAGAGGATTTGGAGAGGGACTGGGGACAAGGGCTGGAGGGACAGGACACAGGGAATGGCTTCCCAGTGCCAGAGGGCAGGG
>NW_008236211.1:447075-453502 GCF_000691975.1 Corvus brachyrhynchos
CTCGACTGGGGTGGGGTCCCTGTTGGTGCAGGGGGGCTCTTGTGCCCCATTCCCGGTTCCCAAGCACACAGGGAGGGAGGGAGGGAGCGTTATCACACCCAGGCTGGGAAGCAGAGAGCGCCTGGATGGGTTGAGCCCTGCTCTGTAGTGAGCAGAGGGGTTTTCCAGGCTGGGGAGAGCTGTCAGAGCCGGGTGGTTTCTCCTGGGCCCGCGCAGAGGGAACAGCCAGCAGGCAGAGCGGCCTCTGCCCGTCCGCTCCATTCATGCCTTCCCTGAATCACATTCCTCGGCCCTTAATCACGGCTTGGATCCCACAGCTACAAACAGGCAGGAGTTTGTTCACTTTCTTGCCTTCTGAGCCCTGCCTTCGCTGCGAGTCACGGCTGCCAAGTCCAAGTCGCCGCTCTGGAGCCGCTGCCCGGAGGAACAAAGCTCCAGGCACAGGCTCTGCCTGCCTGGACTGGGGGAAATCCCCTTGGGAGGGTCCTTCAAACCCCGCTGATGGGGTGGGCTCCATTTTCTAACCAGGTCCCCTGTCAGGGGCTGCCTGGAAATGGTTCCACTTTCACCCTCTGGAGGTTTCTGTTTGTTTTTGTACCTTTGTGTTCTAAGGCGCGTTGTGGGAAACGGAGCGGTGTGAGAGGGCTTCCAGCAGGACTTGCAGTTCCTGTGGGTTTAGTGGGGACACTTGTCAGGCTGGTGATGTGCCACACGGGCTCAGGGGGCTCCAGGAGCCCCGAGGGCTCGTGGCTGTGGTCAGTGTATTCCCCGTATGAGGAGCCCTTGCCGGAGAGGACTTGGAAATCCTTCAGAATCTCCTGGGATTCTGGGTCGGGAATATGTGGAAGCTGTGCATGGTGCATCCCGTGGTGCCTGTTGAGGGGGTCTCCAGGATGGTTAAACACAGGCAGTTCTCCCTTGTTTCAGCAGCGGGCCCTGGGTGCCCCGGGCAGCACCGAGCCCAGGACGTGCCATGGCAGGGTGACACAGGGCAGCCTCGTGTCCCAGCACCGTGCCAGCCTCCCTAATGCAGGTCCCCAGGGAGGCCAGGGACTCCTTTAGCACCTTTAGAGCCCCTTGCAGGGCCTAAAGGGGCTCCAGGAGAGCTGGAGAGGGACTGGGGACAAGGGCTGGAGGGACAGGACACAGGGAATGGCTTCCCAGTGCCAGAGGGCAGGGCTGGATGGGATACTGGGGAGGAATTGTTCCCTGGGAGGGTGGGCAGGCCCTGGCCCAGGGTGCCCAGAGCAGCTGGGGCTGCCCCTGGATCCCCCGCAGTGGCACCGGCACCGAAAATACGTTGGGGCTGGGAGCAGCCTGGGACGGTGGGAGGTGTCCCTGCCCATGGCAGGGGTGGCACTGGATGGGCTTTAAGGCCCTTTCCAACCCAACCCATTCCACCCTCCTGTGATTCCACACCGTGCCAAAGCAGCCCTCAGCATCCAAGGCCATCGTGTGTTCAGGCCCGACCTGACCTGGGATGTGGAGGTGCCTGGGAGCAGCTCTGGAGCCGAGCCCAGGGCTGAGCTGTCCCCACGTCTGTGACCAGGACAAGCCACAGGCGGGGGAGCCCAGGGGCCACGGAGTCGGAGCAGGGTCTGGGAGGGCTCTGAGCAGGGGCTGGGGCCGGGGGGTACCAACAACAGCTTTATCCAGCAGCCCCCTCGGGAAATTCGGCTTCTCAACCATTCCACAGCACTTCCAAATCCCCAGCTCTGCTCGTGGCCTGCCCAGGGCTCAGTGTCACAAGGAGCAGCAAAGCTGGCCTGAAGCATTCCCCTCCTGTGCCAGGAGGGCTGTGAGGGGCACAGCAGAGCCCTGGCATCGTCCTGCTCAAAGCCAGCATTCCTGGGAAGGGGCTGGAGCCCGGAGCTCCTGTGGCTGCTGCAGCACTGACCCGCCCAGGTCTTTGGGAGATGCTGGTCCAGCCTGGAAGGGGCTGGATGCAGTTCCCAGGGCTGCTGATTTTGTGTCAGCCATTAAAGCTCCTTGGCAGGAAATAGGGATGAGCACTGGTGGGACAGGGAGGGTGTGAGAGCAGGGGCACAGCAGGCCCAGACCCTTTGGAGCCATGAGAGGAGAGGATGGTTTGTGTCAGAGCGGAGCAGGGGGAACGTCCCAGAGCAGCTGGAATGTTCCAAAGGCTGACAAGCAGCGTCCCTGCAGAGTTACTGAATATTTAGAACCATGAATTCACTCCTTAGGTTCATCTTGTAGGAATCAGCAAATCCCAGAGTGGTTTGGGTGGGAAGGGACCTCAAAGCCCATCCAGTGCCACCCCTGCCATGGGCAGGGACACCTCCCACTGTCCCAGGCTGCTCCAAGCCCCAATGTCCAGCCTGGCCTTGGAGATTTGATCAATCCCCATTAAAGATCTCTTTGACAAGCTCAGTGGGATTTTTACTGAAGATACTCTCCCACTCCGTGGGTGTTTCCACCCTTTGTCCCCTGTTCCTGAGGATTTGCTGTGATGTGTTGGTGGCATTTTTCATTTCCCATCAACGTTTCCACGGAGCCATTTGTTGCCACTTTTGGGGACAGATATTCCCAAGCCTGTGGCAGTTGTGTTTCCGTTGTGGGGAGATCGCTGTGATGACTGGAGAGATGTTCTACAAGGATTTGCATTTGTTTTGGCAAGATCTGATTTTCCTTGGTGTTTGTTTAGTCCCTGGGAAATGTGATGCTGCTGATGAGTTTGGCAGGACCCACGACAGAATCCTGGAATAATCTCCTCCAACGTATTTTCTTTGGGCCTGGGCTGTCAGTGGTTAAACGATCGTCCTTGTGGAGTCCAGGATGTGAAATATTTATTGCTTCCCTGCTGAATTTCGTAGCCATGCTGACTCTTCTGAAACAATGCTTTCCTCACTCTGCAGTCAAGTGCTCCAGCACGTAACCGAGCCGGGGGAAGCGCAGGCAGCGCGTGCTCCTCCTTCGGATGCGATCCAGCACACGCTCCGTTCCCTGCACTTCCGATCCTTCTGCTGGCCCGAAGCACCAGCTTGGCACCCAAGTGCACCTGACTGGTGCCACAAAGAGCAGATCCAGCAGCTTTTCCATCGCGTTTTAATCTCAGCCAAACCCCAGAACTGAACGTTTTCCCGTTGCTCGGTGTGGAATTGTGTCCGTTTCAGAGACAGGGAAAGCTGACCCTTTTTTAGGTGCTCAGGAACGTCCACCAAGGTGTTGATGAAACTGAAGTGAGAGCCTTTGCTGGTGTCTTGGCTGTCACCTGGAGAAGGGGTTGCTTGCAGAGTCACAGGATGGTTTGGGTGGGAAGGGACCTTAAATCCCACCCCATTCCACCCCCTGCCATGGGCAGGGACACCTTCCACTCTCCCAGGCTGCTCCAAGCTCCATCCAACCTGGCCTGGGACACTTCCAGGGATGAGGTGTCCACAAAAACTTCTCTTTTTGTGGACTTCAGAAGTTGTTCACAAAAATCCTTCCATCCACAGTCACGGAAAATCCGGCAGAAGCCAACATTGCCTCGGCAGATCTCCGTCCCACGGTGCTCCTGGCAGGAGAACATCTGTGGAGCTGACCTGCCCCCACCCCGTGGGCTGGGGGTGAATAATGCTCCTAATGCCCAGTAACTCAATTGCAGAGGAATTAATATTAACCGTGTTTCTCTGGGTGCATCTGCAATACTTTCCCTGGGATCATTATCCAGCCTGGAAGGGTAATCAAAGCCACGTGAAGGACATCTGGATCCACTGTTGCTTTATGTGGCACCTGGCCCTTATTAATAGTAATGAGGAAATGGCAGTTTGGGATTTCTTGACCTCACATGAAATCCATTTCACTGGGCAAAGGTTGCTAACAGATGGCAGCAATTTGGGGCTCCGTTCATCATCTGTTGCACAGACTTTATTGCTCCGGTTTGGCCCTTTCCTCTGTTGGGAACGATCCCTTTTTCCACCTCGTCTCTTTACAAGGGTTGTCTTTTTCAAAGGGAGCCCTGGAACATCTTGTTAAAGCATGTTCTGTGCAGCACCAGGGTTTAGGTATGGCCTGACACGACCAAACGATGCTGTTGAGCATAAATCACTCCTTTACTAACTGCGCTGTAAACTTCTGTCTTTTTGAAGTCAGTGGTTTCTTCGGCGCTCTTGGCCCCCCTCCAGTTTGTTCTTTACCTCCCCAGCCCACAAATGCACTCGGGCTTGGAGCAGAGGGAAGAGCTACAGGGAGACACGGCCCTGTGACTGCCAACATGATGCGCTGGAAACGTGGGGGCTGCTCAGCTGGAGGAGAAAAGGTTCTGTGGAGACCTCACAGCACCTTCCAGGACCTGAAGGGAGATGGAGAAGGACCTTTCCTCGGGGGCTGTAATGATAGGGGCAAGGAGCAATGGGCTCAAACTGAAAGAGGGGAAATTTGGATTAGCTATTGCAAAAGAATTGTTCCCTGGGAGGGTGGGCAGGCCCTGGCACAGGGTGCCCAGAGCAGCTGGGGCTGCCCCTGGATCCCTGGCAGTGCCCAAGGCCAGGCTGGACATTGGGGCTGGGAGCAGCCTGGGACAGTGGGAGGTGTCCCTGCCCATGGCAGGGGTGGCACTGGATGGGCTTTGAGGTCCCTCCCAACCCAAACCATTCCATGTATCTGTGGTTCAGGCTCAGACCCGTTGGGGTGTTCATGTCCCCAGGGTCTGAGCCATGTCGCCAGGGAGCTGGTGCTGGTGGGACAGGGTTGGAAGGGCCTGTGACACCTGCAAGAGGATTTGCATCTTGGTCTCTGCCTTGCTGTTGTCACACTGGGGCTGATTCATGGAATCACACAATCCCAGAGGGTGGAAAAGCCCTGTGAGACCACTGAGCCCAACCATCCCCAGCACTGCCAGGGCCACCACTGCCCCGTGTCCCCAGGTGCCACATCCACGGGGCTTTGAAATCCCTGCAGGGATGGGACTCCACCCCTGCCCTGGGCAGCTGTGCCAGGGCTGGACAGCCCTTTCCAGGAAGGAATTGTTCCCAATTACTGTTCGATTATCCTTCGAAGACATCCCAGGCGTGGCAGAGAGAGGAGATCTCTGTGCCCCTTGCTCGTATGTTGGCTGAAGGTGTTTGGGCATCTCCTCTCTGGCCAAGGATCTCCTTGACAAATGGGACCAATTATGGCTCTGCTGGAAGAGTAAAACCTTTTAACTGTGGGGTTTTTTTTGCTTTTTTGGAGCTGTAGCTGATTTGAAGCAGGCTAGAAGCAAGATAAAGACACTTAGAAAATACAGGCCTGGTGCTGTTTGGCATTACAGAAATATTCTGGATTTGAGGCCTTGGGAACGATGGGGTTGGATGTGGCTGGCTCAGATGTGGTGTCAGCCACGACAGAGATCGCTTCCCCCTGTGCTTGGTGGCCACTGCACTGCGACAGCACCGATTCACAGCGTGCTGCCGGGAAATGACAGCGCCGCACGTCGCCCAACGCCGGCGTAAACACTGCACGGCGCTACGAGGGGAAAAACTGTACCTGGAATCAATTTATCCACAGTGCTGCCTCCAAACAGTCCTACCTAAGGCCTGACTGTATGGAATATCAGTCCCAGCTGCAGCTTTGGCCTCGCGTGATGCTTTCAGCCTGAAACCTCTTGGGGTTTTTTATTTATCAAAGCGAAATGAAAGTTGTTCTAACAACCAGAATCGTCGTGTAATCCAAATTGGGTTTACAGAGAAGTGCTCGTATTGTATTTGTGATTTAGCCGTGATTTACTGCTGTAAATACCCCTCCAGTTCCGCCAGCCTGAAGCAGATGCCCTTAAATCCACAAAGAATTAAAGCAGCAGAGAAATAGAAAATCTCGGTATTTTAACTGATGTAGTTTAGGGGAAGTGTCCCAGGCCAGGCTGGATGGGGCTTGGAGCAGCCTGGGACAGTGGGAGGTGTCCCTGCCCATGGCAGGGGTGGCACTGGATGGGCTTTGAGGTCCCTTCCCACCAAACCATTCACCTGATTCTATGCTCAGGTGAACATTAGTTTTCTTTTCTCCAACCCTTTCTCTGTTGAATTTTACCAAGTGGAGGTGAGGGAGGTGCTTTGAAAAAGATTGAAATTCCTGGGCCTGGAAAAGCACCGTCAGCACTGCCCCTCCCCACCACTGCCCCTCCCCACCGTGGGGCTCATTTGGACACAGCACAGGTTTGCTTCCAGCAGCCTCCGTTCTCCAGATCGTTGGCAGCTTAATCCTGCGTTTCTGACGGCATTAACGAGCCCATCAGATTAACTCAAGCACAGAATTCCCGGAGATCTGCACCCTGTACGTGGGGCTGTGCTGTGATGATGCCCTGGGCACTCACACGTGTCAGGCTGCGCATCCTGACCAGGATCGTGGGATCACAGACTGGTTTGGGTGGGAAAGGACCCCAAAGCCCATCCAGTGCCACCCCTGCCATGGGCAGGGACACCTCCCCCCGTCCCAGGCCGCTCCCAAC
>NW_008236211.1:454045-461912 GCF_000691975.1 Corvus brachyrhynchos
TGGGCACCCTGTGCCAGGGCCTGCCCACCCTCCCAGCCAGGAATTCCTGTCCAGCCTCCCTCCAGGGAAGCTCTTGGTGGGATAGGGCACAATGACTTGATGTGGGTGTCCGTGACACAAGGAGATCAGGCTTGATGCCCACAAGGTCTCTCCCAGCTCTGTGCTGCCCTAAGAAGCAGGAGGAGACTGAAGGTTATTGGGATAATCCGTGAATTTTAGGGGCTCTAAAGGTGCAGCCTGGTCACGGTCCATGAGCCCCCGAGGAGGTGGGATGCTGTGGGGGGTGTCCAGCCACGCTGCTGTGCTGGCCTTCAGGCCACCCACGTTCCCAGGGCTGGAGATGGAGCCCAGCCTGTCTGCCAGGGTGGCAGAACCTTGTCCCATCCCCACCTCCCTCCTGGATGTGTGGCTGCCCTGGGAAGCCCATTGCTCACAGACAATTGCCCACGTTCCTCTGTGTCCCCGGGGATTCTCCTCCTCCTGAAGGCCCGAGGTGGCACCCAGGGACACGGGAGCTCCCAAGGCTGCTCAGACAGCAGGAGACATTTCTGGGGCCACGAGCAGCATGGAGTGATGGTAGAACATCTGTGCTGTGGGGTTGGGCTTCCCTGGAAAAGGGAATGAGGGGAGCAGTGTGGATCTTTAGGGAGCTGGTGTTCACTGGGGGGATGTGTGAGCCCCGTGCCTGACACCCCTGCTGGAACCAGCACGGCTCGGCCGTGGCTGATGGTCCAGAGGCAAAATCCCAGATCCCAGCAGGGAGCGTCGGTCCGTGTGCTGCTGGGGGCGGTGCTGGCTTTGGGAACCACCAGACAGGGGAGTCCAGGACACTTCCCTGCTCTGCCCTTGGCACTGAACACTCCTGGGCATCTCCTGGTCCTCCATGGCTCAAGGGATGCTTCCTGCAGGAACTTCAGGCTGGCAGAGCTGGGGCTGCTCAGGAGAGGAGGAGGTTGTGTGGGGACCTCACGGCCCCTTCCAGTGCCTGAGAGGCTGACAGTAAATCCAGAGGGACTGGTCACCAGCAACTGGAGTGGCAGGACCAGGGGAATGGCCTCAAACTGAAAGAGGAGAGATCTAGGTTAGATATCGGCAAGAAATTCTTCCCTGGGAGGGTGGGGAGGGGCTGGGATGGAATTCCCAGAGCAGCTGGGGCTGCCCCTGGATCCCTGGCAGTGCCCAAGGCCAGGCTGGACATTGGGGCTGGGAGCAGCCTGGGACAGTGGGAGGTGTCCCTGCCCATGGCAGGGGTGTCACTGGATGGGCTTTGAGGTCCCTTCCATCCCAAACCATTCCAGGATTCCATAACCTGGCCCCAAACAGCAGTGCCTGTTGCTGTGAGGGGAGCTAAACCACAGGTTTTATCCCCAGCTGCTTTTTTTTCTTTCAAAGAAGAAAAACCTTTCTTTTCTGATGCTTAATCCAAAAAAAGTGTCCGAGTCTCAGGTTCAGTGGTGTTTGCTGTGGTTCTTCTGTCTCCAGCTCAGAGGTGAAGTGTCCTGTTCTCACTTTCCTATGGAAAAAATGAGGAATAGGTCACACTGTCGTCACAGGGAGCGGAGTCTGCAGGGCCTTGTGTGCTCTCAATCACCAAAATCTCCTCCCCGAATCACAGCACTGAAGCTTCCCCGGTCCGAGCCTGAGCTCCGTGCGTGGGACGTGGGGAGGTGCAGCCGCACCTCGTGGGAGCAGCTGAGTGATCCACAGGGGGTTTCCATCGGAAAACGGCCCCGAGAGGGGCAGGGGGGCCACGGGCTGCTCCGTGGGAGCTCTGGCAGGGACAGGATGAGGCCTTTCAGAGCTCCCCCCTCCTCTGGGGGCTCTCTGCAGCCCACGGACAGACCCCAACACACCAGGAGGGGCTCCGGGCGTGCGTCACGCTCCGTGTCCGTGTGTTCTGAATTAGCTGGAGAGCCACTCCTCCCAGAGATCAAAGGAGCTGTGCTGGGACACGAGGAGCTGCCTTTTGAAAACATGCCTGCAGCAGCTGTGGGGCCATGGAGCAGCCCAGGACCGCTGCCCGGGCGGGGGATCCTTGGCGTGGGGCACAGCAAACTGGGAGAGCAGCTCTTCCAGCCCAAGCCAGGTGCCAGCTGGCCCTTCTCCTGTCCATCCTGTGGATCCTGCTTCCTCAGGCTCCTCTTAGCTCTGGTAAACCTTCCACCTCTTACTAAAGATCTGCTGATCTTTGGTGGGAGTGCGAAGATGTGCTCGTGGGATTCACGCTGCCCTGTGCTCCAGGGAAGGGAGCTGGGGCTGGTCCTGCCCTCAGCAGGAAATGCTGACCCCCATGAACATCATTCCCATCACTCCTTTTCCAAGCCCACAGCTGGCAAAAGGACTGCTGGGAGTGGTGTTGGAGCCAAGGGGCAGGGGGAGCCCAGGGTCACCCCCAGTCCTGGGGACCAGAGAAGGTTCCTCCCCAGCAGTGCCAAAACCCCCACCCCAAAGGGCAGCCTGCAGCGTGGCACTGCTGGAGGGTAAATACCGTCCTCTCTTCTTCTTCTTGGACACCAGGAGGAATTTCTGCATGGAAAGGGTGCTCAGGCCTTGGCAGGGGCTGCCCAGGGAGGTTTGGAGTGCCCATCCCTGGAGGTGTCCAAGGAAGGGCTGGAGGTGGCACTCAGTGCTCTGGGCTGGGGATGAGGTGGGCATCAAGCACAGCTTGGACTGGATGGTCCTGGAGGGCTTTCCCAGCCTCAGGGATCCTGGCATTCCTCTGGGAATGCTGCCTGCCCTGGGTGTGTACAGAGCTCTGAGCATCACTGGTAGTGCTGAGCAGGGAGGAGGAGGAGGCGGAGGAGGAGGAGGGTGAGGTTTGTACCGTGACGAGGCAGCTCTGCTGCCTGTCTGTGTCATCTCCTTGCGTTTTGCTGCTCCGTGTGTAGGCCCTGCCTGTGGAGGCAAACACCGAGCAGTGACTGGGGATGACTCCCGAGGATGTTCATTTGTGAGGGGTTTGCAGCGCCCGTGCGTGACGAGCCTCGCAGGCAGCTCCCCTGCAGCTCGTGCTGCTGCTGCTGACAGCCAAGGATGCCAAAAAAAGGATGACAAATCCTTGAGCTTTATAGGTAGCACTTGGGAAGAGCAGGGAACGTTGCTAGGCCCCAGCTGCTGCTCCTCACCTACGGAAACGGGTGAGCCCGTGGCTCCAAGAGCTGGAAGTGAGAGTCAAGGGTGCCGCGAGTGCTTGTTCGGTGCCTGAAGCACAGACAGATCTACCAAAGAGCCACAAATGTCATCCGTCCTTCTCAGTCCCCAAAATTAATATTTATTCACAGTCTCCCTGAAAAGGGTTTAAAAAGTGGATTTTGATCAGTTCTGCAGAAACTGGTGGTTTTACATGAGCAGTGAGAGATGCTTTCCTTCAGCTGTGCTCCTCGTTGTGCCGTGCCCTGCTCATCAAACTCCTCATTTCTCATTTAATCTGTTTTAACCACTTTATTCAGAGAAAATTTGTAGGTACAGAAATCAAACCGTGCACATGTTCTATCGTTCAGGTTAGGTTTAAGTTTATTGAGAGCAAAATCCACATTTCTTGATCCTGTTAGGACTGTATTTATCACGCCAGGCCGTGGCTGGGGAGTGATCCATCTTCCTAAAGACCTATTTTTAGTGCTTTGGCCGTGCCTGTCAGCTGTGGATGAACATCCCAGCACCGAGCAGGGGTCCCTCGTTTGGAAGGAGACGGAGACTGGAGCAGCAGAGCGAGGCCCCTGGGTTCAGTGGTGCTGCCCAGGACCCACCACGGGGCCTTTGCCTCCTTCACTGTCTGTCATTTTATCCTCATGAAAGCAACGTTTCCTGAGAGACTTTATGGCCAGAGAGGTTTCCTTCTGTCCTTCCCTTGTGTCCTGCTGGAGTGTCCGGGATGTTCCCGGGGGTTGGGGCATTGCAGAGCTCGGGACTGACACGGATCTGGCACTTGCCAGGCCCTTCACCCCCCATGCAGTCCCAGTGCAGCCCCTTCCCTGGCCATGTCTTGGAGGAGAGCAGGCTGCTCCTCACTGATTCTCCTTGGCCAGGGAGAAGAGCACCCAGGGCGAATCCATTCCACGTCTGAGCCGTTTCAGCTGGAAGAGGGAGGAACGTTTTGCCTTCTGTGCCCATTTGCACAACTGAAAACACCCTGGAGTGTGGATTTAGGTCTTTATTCTGGGAGGGGCTCAGGGTGGGTGAGAAGGGGCAGTGTCCATCTTCAGACCCAGCACAAACACTGGAGCCATCAGTTGGGACCAAAGGTGGGAATGCCCACGTTTCTCGCAGTGATGATGCCAGTGCCTCTCGAGGAACACAGCCTGTGCTCCCAGCTGCTGAGGGAGGCTGGTCAGGCTGGTGGTCATCCCTCTCCTGGGGGCTGGAAAGCTGGACATGAGCCAGCAGCGGGCACTCACAGCCAGGAAGCCACCAGTGTCACCAGCACTGGGGAGGGAGGCCCTGGCACAGGGTGCCCAGAGCAGCTGGGGCTGCCCCTGCATCCCTGGCAGTGCCCAAGGCCAGGCTGGACACTGGGGCTGGGAGCAGCCTGGGACAGTGGGAGGTGTCCCTGCCCATGGCAGGGGGTGGCACTGGGTGGGATTTAAGGTGGTTCCCACCAAACCATCCTGGGATCGTTCTGTGCCTCTGGCAGCCATCTCCAGACCCCGACGGCAATACCTGAGCCCCAGACCCTCTGTGGCTGCTGCACCAGAGCTCAATCCCTGCAGTTTTCATTCCTTAAAGCCTCCCACAGAGCCCCAGAAGAGAGGATTTGAGGCCTGATCATGGTTTCAGCTGAGGAAGGGGGTGATCACACTCTGTTATTCTGTGTCCTGACTCCGGGGGCCCGAGCGGGCGCTGCCGTTCCCTTCCCTGTGCAGCTCCTGGTGCCTGTGCCAGCGGGGCCCTCATCTCCCTGCCCTGCAAGTGGCATTTCGTGGAGCCTTTGTGTGCTCCGTGCTCGTGCCTGAGAGCCCCTGTCCCCGGCCAGTCCCGGGACACCGTGAGCAGCCAGAGTTCCATGGCACGGCACAGGAATGGCTGTTCTGGCACCAGGCTGGGCTACAGCAACACCTGCCTTGGCAGCGTTCATCTCCAGCACACAACTTCCCAAGCACGGTCTCCAGAGTCCTTGAGAACTGCATAAAATATTGGGAAAGTGTTCCAGGAAATGATGGAAGCCATGAGGAATTTAAATATTTTCCCGAGTTTTCTGTCCTCGCCCACATTCTGTCTTCCCTGGCTCCCTCCTTGCCTGCTTCCCGACCGCCTCAAGCCTCGAGCTGCGGTTCTGGAGGTCCTGCAGAACCCTGGAGCACCCAGTCCCTTCCACACTTCCTCCCTGCCGCATCAGCCCCGGCTTTGAACAACAGATGAGCAACCCTGTAAATCCAGGCAGGGCTTTCTCCCCTCTCAGCAGCTGAAGCCGCATCATTAATTAATGATTAATCCTCAGGCGCAGTTAGCGGTTGTTTCCATCACCACCCCACACCACTCTCCCCCAGGATGACTCCACACCTTTTTTCCTCTGCACACGTCAGTGGAGTCTCGGGGGCTCAGTTTGGAACCACAATTGCTCTTCCCTCCCTCCCTCCCTCCCCCGGTTGCCACCGTGGGTCCCTTTAGGAGCACCCCAAAGGTGCAGCAAGGGACTGTGCTGGCTCCTCCTCACTCCTGAGCTGGCTCTGGACAGCTCCTCTGGATGATCCTCCTGCAGGTGGGATGGATCTCTAAAGATCTGAGCATCCCTGGAGGTGTCCCAGGAAGGCCTGGACATGGCACTCAGTGCTCCGGGCTGGGGACCAGGTGGGCATCGGGTACAGCTTGGACTGGATGCTCTGGGAGGGATTTCCCAGCCCCAGTGATTTTTCCCTGTCCAACCTCCTGCCCGGAGAAGTCTCTTTTCTGGATGGCTTCCTTCCAGCTCTGGGGAGTAACACAGGAGCTGCAAGCTCAGAGAGTTCAGATCGTGCAGTAATTGGGTGTTACTGTGCGCAGCCTCTTCTCTCTTGAAAGGAACAATAATGTGCAGTTTTGTCATCTTTCTTTCTATGAATCAGGTGGTTTTTCCTCAAAGCAGCCTTGTTAAAGTGTCTGAAACGTTTCCATTCCTCCAGAAGACAACTGCTCCATTTCCACTGCTTTCTATGCGCTTCTCCAATTCTGTGTAGAATTTGCAGATTTCTAAAAGTAGGAAATGGGGTTTTTTTATAAAAACTTCCCCAAGCCTGGGAACTCCACTCTTCATGGAGTGTTTTTGTGTTCAGAAGACAGTTACATCTGGATGCCAAAGGTTCTCCAATCTCAGAAATGTCACACTTATGTTGCATGTGCAGATTCCATGGTGCCCTCAGGTCGAGGCCCCACCTTGTCCTGAGGATGAGGCGAGGGAGGATCCGTGACATGGGAGATGTGAGATCAGAGTGTGAGGGTGGGCAGGCCCTGGCACAGGGTGCCCAGAGCAGCTGGGGCTGCCCCTGGATCCCTGGCAGTGCCCAAGGCCAGGCTGGACATTGGGGCTGGGAGCAGCCTGGGACAGTGGGAGGTGTCCCTGCCATGGCAGGGGTGGCACTGGGTGGGCTTTTCCAACCCAAACCATCCGAGGATTCTGTGACCATTTGACCAGCCTGTCTGATGCTCTTTAAAGGACAATTCACCAGGTTAATTCATGTTTTGAATCCAGTACAATTCCATTCTGTATTTGAACCAGAAATATCCCTGATGCCGTTGTGAGAACGTTGGTGGTACCAAGGAGCCATCAGCCTGAATTCCCATTTCTCCCTCTGCTGCATCCCAGGTTGTTGAAGAGCAGGATGTTCATGTCTGGCCTCAGCTGGTTTGAGTGCCCCTCTCCTTGCACATCTCTGTGTTCTGCATTCCCATCCTGTGAACGTGCCCTCGGGTGCTTGAGGAGGGGGATGTCCCCAGGGCATCTCAGATCTTTAATTAATGCCTCTGCTTGGCTTTTCCTTCCTCGTGAGCACCTTCTCCTCAGTGCCTGTGTTGCAGTGTGGTCTCTGAAGTGTTTGGCTCTGGTGTTCCGCTCTCCCCATTGGCCCCCTCGGGATTTAGGGCTCCACTTCCCTTTGCCACAGCCACCAAAAGCTCCCAGTACCAATCCTCACTCACAATCCTGTCTTTTTTTGCTATTCCAATCTCCTCTCAGCTTTTCTGTTCTTTTTCCTGTTCTTGACTGATGTGAGCTTCCCAATCATTCTGCTTTCCTTTTTATTATTATCCCATAAAATGCTAGTATGCCGTCCGGAATTTCCCTGTTACTTCAGGATTTATTAAAAATGGATATCAGTAGGCCAAAAAAATTCCAAGCAACTCGCCAGGGACTCTTAGGCCCAAGCTCCCCAGCCTGCTGCCTTTGGAAATGAGTCTGTGCAGAGGACAGTGTTGATCCTGAGGTTCTGGGCTGCAGGAAGTCAGAAATGCTCCCTGGAGGGTGATGAGTTGCCCCAGCAGCTGTGACTTCATCCTTGTCACCATCCTGAGGTGCAGGAGGTGATCCTGAGCGGGGTCTGGTGCACTTGGTGTGACAAAACACTTGCAGGGTTCCCAGGGGAGCTTTTACAAACCCGACTTGAGCTGAAATCCTCCAGAAGTGCTGAGCTTCACTCTGCACTCAGGAGCTTGTGCTTAAACGGGGGCTCCTTTTCTTACTGTGGTACCTCATTCCATTGGCAGCCTCTGTCCACATCATTTATCCCATGAATCCATTCCTTTCGAGATCCTGGACTTCAGGGTTAGCTCAGAACTACACCTAAAGGGGGAATCATGGAATCCCAGACTGGTTTGAGTGGGAAGGGACCTCAAATCCCATCCAGTGCCACCCCTGCCATGGGCAGGGACACTTCCCACTGTCCCAGGCTGCTCACCGCCC
>NW_008236211.1:462065-471946 GCF_000691975.1 Corvus brachyrhynchos
CCTTGTCCCCAGTCCCTCTCCAGCTCTCCTGGAGCCCCTTCAGGCCCTGCAAGGGGCTCTGAGCTCTCCCTGGATCCTTCTCTTCTCCAGGTGAGCACCCCCAGCTCTCCCAGCCTGGCTCCAGAGCAGAGGGGCTCCAGCCCTGGAGCAGCTCTGGGGCCTCCTCTGGGCTCTCTGCAGCAGCTCCACGTCCTTGTGCTGCTGGCCCCAGGGCTGGGGCAGCTCTGCAGGTGGGGTCTCACCTGAGCACAGGGGGAGCCTCACCTCTACTCAGCACCTATTGAAGATGTGCCACCACCCTTCTGTTTTCTTCGTGTTCTTCCCTTTTCCCAAATGGGAAGAAGTTGGATTTTAAGCAATTCCCAGTCATCAGTGTCATCACCATTGGTTTGCACCAGCTTGATAACCACCAATTCTGGGGTTTTTATTCTTCCTTGGATTAACACTTTGGACACCCAACGGAGTTTTTACATTCTCATCCCTGAGTTTTCCCTCATAGCAGTAACAGTTTTACTTTTGCTAAGATGGAGAAGAGAGTTTGTGCCTCCCCCCCTTTTCCATTTCTCCTTTTCCATTTCCAATTCCTCTCTCTGGATGGACCGGTTCTGCACGGGGTCCTCCAAGATTTTGGGTGAGGATGGATTCGTGGCAGTACCTCCAGAGTGTGCCTGGGCTGCCCTGGTGACTTATCTGGGATTACAGCCAGGTCCTGGGAGCAGCCAGCTCTTGCCATCCTGTGGGCACCCCGAGCCCTGGCAGCAGCAGCAGCCCCTGCTCTGGGATCGTGAGCGCTCCCCACGCCGGCCCAGCCTCCGGAGCCTCCGGAGCGTGTGTGAGACTCTGCACTGCCTCTGTATTAATGATTCATCCCAACCTTTATGTCATCAGGAAGTGTCATTAGAGTGTGGTTATTTTTGTGCACATAATTAGAATATGAAATGGATGGATCCCTGAGGAATTCCTCCTGGATCCTCCAGCCGGTAGGTTGTCTTTCAGCAGAACCCATCTTCCTCTCGCTTTTATGAGGATGTAGAGGCACAAGTCACAACTTTGACCTGTGCTGACAAATCCCTCAGGGAGCAAACCCAAACACCGCTCTCCCTCCGCAGCCGCTTCCCCACGGGGTGCCCGGGGAGGTTCCTTGGTGGCTCCTTCCCCGAGCAGGGACTGGCGGCTCTGGGTCCTGGCTCGGAGATTTCACGCCTCTGTCTCATGGTCACAAGTGATGCTTTCAGACACTCCATCCTTTCAGCTGCTCCCAGGCCTGCTGCCCCGGCGTGTCCCCGTGTGTGTCCCTGGCAATGGCTGTCCCAGCCCCTTCATCCTTCGGTCGCGCTGCTTAAGGGAGGGCTCCTGGACGTGTCTCTTTTTGTCTCCTCCGGCCCCCAGAAGCCTGGAGCTCTTTTTCCACGCTGTGAAAAGGCAGCAGAGCTCATCCCGGATTACCGAGGTACTTCTTTGTTGTGGCTCTGTTGTTGCTCCCCGGCCGGGGCCGTGCCCAGCTCTCTGCAGAGCCGCATGCCCCGGCCTGCTCGGAGCTTCCTGTGCAAACCTGTTTGTGGCCTTGGGCTCTTACTGCCGAGCGGGAATTCCATCGGTGGCTTTTAAAAAGCTGGCTCTGATCAAAGGCCATTAGTTCTGGTTCTTATCCCCTCAGTTCTTTTATGGGATGGTTTCCATCAGCCCAGGACCTGTGTCCTGCCCCAGAACCACCACGAGCAGCTCTTCTCCTCAGCACAGATGGGGAAAGAGACGATCATGGAAATAATGCCCCAAAGGGCTCATCCCATGGCAGCAGAGTCAGGTCTGGTTTCAGGGCACGTGTCACCCAAGTCCTGCCTGACCCTCCTGCCATAGCTGGGTGCTGTGCAGCTCCTCCTCCACCCTCACCACTTCCTGGCATCGCTTTCTCCGTTTTTTTGCAGTTCTCCTGAAAAACGCTGGAGCAAGAGCAACCCCTCTGCCTGCATGGACACACCCAGCGTGGATATGGAGCCCCTCTGCTATTACAGGGGCCTGGAGTGCCAGGACAAGGGGAATGGCTTCCCTCTGCCAGGGTTAGATGGGATCTTGGGAAGGAATCCTTCCCTGGGAGGGAGGGCAGGCCCTGGCTGTGGCTGCCCCTGGATCCCTGGCAGTGCCCAAGACCAGGCTGGACATTGGGGCTTGGAGCAGCCTGGGACAGTGGGAGGTGTCCCTGCCCATGGTAGGGGTGGCACTGGATGACCTTTAAGGTCCCTCCAACCCAAACCATTCCCTGATTCCATGAATACAAGCTTTTGATGTGTTCTTGGCGAGGAGGTGGCTTCTCTCCCATGTCTGAGCAGCAGGAGTGGGGACACTCTCCTCGCACTGCTGCTGTTCAGCTTGGGTGAACTCCTCGGGCTGTGTTTTTAAGGACAGGGAAATTGGACCCATGGCACTTCCCGTGTCCCTGCTGATGCCCTGCAGAGCAGGGAAATCCCGGGACAGGGAAATCTGGTGGCCGGCTTGGATGCTCCCAGCATCGAGAGGTTCTGCTCTGGCCTTGTGCTCGGCCCGGGCTGGGCTGGCTCCTGCACCCCCTCCAGCAGCTCCGCTCGCCCCCGGCGCGGGGGGCAAGCTTCCCAGCCACCCCAGCAATGAGCTAAAGGCAGGGAGGTGCCAAATGAGAAGCCTGAAAACTAAACTTGAATAATTTTGAAAGATAACACTTGCTTTTAGCCTTTGTAATCCAAGTCGGTCGTGGAACGGGATGGGAATTGAAACCGTAGGAGTCCTGGGAACGCGGCAGCGGGCGCGGGGTGGGCGGCGGTGATGGAACAATCTGGTCCATCTTGAGCACAGTTACGGGACCCCCACGTGAGGCCCCGCTGGAAAAGGGGGGGCAGCACATGCCCCAGAACTGTGGAAATGGCGGATGAAAGCAAAAATGTCAGGCTTTGAAAGGAGCCAGGGAAAAGGCGGCATTCTGTGTGGTAACCAAGATTTTATTGTTTCCTGATCCCTGCTCTCGGTCCCACAGCTGGGGGGATAGAGAGGAATGAAAACAAACAGCGTTCCATGAATGAGGAGTTCAAACAGCTCGGCGGGGCTGGGGGAACAGCCCTGCTGGGGGGGGCCGGGGCACGCTGGGCTCCGGAGCCGGGTGGCACAGGGGACTGGGGGGCAGGAAAAGCCAAACCATGGCAAAGCACAGCGAGGGAACCCCCTGGGTGGCAACTGGAGCTGCCATCCCGATCGCATCTTTGTACCAGGAAAAGGATTTGGCTGCTCAGTGGGAGCTGCTGCAAAACATGGATCCTTCCCAGGCTGACCAATGGAAAAGCCAAGCAGGGCGTGCTCGGCTTTCTCCCCCTTTTCCCTGTCATAATCCAGGGGGGATCGTCCTCTGACCGGGAGGGAATCGCTCTCCTGCGTGGCAAGGCATGGTGCGTAGCCCTGCAGGGAGCAGACATGGCACGGGACGGGCCCTGTGCCTGAGGAGCAGCGAAGGGGCCGGGAGGCAGGGCTGGGAATGCGGCCGGCTGGGAATGCGGGCAGCTCCCACCCTCCATGGGGACAGGGTTTGGCCACGCTGCTGTCCCCAGGCAGCTCCCACCCTCCATGGGGACAGGGTTTGGCCACGCTGCTGTCCCCAGGCAGCTCCCAAACCCCGTGGGGACAGGGTTTGGCCACGCTGCTGTCCCCAGGCAGCTCCCAAACCCCGTGGCGACAGTGTTTGGCCACGCTGCTGTCCCCAGGCAGCTCCCAAACCCCGTGGCGACAGTGTTTGGCCACGCTGCTGTCCCCAGGCAGCTCCCAAACCCCGTGGGGACAGGGTTTGGCCACGCTGCTGTCCCCAGGCAGCTCCCAAACCCCGTGGGGACAGGGTTTGGCCACGCTGCTGTCCCCAGGCAGCTCCCAAACCCCGTGGCGACAGTGTTTGGCCACGCTGCTGTCCCCAGGCAGCTCCCAAACCCCGTGGCGACAGTGTTTGGCCACGCTGCTGTCCCCAGGCAGCTCCCAAACCCCGTGGGGACAGGGTTTGGCCACGCTGCTGTCCCCAGGCAGCTCCCAAACCCCGTGGGGACAGGGTTTGGCCACGCTGCTGTCCCCAGGCAGTTTGGTGGGATAGGCCGTGGGCCGTGTAATGATCCTGTCACCTGGGCTGGATCATGAGTATTCCTGGCCAGCATCGCTGAGAAGCCCAGTGCTGGCTGGGATCCAAACCCCAGCACAACATACCAAAACTATTTAGGCTGGAAAAGCCCTCCCAGCCCATCCAGTCCAAGCTGTGCCCGATGCCCACCTTGTCCCCAGCCCAGAGCACTGAGTGCCACCTCCAGCCCTTCCTTGGACACCTCCAGGGATGGGCACTCCAAACCTCCCTGGGCAGCCCCTGCCAAGGCCTGAGCACCCTTTCCATGCAGAAATTCCTCCTGGTGTCCAAGCAGCCGTGGTCTGGGCTGCTGTTTGTGCTTGCAGTGCATCCCCCACGCCCCCCAGCCCCCTCTCAGTCTCTGTATTTATGTGCACAGGTTTGACTGTCCGTGGGGATGTCGGGGTGTCACAGCACACCCAGCGTTTCTCATCCCACGTTCTGGAGCAGTGTGAGCCTCCGGATGTGGGGAACATGCCAAGATCAGACAGGGATGGAGGTCCGTCCTCATCCGAGCGACCCAGCTGCCACCCCACACCCCATGGGGGGAACAGGGGATCTGTGGGATTGGGGCACAGGACACCCTGCCTCTCTCCCTCTGTTGCCATGAAACTGTCCCTGCGTTAGGCTTTAGCCGGGGATTTTATTAATGCCTCAGAAAGGTTATTAGCCTTCCCCACTAATGAGCCTTTCATGTATTCCTTGGCGTGCTCTCTCCGGGAGGCGGCTGGAGCCGAGAGCCCACGGAGGATGGGGAAATTCAATTTCCCTGCAACAATCGGGTTAACAGCCCCGGCTGGGGGGGGTCTGATTTAGGGGCCTTGTTTTCTGGTTTAAATATTTCCCTCAAAGAGTGTTTGCAGGGAGGGGGTTGGATTATTTTTAGCGCACGCTTCGATCGAGCTGGAATTATTCAGGCAGCAGCAGCAGCAGTTTCATGTGCAGCTCTGGAAGGGCTTCTCCTCCCTTCCTGGTTAACGTAAATAATTGTTAAATTACTGGTGAAAAGAAAAATGGCAAATGGCAACACAGCCCCAAATCCTGGAGAAATACCTTGCAGGCAGATTGCAGCCCCGTGACTGCACTCGTGATGTTCAGTGCAGGAGAGGCTGCGGAGCGGGGATGGGGCTCCGAAAAACGGGATTTGGGGCCTGCAGGCAGCGGTGGTTGCGGTGCCCCATGTGTCACTGCGCTTCCAGCACCAGCCTGAGCCTCGCAGGGCTGTAAGGACAAGACCCACGTCCTGCACTAACCGGCCCAGCAGCATTCCAGCTTTTATCACAGCCTGAAGTCAGCCGAGTCAATGTGTGTGAGGGAAAGGCAGCCAAGGGGGAGCATCCCCTGAGTGCAGACGACTCCAGAGCAAACTCCTGTTCCCTCCTGTGCAGCCCGAGCGGCGTAGGCTGGATGAGCCTCATGCAAAGCAGGTTTAAATGTGGTTGGAGAAGTTTTTTCCAAAATCAGTTGTCAAGGGTTTTCTGTTAAAATAGAAAGATGTGTAAATTGAAATTCCTCTGTAGTTCATTATTTCTGTCCTGAATTAATTACTATTCAGCCTTCCTGCGAGGGACTTGGATTTGCTCTTGGCATCAGGCAGGAGGAGATTGCTGGGGCTTTAGAGATGGGAATGAGAATTCGAACCTGAGGTATTTTCCAACCTAAACCACTGTGTGGTTCTGTGAAAAATGGCAGGAATATTTGGAAGAGAAGCTGTGGGTGCTCCATCCCTGGCAGTGTTCAGGGCCAGGTCGGATGGGGCTTAGGGCTGGGGTAGTGGAAGGTGTCCCTGGCAGGGCATGGAACAGGATAAGGTCCCTTCCCACCCCAACCATTCTGGGATTCTGTGAAGTCCCAAGGAGGCTGGTGAGGAAGCTCATCTTGGCTGAAGCTCCAGCTCACCCAGCAGGGCTGAGGGCCCTGGAGCAGGGGGGATGGAGCAGGTTTAGGCAGCTCCAGGCAAAGCCGGTGGCAGAGGAGGGAAGAGCTGCAGAGCTGGGCTGCACCACCAGCCCCACGTGCTGCAAGCTCACTGCAGAGCTGAGGACACCCTGACTGGGGAGGTTTCTCAGAGCTGTCGGGTAAACATCTGCCAGGAGGGGATTATGGAGAGCAGACCCAGCTGGGGTGCACGAGGTGTTTCCTTACTGCTGTGTTTGCCGATGGTTCTGTTCATTCCTGTGCAGCAGGAAATTCCCCCACCTCACCTGTGAGCAGCAGCTCCCACAGCTCTGCAGAAACAGCACCCGAAACTGCAGAAAACACAGGTTTTGTTGTTCTTTTAGTGGCAAGAACTGTGAGTTCTCTGTAGCCCTCCAGCGTGTTGGTTCTGGGATAGTCTGCTCATCGAGTCAGTGAGTCCTGGAATGGTTTGGGTGGGAAGGGATCTTAAGTCCCATCTCATTGCACCCCTACATCAAGGCAGGAACACCTTCCACTGTCCCAGGCTGCTCCAAGCCTCATCCAGCCTGGTCTTGGAGACTGCCAGGGATCCAGGGGCAGCCACAGCTGCTCGGGGCACCCTGTGCCAGGACCTCACTGCCCTCACAGGGAAGATTTTTCCCTCGTGGAGAGCCCGAGGACTGAGCAAGAGGAGCCACAGAGAAAGCCAAGGGCAGTGCTGGGTCTGGGGGCTCGGCTGTTTCCCCCAGCCCTGGGCATGGGGAGAACATCTGGGCCAGAAGATGCTGTTTTTCCTGTGGGAAGCCCCTGGAATATTCAGGTACAGGGAACGTGATAAAAGCTCTTCAGCTGGGGCCCGATGAGTCCTGGCGTGAGGCAGCCGAGCTCAGGGGCCGGTCTGTCCTTCCAAAGGAGAGCATGGAGAGGGGAATTAGGCACTGAGTGAGATGTGGATGAGGAGCCCATGGCACTGCTGCAGACCCCTGGTTCTCTGGGATGCCAGGACATCCTCTGCTGGCTCCCTCCCTCCCTCCCGCAGCAGGGATGCACAGCCACAGACCAGAGGCGCAGCCCATGTGCTCGTGTTCTCCTTTTTGGTCTGTTTGTGCTGCATTTTCTGGAGTATTTGGGGCATGACGAGATGTTTACTTGTCTGAATTGCTTATCTGAAACCTGCTGGCTCTTGGGTTATTGTGTGTGCAAGATCCCTTTTACTTTAATCTGTTCCTAGGAATAAGCTTCATATTAAAATGGAACAGAGCAGCTGGGGCTGCCCCTGGATCCCTGGCAGTGCCCAAGGCCAGGCTGGACACTGGGGCTTGGAGCAGCCTGGGACAGTGGGAGGTGTCCCTGCCCATGGCAGGGGTGGCACTGGATGGGCTTTGAGGTCCCTTCCCACCCAAACCATTCTGTGATGCTTCTGTGATAAAATCAATGTCTGTTTATTGCAAAATAGGATTTCTGAGTTTCTCAGTGAACATCTGTAGGTTCCGGGACTTCTGGGGGTCTTTAGTTTGATTTTCCACTTGAAGGAGATGAACTTGATGGTTGGACTCAACTAAAGGTCTTTTCCAACCTAAACAATTCCACGATTCCAAGCAGGACTGCTGCTGGCACTAGATCAGGCTAGTTCTGGCTTCATGTAGCTCTGGAAACCTCTAAGGACTGGGGGTCCTGTCCCTCTCTGGGGCAGCTTTCCCAGTGTCCTTGTGCCTGTGCTAAAGGTGAGGCAGGAGCTGGTTGTGAGGAGCCTGGAGGGGAGGAGGCAAAGGGGAAATGAAAGGGAAATCCAGCTGTACTTGTCTGTCTCCTCCTGACCCAGGAGGAAGCAGAGCCTTTCCAGAGGTGCATGGTCACACTCCACCTGGGGACTTCTGGCTGGATTTGGGGCAGGAATTCCCACGAGAGTGGCCAGACTCTGGAGCAGACTGCCCAGAGGGGTGGGGGGGCTTCCTTGGGGAGACTTTCAAAGAGCAGCTGAAGAGGAGCCTGAGCAGCACCTTGGGGCTGACCTTGCTGCAAAAAGGTGTTGGGCTGGACACCCTCCAAGGCTCCTTCCAACCCAAATTTTTGAAGGCCTTTTTCATCCCATTCTCCTTTAAAAGCTCTCCTCTGTCACAGAGGTTGTAGGAAATTCGGCAGCAGTTCCCCAGAGGGTGGGGGACCTCCAGCTAAACTGCTGGGGTGAGGGAGCTGATGGTGAAACAGCGTCTTGGAGAGCTGCTAAAAGCCCTTATGGGCACTGCTTCCCTCCCATCCAGCCCTTCCCCTGGAGCTGATCCGTGCTCATGGCATAGCTCAGCCTCTTTTCCTGGAAAATGGTGTTTTAGGTTAAACCTCACAGCTCTTGTATACAAGACTTGATAAGCCAGGGACAATAAATCGAAGTTGGCTCCCAAACATTTCAGGAGCCAGGTCAGAGGTTTCCTTCGTGGTTTTTCTAAATTAAAATCCATCTTCTGTGTCCTCCCCGGTGCAGTTTCCAGGAAGGACATGCAACGAGCCAGTAATTCCTGGATCTTCTGAGGCTTCAGCTCCAAAAGAGAGTCAGAGAGGAGTTTGCAAACCTCTTCAGCTCTGCCTCGGCTCTGTTTACAAAAGGCATCCCGGAGTTTCCCACCCCGGGAGCTCCGTGGAGGAGCAGAGCTGAGCACAGCTGTGCCAGGGAATGGAGACATTGAACCAACAGCCCTGGCAGAGGCTGGCTCCAATAGCCCCAGATCCAGGGACACCTCAGCTCCAGGGGTTTTGGACCTTGAAACGGCCTCGAGCTGCACCAGGGGACAGTTAGGTTGGATGCTGGGAACAATTCCTTCATGGAAAGGGTGGTCAAACCCTGGCACAGCTGCCCAGGGCGGGGGTGGATTTCCCATCCCTGGAGGGGTTTAAAAGCCCCGTGGATCTGGCACCTGGGGCTGTGGGTCAGTGGTGGCCTTGGCAGTGCTGGGGGGGGGTTGGACTCTGTGATCTTAGAGGGCTTTTCCAGCCTCAGTGGTTCTGTGAAATCCATAACTCTGGCATTCCTTCCACCCCTCCTGTTGCCTTCACCCACAGGAGAAGGAAGGTTTGACGGTGATTTGTTGGCCCTCTCTGCAACACCTTCTCATACAGCCTCAGGAGCCCCCCCAGGTGTCCCCACCAAGGGTCCCGTGGTGGCTCCAGGCTGTGCTGGGTCACTGCCCAGCCCTGCAGGGGCACAGCTCCGTGTCCTCCCACGCTGGGCTGGCACAGCTCTGCTGCACCAGGTGCCTTTGCTTTCTCAGCAGATCAGGTGCTTTCTAGGACTGGGCTGGTTTCAGCTGTGTGGTGTGAGCTGGGGCTGAGGCTCCCTGTCACCCTCGGTGTCATAGTGAGACTGCTTTGGGTGGGAAGGGACCTTAGAGCTCCTCTTGTTCCACCCCTGCCCTGGGCAGGGACACCTTCCACGAGCCCAGGTTGCTCAGATTTCCATCCTGGGCTCTTCCCCGTGGCCTCAGGCCCCCTCCCTTGTGGCAGCAGGTGCCTGAGAGCCGTGGGCTGGGGGTGGCACAGAGATGTCAGCGGGGAGGAAACGCCAGCTCAGAGGTTCCGATTCCGGTCTCGCCGCACGTGGCCCCGGCCGGGCTTTTCCGCAGGGCCAGCACTCGGTGCCGAGGGAAGGGACACCGGCGTGTGGGGGCCCCACGTGCTGTGTAGAGTACAGGAGGGGACTTCAGTATGGGAAAGGGATTCCTTTCCTTTCCTCTTTGCTTTTTTCTTTATTTCTCTTTTCTTTCCTTTTTTTTTTTCTTTTCTCTGAAAAGGTCCCCCCTGAGCCTCCTTTGCTCCAGGCTGAGCCCCTTTCCCAGCTCCCTCAGCCGCTCCTGCTGCTCCAGCCCCCTCC
>NW_008236211.1:472007-475527 GCF_000691975.1 Corvus brachyrhynchos
CTGCCCCCAGCACTGGAGGTGCCCCAGCAGTGCCAGCACAGGGGACGGGCACTGCCCTGGCCCTGCTGCCAGCCCAGAGCTGGCACAGCCCTGGGGCCAGTGGCCTCTTGGCCAGTGCAGTTCAGCTCTGCTGTTCCTCTCCTGCCTCGACTGCCGGGTTTCTGCGGGGGCCTGGGAAAGCCCCATCTGCGCAGTCGGGGTCAGGTCCTGCCATGAGCAGGAAGGAGCTGTCACCCTCAAAGATCCTCAGTTCTCCCTTCAGCCCAGGGAGGCTCTTGCAGGTCCCTGTTCCATCCTGGAGCTGTTCAGGTGTTGCCTCCACTCCCAAAAGATGTGGCTGTCTGTGGGGACTGTGGCCTTGGAGAAATCATCCAAGGCATCATCCATGAGGAGATTGGACTATTTCCTGCTGGAGATGTGAACCTGGAGAGGTTTGTAACAGTCCCTGCAGGAGCCGCACAGATGTGCAGCTGTAGCTCAGCTCATGGTATTTGGGGTCAGGCTCTGCTCCCAGGGAACAGGGACAGGACAAGAGGAAAGGGCCTGAGGCTCAGCCAGGGCAGGCTCAGGCTGGATATTGGGAACAATCCCTTCCTGGATAGGGCTGTCCAGCCCTGGCACAGCTGCCCAGAGCAGGGGTTGAGTCCCCATCCCTGGAGGGATTTAAAGCCCCGTGGATGTGGCACTTGGGGACACAGGGCAGTGGTGGCCTTGGCAGTGCTGGGGGATGGTCAGACCTGATGGTCTGAGAGCGCTTTCCCAGCCTCAGTGGCTCCATGACTCTACAGTTTCAGCCTGCCCAAGGCAGAAGTTTGATCCTCCTGTGCTTTGCCAAGGGCCGGAGCTGCTTCGGCACCGCTCTGCGGGGTCAGGCCTGAGGGGCTGCTGGGGCTGGAGGGGTCCCGGCCCCGGAGCTGTGGGCGACTCCAGCTGGGCCAGCACGTGTTTCTAGGAAGGCGATTTTCAACTCTTCACTGAACCGACAACTTTCGGATCCCCTTCGAGCCCCGCGTGCGGTGGGTGCACCAGCCCGGGAGCTGCACGAGGAGGGGGAGCAGCCCTGCCCTGCCCTGTCCCCGTCCCCATCCCCGTCCCTGTCCCCTCAGGATGTGCCGTGGCTGTGACCTCAGGGGCTGCTCACACACTCACTGTGTTTTCCAGGAACCGCGTCACGGCGCGGGTGAGGGACATTCCCGGCCCCGCTGCTCCGCTGCCCGTGGAATGCAAATCAGCCCAGCCAGCTGCTGCCAAGTGGTTAAAAACAACTAAAATGAAAAATTTGAGTGTTCGGGCACTTTCTCTAAGAACATTGGTGCAGACAGTGTGTCTCAAAGAGGAATGTTGGTGACAAAATATTTCCTCTTGCCAGGAGCTAACAGGAGTGGGCACTGCCAGCCTGGGTGTGTCTGGGGATCACAGTGACCCTTGGGCCAAGGAGCGAGCACACCAGGAGTGATGGGACAAGGGGCAGGGCTGGATGGGACATTGGGCAGGAATTGTTCCCTGGGAGGGTGGGCAGGCCCTGGCCCAGGGTGCCCAGAGCAGCTGGGGCTGCCCCTGGATCCCTGGCAGTGCCCAAGGCCAGGCTGGACATTGGGGCTGGGAGCAACCTGGGACAGTGGGAGGTGTCCCTGCCCATGGCAGGGGTGGCACTGGATGGGCTTTAAGGTCCCTTCTCACCCAAACTACTCTGGGATTTGATGATCTGCAAAACCCACTGTGGCCAAGGTGGGGACGTGTGAGTTGGGCTGAGCTTGTCACACGCTGTACAATTTGTCCCTTCACAGTTTAGGCAGATGTGTTTTGGGGCACGGAGTCAGCACTGAGATCTGACTCCAGGAACTGAGCTCTCACCTCCACCTGGAACGTGGTCAGGCTGTGGCAGGGGCTGTCCAGGGAAGTTTGGAGTCCCCATCCCTGGAGGTGTCCAAGGAAGGGCTGGAGGTGCCACTCAGTGCCCTGGGCTGGGGACAAGGTGGGGATTTGGCACAGCTTGGATCTGATGATCTTGGAACTCTTTTCCACCCTCAGTGATTCTGGGATTCTAAATAACAAAGGCTCTGTGACTTTTCCTTTCCTCACACCTGCCACCATCCGCGGTCTCCAGGGGTAACAGGAGCACGTGCTGAGGTCCCAGGATACAAAATGAGACCTGGGGGACGAGCTTCAAACTAGAAAATATTCCCACCCCCTCCTCTGGCTCCCTCCTGGCGAGAGGAAAGCTCTGGTTCTGGCCCTTCTCCGAGGCAGGTGTTAGGGCCGGGTTTGTTCCCCTTTTCCATCTTCATGGGCTGTTTTCCCTCCCCTGGGTGGCTGCTGAGGCTCAGTCCGGGAGGAGGAGGAGGTGGAGGAGGACAGAGCCGGTTCCTCCAAACCGAAGCTGTGGGGCAGGTGGCAGCTGCCACTGTCCCCATCCATGTCCCACGGGCTGCACTGGGAGCACCCAGGCGTGGGCACCATTTGCCACAAATTCATGCAAATTCAGACACTCCTGCCTTTTTCTGTGCATTTTCGGTGGGTGTTTAAGGTTTGATTTGGTGTTTGGGTGCAGGGAAGGGAAGCTGCTGGTGTGGTGATGCTTTTTCCTGGTCTTAAAACCAAGAGTCAAACACGGTTAGGAGGGAAAAAGGGATTTTACCTTGGTGTTATTTTAAGGATCCTTAGGTGCACACGTCCAGGTCATATGCACTGAAATGCACCCCGCTGAATGCCCACCCCAAAAGATTGGGTATAACATTATAGGTGTTACTAATTAGCAGATCTGTCAAAGATTCCCCAATGAGAGGCTGGAGTGAGCCCCCCTCCCCAAGGAGCCTTCTCCTGGATGGTTCTATCTTGGTTTACAGAATGTGTTCTGGAGAGGACCTTGGGGTCTGGGGCACACTGATCCCCAGCTACGAAGCTTCTAAAATGTTTAGTCTCTTAGCTTGACGAACAAGTCCAAGAATGTAGAGAAAAAGCACTAGGAATACAGAAGTTGTAAAAAGGTGTAACAGGGGTATAAAAGAAAAGGCAAAAAACCTTCATGGCATCAGTGGCACACGCATGTCTGGGTGGCTTTTCCTTGGAAAGGCGCCGCTGCCCCGCTGCAGCCCCGTCCCCTGCGAGGCCGTGGCACGGGGACACGTGACTCCCCAGTTATTAATGCCATTTCAAAATGACAATTTTCCACACGGCCGGGTTTTCATGTTAATACAAACATCAGCACGGGGGTGGCGGAGACAGAGCGATGAGCCAGAGCTGTGGCCATCCCGAGCAGCACCCTGTTCCTGGGAGCTCCCGTGGGACTGGCACGGGGACGCTGGCGGTGTCACCATGGGTGGTGCTGGCGGTGTCACCATGTGAGGGATGCTGGCGGTGTCACCGTTGCACAGGATGCTGGTGGTGTCACCATGTGTGGGGTGCTGGCGGTGTCACCCTTGCACAGGATGCTGGCAGTGTCACCATGTGCGGGGTGCTGGCAGTGTCACCATTGCACAGGGTGCTGGCAGTGGCACCATTGCCCCGGGTGGTGGTGGGG
>NW_008236211.1:475864-476825 GCF_000691975.1 Corvus brachyrhynchos
GTGTCACCATGTGTGGGGTGCTGGCAGTGTCACCATTGCACAGGGTGCTGGTGGTGTCACCATGTGTGGGGTACTGGCAGTGTCACCATTGCACAGGGTGCTGGTGGTGTCACCCTTGCACAGGGTGCTGGTGGTGTCACCATGTGTGGGGTGCTGGCAGTGTCACCATTGCACAGGATGCTGGCAGTGGCATGTCTGTGCCAGGTGCTGTGGTGTCACCATTGGGGTGCTCGTGGCGTCACTGCTGCTCAAGATGCTCATGGTGTCACCATGCACAGGTCCCAGCAGTGTCACTGTGCAGGTCCCAGCAGTGTCACTGTCCTGGTCCCGGCAGTGTCACTGTGTAGGTCCTGGCAGTGTCACTGTGCAGGTCCCAGCAGTGTCACTGTGCAGGTCCTGGCAGTGTCACCATGCACAGGTCCCGGCAGTGTCACCGTGCAGGTCCCAGCAGTGTCACTTGTAGGTCCTGGCAGTGTCACTGTGCAGGTCCCAGCAGTGTCACTGTGCAGGTCCCAGCAGTGTCACCATGCAGGTCCTGGCAGTGTCACTGTGCAGGTCCCGGCAGTGTCACCATGCACAGGTCCTGGCAGTGTCACTGTGCAGGTCCCAGCAGTGTCACCGTGCAGGTCCTGGCAGTGTCACCGCAGCATCCCTGCTCGCCGGCCGTGTTGCCTCGGTAACAGCCGCACGTCACCGGGAGCAAACCTCGAACCAGCTCAAAAAAAGGCCACAAACCAAAGGCACAAACGCCGGGAGTGGCTCTGGGGCTGGGCAGCTCGGAGCCCTCGGTCTTGAATTCCTGAGGAGCAGTGGCTTTAATTAAACGTTGCTAAAATGTGAATGCAGTGACAGGGCCTGCAGGGCCTAGGGCCGGGAACAGCGGGACAGGCTGGGGGAGCTGGGGGTGCTCACCGGGAGAAGAGAAGGATCCAGGGAGAGCTCCAAGCCCCTTGCAGGGCCT
>NW_008236211.1:477029-477529 GCF_000691975.1 Corvus brachyrhynchos
TGGACATTGGGGCTGGGAGCAGCCTGGGACAGTGGGAGGTGTCCCTGCCCATGGCAGGGGTGGCACTGGATGGGCTTTGAGGTCCCTTCCCACCCAAACCACTCTGGGATTCTGGGATTCTCTTGCAAGGCCCCTAAAGCCCAGCCAGGGCCCGTGGGCACCACACACAGGGTACAAACCAGAGCTCGTTTTTTTGGGAACGCAGAGCCAATAATCCCATGTCAGTCCTCTCCTGTCCCTCCCTCTCCTTGCCCTGCCCATCACCAGTGCCCAGCCCAGCTGAGCCCCAGAGGCTTTGCTGGGGCAGGAGCTCCTTGGGAGCTTTGCCAAGTGAACACTGCACAAGATTCCTCTGAACCCTCCACGATCCTGAATTTGTTTGGGATTTGCAGCGGGATTCAAGGCTGTAGGCAGCCCCCTGGTGCTGTCCCTCACCAGTGAGGGGGGCACCAGAGGCCGTGTTGGGGACGGCACTGTCACCTCTGGTGCAGAGCTGCTCT
>NW_008236211.1:477561-489533 GCF_000691975.1 Corvus brachyrhynchos
GGTGGGTTGGACTGAAAGAAAATGTAAAATGAAATCTAAAAATTCACTGACAGCAATAAGTCAAATTATATGAATATATCTAAAATATAGAAGTGTAACTATAAAAAATACATTAAAATACATAAAATATATAGTATATACATAGTATATACATTAAATATCTACTATGTAATATATAAATATACAAAACATACAAAGCATGTGATTTCATAAAAACATGTCAAAATATATACAAAAATAAAAATATATAAATATATAAAAATACATACAAATATAAAAATATATAAAAATAAGTTAATGAAGTTCTGCACCCGTTGTGCCACCACCTCCCACAGCACCCCCTGCTCGTGCATCACATCCCTGCTCAGACCGGGAGCGTTCTGGGGAAGAGCCTTTCCCTGCACGTTCCCCTGTTTGTCTGTTTGTTTTCGCAGAGCTGTTTTTAGCCGTGCCCCAGAGCCCAAAGCCCAGTTTGCAAAGGCTCGGGGGCGACGTGCAGGAGGCCTTCACACAAGGTGACCACCAGGGCAGGGCACCCCGGGGCCGTGTCACCATGGGAAGGAGCGGGGATGGAGAAAAAATACTGGGAAGGAATTGTTCCCTGGGAGGGTGGGCAGGCCCTGGCACAGGGTGCCCAAAGCAGCTGTGGCTGCCCCTGGATCCCTGGCAGTGTCCAAAGCCAGACTGGACAGGGCTTGGAACAGCCTGGGACAGTGGGAGGTGTCCCTGAAGGTTTTGGAACCGGATGATCTTTAAGGTCTTTCCCACCCAAACCATTCTGGGATCCCATGTACAGCACACATGTAACTCACGCTATCGAGGCAATCATTACAAACCCCTCTCCTGTGCCCCACACCAAGGAGTTTGGGGGCACATTTTGAATCTTTTGAACTTAATGAAGTTAATTTCTGTGAAGATGATCTCCCCTGCAGGGAAAGGATCTCCCATCCCAGAAAGTTACGCCCACAAATAATTTAAAGAATTAAATCTTACAAACCTGGTGGTTGAACTGCAAGAAAAAACACAAGAGGTTTCAAGGCTCTTTTCTCATTGTTGGCCCATCTTGGTCCAGAGCTTTTCATCTTGAGTACTCCAGCAGAATCCTGGAATGTAGAGCTGGGAGCAAAACAGCAGCAGGACCTGGTCTTCCCAGTCTCTGGCAGATGTGGAGGTTCTTCCTGGACATCACCTCTTTGAAGCTGGACATGCACCTGTCTTTGATGTTCTCCTCACTGCCAGTGAGAGAAAGGACAGAAAATCCTCTCTCCCTGAGGCACGGGTGAGGACTCAAGGGATGGGCAGCAACCAACAAAGGTTGGACTCGATGATCTTGGAGGTCTTTTCCAGTCTCAGTAGTTCTGTGATTATCCCTGTGGACCTCGTGGTGCTCCCTGAGAAATCCCACTGGGAATCGGGTGCCGTGGTCGGTCCTGGGCAGGGAACAAGAGCCCTCACCTGATGCAGAAGTGGTTTGTTTCTTTAAAAGCTGACAGGTCACCTCAGGTGGAGTCACTGGAGGTGGTTTCTCACTCCAGGGAGGGAAGACTGTGAATAGAAGCATCAAATCCCTTTGCCAGGTGGACAGGTTCCTTCTCCAAACATGGAAAGAAACCTCCCAGAACCGAGGCTGCATCTCCAAACCAAACAGGTTTGAGGTAACAGTTTGTGTTTATCAGTGGATATATCCTTCTGGAATGATCTTTGCCCTTGCCTAAATGAGCTGCTGCCAGAAGAAGGTGAGGGAAGAGGCTGTGAAATGGCAGCAGAGGAGCAGGAGTGCCAGTGAACACTTCACTGGTTGCCAGTGGGCACTTTCAGCTGGGATTTGGGGCTGCAGCGGGACCAGGAGCCCTCGGCCTCAGCAGCCTCGGCGCAGGGAACGCTGCAGGACGGCCCCTCTGAGACCTGCAGCTCCTCTGGAGAAGGGGATGTCTCCTCCTCATCCCATGGGTGGGAGCGAGCTCCTCATGCCTGCACACTGCCAGCGCTGAGAGCAGAGCAGGCATTTCCAGGGAGGCAGGATGCCAAATACCAGAGGCGAGCGCTCCATCTGTTGCTGTGGGTGGTCCAGTCGCCTCCTCTTCATCTCCACAGCAAGTTTGGTGGTGCAGCCCAGAGCTCTCGGCTGATTGCTGTGGCAGCTGCCTCTCCTTCCCCCTGTGCAGGATCCCTTTCTTTCCCCAGGCGTGGAACAGCAGCACCCTGAGCGTGACCAGGCACTGGGAGGATCTGCAGGACCCAGTCCATTGCTCCCCCCTTCCCTTTGCTCATGAAGAGCACGAAGAGAGGGAATGGTCTTCCTGCTGCTCAGAGCAACGAACACGTGATTATGGCAGGACATGATGCTGGATCTTTCTTCGTTTTCCAGCCTTCCCTGGGCATCCCATTTGTTCTGTGTCCATCTGCCTTTTCCTGGGAAGGTGCAGAAGCCAAGGTTGTTGCCTCTCCCTAGCAACTGCTCCTTCATCAGGACCTGCTGAGATCGCCCAAAGTGAAAACTTGTGGCTTTTCCAGGTTTCTAACACCTGACAGCATCTCAAATGTGTGTTGCAAGGAACCAGGGGTTGTAGAAAGCCATTCAGGGCTGGGCAGAGGGCTCATCCCAGCAGCAGTGTCAGTGGGGACCAAAACAAGCCCACAGACACCCCTCAGTACTCTGATTCTGCTTTAACAAAACATTTCAATCATTTATACTGACTTTTGCAGATCCACCAGATGCTTAAAAATGTGATGGTTCCACCTCTCGCTGCCATGAGCTCGGGGAGGGCAGGGACACCAAGGGCTCCTTTTCCTTCCCAGGGCATGAGTCCTCCACGAGCTGCCCCATTAGTGGGGGAAATTCTGGACCAGGAAAGCTTTAAAGAACTGAATCTCAGAGATCTTGGTCTTACAGTCTTGAGATTGGAAAAGTTTCCTCCTTGGATGATCTCTTGATCTTCCACTCGGTGGAGGATTCCCGAGATTGGCACTTGGAAGATGACCAAGCATGACAGGTTTGGAATAAAACACCCTGATGGTTTCTGGGTGAAATACTCGGAGACAGAGGCCACCATCTAGTGAGGAAATCAATTCTGCTGTTGACCATCTTGAAAGAGAAGAAAGCAGTCCCTCGGGAATCCTCGGACCCACCGCCACCAGCAGAAAGGGGGGTGTTCCTCTTGTGATAACCACGGTGGGGCTGATTCAACGACCAGAAAAACTCTTGCAAGAGAAGAACGTGGTGACCAGGCTCTGTAATAATTTTCCTGGAATGATCCTTCCGGAAAGGCAATCTGCACAATTAGTGCTATTTCATATTAATCACACAAAATCAGGCAAACCCGAGGCCGGTGGAGAACACAGGAAACAGGATAAAATGTCGATTTTTTCACTTAATAAAATAATTCAATGTCCCAGCCAGGGATGTCTGGGTGGGCTTGGTAACATTATCCAGCTGTTTCACAGTGGGGACACTACCCCAGGTTGCTCCAAGCCCTGCCCAGCCTGGCCTTGAACCCTTCCCAAGATGGGGCACATCCATGATCCGAGAGGATCGTGGCCTTCCCAGCACCACAGGAGGCCACAAGCATCGTCCTTCCCCCAGCCCTGTGAGCAGCCCGTGGGATGATCCCTGTGCCAGTTGTGCTCCCGTGCTCTCCCGGCTGTTCTGGCACAGCCGTGGCCATGTTCAGGTCACTGATGGGGCCACTGGTGGTCACTGGTGATGCTGCCCAGCAGTGGCTCCCCATGGAGTGTCCAGGCAGGTTGGTGTCACCGGGGGACAGCACAAAGCCGTGCCCCAGCTGCGGGGCACCCTGAGGAAGAGGATTCCTTCCTCCAGCCATGCAGGAGGCTGAGAATTCCAGCAGCCTCCAACCTCAGCAATACTGAGAGTGGCTCTGCGGGCACAGGGGGCTGTCACTGCCCTGGTGCTGCCGTGTCCCAGAGAGGAGCCTGTGGCACCTCATGAGCCACAAGGGTGATCAGGGAATGGGGCAGAGCTGGGCTGCTCCAGGCTGAATCTGCATCTCTTCTGCTTTGGTGGCACTGGGAGTGCCCAGGTGCCATCCCAGGGTGGGACAGGGAGGCTGAGCATGGCGACACGAGGACGCTGGGCAGTGGCAGTGCAGCCATCCCTGATTTCTGTGTGTCTGCCCCGCCCCAGGTACGAGGAGGAACCTCCGCAACGACCTGCTGGTAGCAGCTGATTCCATCACCAACACCATGTCCTCGCTGGTGAAGGAGCTCCACTCAGGTAAGAGCTGGCTCAGGGCACGGGAGGAGAACTGGCAGCCACAGATCGGAGATTTGTCCTTACATTTATTTTTTATTAAAACTAAAGCACAATGTGAGGTTATATGTCCACGTTCTCAGTGAAAAATCATTTTTATAGCCCACATCACTGGCCTGGGCAGTGCTGGGGGGTGATCTTGGATTCCATTTTCCATGATTCCATGGTTGCAGCATTGGGAGCTCACACCACCTCCTGCAGAGGCTTCCCGTAGGTTTTATCCGTGGTGGGGAGGGCGTTACCCTGCGGATACAGCCCCGGCTGGTGATCCACAGAGCCAACCCCATCCCCTCCCTCCTGCTCCCACTGATCCCAATGGAGCATCTCCTGGGAGAGGGGCTCCTCCCAGCCCCAGTCTGGAAGCCAGAGCTCCTTAATGACACAGTCACAAGCCAGAGCAGGTTTTTGGGGTGAGTGTCCCCAAATTCCTGCTTAGTCCTGCCATGCCTGGGCAGCAGGTGAGACCCTGTGCCATGACTCTGCATCAGATGATGCAATCTCGTGTCTATAACTGTACAGGAGGCCAATTTCATCCCTTGCTGGTAAACAGTGATGTGGAAAACAGATAATTACTCCCTCTGTGCCTCTTTCCTGTGCCAGGGAAACTGAACATCCAGTGGGGCCGGAGCAGGTCCTGCGTCACCCAGGGAAGTGTCCTGTGGCCCTTGAGCCTTGGCAGCAACAGGCTGTGACCATTCCGTGCCCCAGCAGCCTGTTTGCAGGAAGGATTTCTCCATGGAAAGGGTGCTCAGGCCTTGGAGGGGGCTGTCCAGGGTGGAGTCCCCATCCCTGGAGGTGTCCAAGGAAGGCCTGGATGTGGCACTCAGTGCTCTGGGCTGGGGACAAGGAGGGGATCAGTCATAGGTAGGACTCAATGCTCTTTTGCAACGTGAAGGATCCTGTGATTCTGTTTCTGGGCTGTCTTTGCTGCTGAGGAAGAAGGGAACTGTCCCATGTCTGTGCTGACCCTCCCAGTCCCTGTTCCGGACCCGCAGCTGTGGCACAAAATCACCCATAAACTTCTCTCCCTCGGTGACAGGGCCCGCGGGGCTGTGCCGTAGTGGGGCCTCGCAGGGATGAGCTGGGTGGGTGTTTTACTGCCCAGCAGTAAATCCCCCACTCCCAGCCCTGAGTCCTGGCGGCAGAGGCAGCTGGGAGTTAATAAAGTTGTCCATGGATGACACGGCACTGGCAGGGCTGTGGCTGGGCCGTCAGCTCCCCCATAAATCACCTCAGCTCTGCCCCCGAGGCTCAAACACGGAGAGCAAACCTCTGCCCAGCGTCTGCACTCATTCATTTTTGCTTTCCAGAGCAGAGCAAGTGTTGTGGAATCACGGAATTGTGGAATTACCTGAGTCAGGCCTACAAGGATCACCCAGTCCCACCCCTGGCCCTGCACAGACCCCCCAACAACCCCACCCTGGGCATCCCTGGCAGCGCTGTCCCAACGCTCCTGGAGCTCTGGCAGCCTCGGGGCCGTGCCCATTCCCTGGGGAGCCTGGGCAGGGGGAGCCTGGGCAGTGCCCAGCACCCTCTGGGGGAAGAACCTTCCCTGATCTCCATCCCAAACCCCCCTGACACAGCTCCGGCCATCCCCAGGGTCCCATCCCTGGCCACCAGCCGTGTCAGGGATCTGCAAAGCCGTGTGGATCAGCAGGCAGTGAGAATGAAATGAAAATGGAGTTGCTGACAGGCTCCTGCTTGAGGAGATGCAGAGACCAAGGAAGGCTCCCCTGGAAGTGTCTGAAATTGTGTCGTTTGTGTAAATTAGGAAAGGCATGAGTTATCCTCAGCTGATGGCAGCCAGCGGGATTTCACACATCGTGTCCCAAGGGGAGCTGTGGGAACAGACACCTCCTCCCGCCCCGGCTCCCCCTGCAGCCGCGGGAGGGGCGTGGGACGGCCTGGGACCCACCAGGGCTGCACCTCCCACCCTGCCCTGCCTCTGCACCGGCCTGGAGAGCAGATTCCCTGGGAAGGGAGACGGGAGCGGCGTCACCCCGTCCTCACGGGGCTTCCCGGGATGCTCCCATGGCCTCATCCACCTTCTCTGCGGTGATGTCAGGGAGGGCCAGGCTGGAGAGCAGGGAAAGGTTCTTCCCCCCGAGGGTGCTGGGCACTGCCCAGGCTCCCCAGGGAATGGGCACGGCCCCGAGGCTGCCAGAGCTCCAGGAGCGTTGGGACAGCACTGCCAGGGATGCCCAGGGTGGGGTTGTTGGGGGTCTGTGCAGGGCCAGGGGCTGGGGGGGGGGGGGGCAGTGGTGGGTCCTTCCAGCTCAGGATATTCTGTGATTCTGTGAGAGAGTCGTGGAGTCACAGAATTACAGAATCACAAAATCATTGAGGTTGAAAAAGATCTCCAAGACCACTGAGCCAAACCATCCCCCAGCACTGCCAAGGCCACCACTGACCCGTGTCCCCAGGTGCCACATCCATACAATACTCTCATGCTCCCAGTGCTGCTGAGGGAGCACTGACCCCATTTTCACCCCATCTGAGCTCAAAAGGATGTGCTTAAGGAGGGTGCTGGTCTGCAGGGGACCGAGGCAACGCTGCCTGTTCAGACCCAACGCTGAGTTCCAGGTCACAATTCTGGTTATTCCAAAGGTGTCTGGTGTTGTCCCTGCTCTCCCCAGATCTCACTTTAGGACCCACTGGAGCTGCTGCCGACAGGGCAGGGGCTGTGTGAGCCCCATGTGTCACCGTCCTGCTCTCAGAGCCACAAAGGACCTGTCTGCAAGGTCCCCTCTGGTCAGATCCGTCCCAAACACCTCCGGCTCTCCAGCCTTGCCTTTCGCTGGGTGGCTTCTTCCCATCTTTGCTCTCGCACCACGCGCAGGAGGCAGGAGTGACACCACCCTCAGGATCACCATCAATTGTTTGCACAGGTCTCAGTGAAGGGTTGAAATGAGATAAGAGCCACCACCTGCAGAGGAATGTGACCTTCTGCTCCCACTCTGCTGTGTAAATACCCCACCATAAACCCACCCGGCCTATCCCAGGTTAAACAGAGCAAACCCACAGCTCTCCCCAGCAAACAGGTGAAATTCACCAAGAACTCCTTCATGGGAAGGGTGGTCAGCCATTGGAAGGGGCTGCCCAGGGAGGTGATGGAACCCCCATCCCTGGAGGGGTTTAAAAGCCACGTGGATGTGGCACTTGGGGATGTGGATCAGTGGTGGCCTTGGAAGTACTGGGGAACAACTGGCCTTAATGGTCTCTGAGGGATTTTCCAACCCAAACAATTCCATGATTGCCTCTTCTCTCAGCCACCTGTCTCATGTCTGCTTTTTCTCTTTTGTTTCTTTCTGAAGCAGAGGAAGAAGATGAAGAAGAAACAGAGAAGCTGCAGAATGGGAAGGACCGAGGTGAGGGGACAAACAAGTCTGAGAGCTCTGCAGCATTTTCTGACTCACTCCTCTGTGGGTTCACTGGCTCCCTTTGGAGCCCCACCAGGGCCTCTGGGTGCAGGTGGATGTCTCTGGGTGCAGGTGGATGGCCCTGATCAGGTGGATATCTCTGGATCAGGTGGATATCTCTGGATCAGGTGGATGGCTCTGGGTGCAGGTGGATGGCCCTGGATCAGGTGGATGGCCCTGGATCAGGTGGATGTCTCTGGATCCAGTGGATATCTCTGGGTGCAGGTGGCTCTGGTGGAGCAGCCCCTTCTCTGGTGCTGTGGCTGTGCCCTGGCATATGTCACCTCCCAGCCCCAGGTGTCCCCAGCATCTGCCACGGGCCGATGTCACAGCCACGGTCCCGTCCTGTGCTCGGCTTCCAAGGATGTTTTTCTTCCAGCAAAGGTCACACATGGAAATGGGTGAGAGGAGGAGGAGCTGCTCTGGCTGCTGCAGGAAATCCAGCTCAGAGGGATGGATCAGACAAAACCCAGAGTGGGGCAGTCACCAGGGAAGTCCCTAAGTGGTGGGACTGTCACCTGCTCAGCCCCTGCCTTGGGTGGACAAGTGTCCCTCTGCTGATGGGGATCCCACACAGGCAGCACCCTCAGTGTCACAAGAGGTCCCTTTCATCCCTGTGCCCCTGGTCTCCTCCCAGGCTTTCTCTGTGTGCTGACGAGTCCAGGGCACATGCCACTGGAGCTATCCCAGAGCTGGAAGGGATCCTCATGGCCTCAGGATTTTCAGGGCAGCGTGAGGGAGGGGATTTCAGGATCTGCTCCTCACCTCACGTTCCAGGAGCCACCAGGAAGCTCCTCCTGGACCCTCCCAGGGGCAGGACCTCACTCAGGGCTCTCTTGGCTTCTGCTTTCGATGTTTCAAACCCAAACACGAGGAACAGCCTTGGCAGGGTGTGAATCAGCCCCGGCATTTGTCTCGCTTGAGCCAAACCCAACTCCAGCATCAACAAACCGGGACTTTGAGCCTGGTTTTGTTACACACACATTTCCTGCTGGCTCAGCTGCTGCAGCAGAGCTCACGCTTCTCCCAAAAGAGCTCATTTTCCTGAGTTTTCCCATCCACTGAGTTCTGCAGAGCATCCAGGTGTTTGCAAATGCTCTGTTCCTTTGCCCACCAGTATTTGAACTTGGTGGGAAGGACCGCGGGAAGTTTGATTTTGGCTAAAGCAGGGGTTCTCAGAGCAGAATCGCCCTGGCTCCAAGTTACAGGACCCTCTTTGCCCAGAACATTCCTCATCGCTGGAATATTTTAGATGCTTACCAGATGACCCATATGGCTTTTTCCAAATATGCATTGTGTCTTGCATGGGAAATAGGGAAAGGGGGACTCTGAGGCGCTGGAGTATGATGTCTGGGAGCAGAGATGGAACACAAACTCTCCCCGTTACTCATCGCAGCAGCACGAAGCCGGGAAGGGACGGCCCAGACGTGTCCAAGAGCAGAACTAGGTCCAAAAGCCTCCGTGTGGAATGTAAATATTGTCCCTGCCAGGGAAAAAGCGGTCTCTTGCAGTCCCAGAGCCGGTGAGGTAAACGTCTGGCAGGGAGATCGAGGAATGATCAGTATGGAAGTGCAGCCCTGTGGCGTGGGCTGGGGGGAGCTGCTCCGGCCCTGTGTGAGGGGGCTCTGGGGCATGGCAACATCAGGGATGGGCGACACCAAAGCCCAGGTTATGGACAGGGACCTGTGGCCGGGATGCTCTGGGTGTGGGGGGCCTGACCCCGTGTCCATCGGGAGCAGTCGTGGCCCAGCAGCGTGCTCCCGTCTGGAAGGAACGAGAAGGAAAAGCAGCTCAGGTGTTCCTCAGCTCCTGCACCCACACGCACAAGGGAGAGGCTGGACCTCACAAGGACTCCACTGCCATGGGTTCAGAGAATCATCCTGGAATGGTTGGGATGGGAAGGGACCTCAAAGCCCATCCAGTGCCACCCTGCCATGGCAGGGACACCTCCCACTGTCCCAGGCTGCTCCCAGCCCCAGTGTCCAGCCTGGCCTTGGGCACTGCCAGGGATCCAGGGGCAGCCCCAGCTGCTCTGGGCACCCTGTGCCAGGGCCTGCCCACCCTCCCAGGGAACAATTCCTGCCCAATATCCATTCCAAATCGACCTTCTTTTGGCTTAAAGCCATTTCTAGGGATGACATCGTCCTTGGGCTTCCTCACAAGTTTCTCCATGTAGTTATTTCCTATTTCCCTGTGTCCCAATTAATCAACCCCAGCACTGCCCTCCCTGCTGGAGAGGCTGACCTTCGATGGAGCAGGGGCGACTTTGGGTGGATGAAATCATCTGGGAGGATTCCCAGTCAGCTGCGTCCGTTGTGGTTGGGATCACAGGGCAGCATCTCCAGAGGTGTCCCCGAGGTTTCCAGGCTCCGGAGAGCACAGCTGGGAGCTGGCAGAGCCTCCTCCATGCGGTGCTGCTGGATGACACCCCCTGGCAGTTCAGCCTCGGTGGATCCCGGCGCTGTGTGTCCACGTGTTCACCTCTGCCAGGGGTTATTCCATCTGGGACCAGCTCTGCCAGGGCTGCCCTGCAATCCGTGTTTGCGAGGTCCGGCTGCCTCTGAGGCCCCACATTCCTCTTGGTGGCCAGGAGGTGAACCCAGGACAATGTCACCTGAGACTCTCCATGTCCTTGTCCCTTTCTGTATTGACCATTTGGATTTTATAGTCCTGAAACCACTGGAAGACAAAGACCTGGGTCCTGCCCAGACTGGTGGAAATGCAGAGTTTTCTGATCCATGACATTTCCTGGACAAAAATATCCAGTTTGGAATGGGAGTCCAGCACTGGCACAGGGTGCCCAGAGCAGCTGGGGCTGCCCCTGGATCCCTGGCAGTGCCCAAGGCCAGGCTGGACATTGGAGCTGGGAGCAGCCTGGGACAGTGGGAGGTGTCCCTGCCCATGGCAAGGGGTGGCACTGGATGGGCTCTGAGGTCCCTTCCCACCCAAACCATTCCATGATTCCATGGAATGCACCTGCCCATCCTGGCCAAAACCGAGGTCCTGCCTCCCCCTGTCCCCAGAGGACCATCCCTGGCAGGTTTGCAGTGACGCCGAGCTGGGAGCGGTGGCTGTGCCCCTGGGACCTCGCTGGGCTGGAGAAGTGCCCTGCCAGAACCTCCTGGAGCTCAGCAAGGGAAGTGCCAAGGCCTGGGAACAAGCCCAGGTGCCAGGACGGGCTGGAGGCCACCCCCACACAGCCTGGCAGGGACAGCCTGGGACTGGGGACACCGAGGTGACCCCGCAGCAGTGCCGTGTCCTCGTGCAGAGAGGGTCAGTGGTTCCTGGGCTGGCACAGCATTCCTGGCGAGGAGGCAACGGTCCTGCCCCTCGGCCTGGCACTGGGGAGGCCACCCTGGAGCGCTGGGTCCAGCTGAGCTCCCCAGGACACGAGGGACAGGGAAGGACCATGGCAGTGACAAAGGTGGCACTTGGAAAGGCTGAGGGCACTGGGAGCAAAGCAGTGTGTGCGAACAGCTCCTGGGAGAGACTCAAGGAAACTGAGGCACAATGTCCCCCGTGGTGCCCAGGGAGAAGACAAGTGACAAAGGACACATGCCAGAATAAAGGAAATCCTCTTTGGACATAAAAAAATACTTTTTTACCCCAAGGCTGGTCCAGCACAGGGTGACCCAAGAGGCTGTGGGATGTCCATCCTTGGAGACCCTCAGACCCCATGGGATAGGGCCTGAGCAGCCTGTGGAGCTGGCCCTGCCCTGAGAGCTTGGTCTGGGCGATCCCACCCCAGCCATGCGGGGATTTCCAGGCTTTGGGGATCAGGCACTTCCCCACCTGCCTGGACTTTCCGAGGACTGCTGTGAATGTCCAGGTGTGCAGTCCTGGGGGATTTCCGTGGGAGCAGTAGGAGATGGGGGCAGATCCTTCATTGTGTGGGAAAGGAAACGCTCCACGTGCTAACCTGCGCTTCCCTGTGTTGCAGGTTAGGAGAGGGCCACAGGCTGGACAGCGACTCAGGTAAGGATGGACAGATGTCCCATCTCCAGCAGCTCCTGGGGCTCCTGTCACCTCCTGCTCTTGTCCTGTTTCTGGTCCCCACCTGCCCATCCCTCCGCAGTGCTCAGAAGGATGTTTTCCACAGAATTATGGAATGGGTTGGGTAGGAAAGGACCCCAAAGCTCCTCTCGTTCCACCCCTGCCATGGGAAGGACACCTTCCACTGTCCCAGGCTGCTCCCAGCCCCAATGTTCATCCTGGCCTTGGGCACTGCCAGGGATCCAGGGGCAGGCCCCGCTGCTCCTGGGCACCTGTGGCCAGGGCTGCCC
>NW_008236211.1:489546-491858 GCF_000691975.1 Corvus brachyrhynchos
CGGTGCCCGCCCCAGCTGCGCTGGGCACCCTGTGCCAGGGCCTGCCCACCCTGCCAGGGAATAATTCCTGCCCAATGTCCCATCCAGCCCTGCCCTCTGGCACTGGGAAGCCATTCCCTGTGTCCTGTCCCTCCAGCCCTTGTCCCCAGTCCCTCTCCAGCTCTCCTGGAGCCCCTTTAGGCCCTGCAAGGGGCTCTGAGCTCTCCCCAGAGTGGGAAAACATCGTCACCTTCAGTGAGAGCAGCCTTATCTCCCATTTTATTGTCGCTTCTGTAACCAGAGGCCTCAGCCGGGAAATAGGAGCCCGTGGTGCTGGACACTGTCCAGACAGACCAGAAATACAACGTCTGCCCCCCAAAAAGCCGGGGCTTTGAGTTAAAACAAGGCACAACAGATGGACAGACAAACAGGTGGAGCTGAGAGCGGGAGGGCAGGAGCTGGAGCCTGGCAGTGTCTCCAGGGAGATCCTTATCTCCCCCACCTGAAAAGCTGGGAGGAGGAGCCGGTCGGGTTTCCACACTCTCTGGATGTTTGCCATAATGCCCATCACTGCCCATTCCCAGCGGCAAGGAGTGTTCTCCTGGCAGAAAAACCTGCCACGGATGCACCCAGACTGGCCCAGAAAGGGATGGGGACAGGAGGGACCTTGCTCTGGGACCTGTTCCCTCTCACTGAGGCTGGGTGATTGTAGGGACCAGGCAGGAGAAAGTCTTTCATCTTTAGCTGGGCCCCGGCCCATGGTGGTCATGGGCCAGCAGAATCAGTGGTGGTGGATCCAAGCCACAATTCTGTGGGATGACCCCAGCACCAGTTCCCACCGAGTGTCCGCTGCAGGCCACTGGCAAGGGAGAGAAAAGGGGATTTGCCCTTCCCACCTCCCAGCCACTTCAGCAGCGGAGGGAGAGAACCCCAGAGGGGCTCCGGAGTCTTTCTGACAGTTTTTACATTAGAAATTCAAGTCCTGCCTCATCCGGGAAACAATCTGGTAACTCAAGAAGGAGTGAAATTACAGCGTTGGAGAGGGAGCCAGCACGGGCAGCCGGTCGTGCCACAGCGTGTGGCTTTTCCTCACATCCCTGAAACCCGCATGGCTTTGGACAAAAGGATGTGTGGGTGACATCCCTGTCATCTCTCAATGCTCATCTGCACAGGAGGAGCCCCAATTCCCCCCCCTGGAGCCCAGTGAGGCCACCAACACCACCAAGGAGCAGCTGCTGAGCACTGAATTAGAGACCACTGAGAAAATGAGAGAGAGGAACCAGTCAGGTTCCTTGATCCTACAGAAAGAATGGGAATAGACAAAAGAAAAACAAAAATAATCCTTTAAACTGTGGTGGCTCTTCCACTGGGGAGAATTTCTCCATGGAAAGGGTGCTCAGGCCTTGGCAGGGGCTGCCCAGGGAGGTTTGGAGTGCCCATCCCTGGAGGTGTCCCAGGAAGGGCTGGAGGTGGCACTCAGAGCTCTGGGCTGGGGACAAGGTGGGGATTGGACCTGATGACCTTGGAGATCTTTCCTAACCTCCGTGATCTGAGATTGCTCAAGTTCCTCCCAGTTCCATGTGTGGTGCCAGGACCAGGTGGGTGCTCCTGATCCTTCTGGTGGTGGTGGTGTCCAGCCAAGCCAAGCCAGTGGCTCTGGCCACCCTTTGGCTCCAGCTGCTCACCAGTGATGGGGGGAGCTGGGCAGCAGCAACAGGGGCTTTCACATAGCAGATCCTGGCTGTTTTGGGGCAAAATCCCCAGCCCCCACCCCATCTTGGCTTGCAGAGTCAGCTGGGTCCTCGCACGGCCTGGGGACCTGCCGTGGCCTCAGGAGTTGGTGTTTCCCAGCTGCCTGGGGTCTAAGGGGAGGCTCTGGGGTCAGCGGGACACTCTGGTGGGTGCCACACCTTGGGTCCGGTCTGAGCTTGCCAGGGAGGGCCCAGGGGTGCACAGCCCCAGCCAGAAGGCTCAGGGGTCATGGAATCATGGAATCACTGAGGCTGGAAAAGCCCTCAGAGCCCATCGAGCCCAATCATCTGCCAAGGCCACCACTGACCCTTGTCCCCCCAGTGCCACATCCACACAGCTCTTAAATCCCTCCAGGGATGGGGAATCCACCCCTGCCCTGGGCAGCTGTGCCAAGGCTGGACAGCCCTATCCAGGAAGGGATTGTTCCCAGTATCCACCCTGAGCCTGCCCTGGCCCAGCCTGAGGCCGTTCCCTCTCCTCCTGTCCCTGTTCCCTGCGAGCAGAGTCCGACCCCCCCGGCTGCCCCCTCCTGTCAGGGACTTGTGCCGAGCCCCAAGGGCCCCCCAGCCCTTTCCCCGTCC
>NW_008236211.1:492093-495282 GCF_000691975.1 Corvus brachyrhynchos
ATGGGGGTCTGATGGGGGTTCTGATGGGGTTCCTGATGGGGATCTGGTGGGGGTCCTGATGGGGGTCCTGATGGGGTTCCTGATGGGGTTCTGATGGGGGATCTGATGGGGTTCTGATGCCACAGGCTCCGAGGTTGCGCTTGCGATCGAGGGACGTCTCCCCCCTTTGGAAGAGGCAGTGCCAGCCCATCCATCACCATCGTGCAACTGTGACTGATCTCCACCACCTGCTGCCGACACAGCTCTCCCAAAACCACCTGGGGAGCTCTCCCGAGACACCCGGAGGACTCTCCGCAGGCACTGCCCCGTAGGCCATTGCATGTACCCTCGGTGTGTTTCCTAACGGTGACCAGACCATTCCCACTGGCTCGGCGAGTCATGGGAGGCTTAAAAAACAAAAAAAAACCTGAAAGGAAACTGCTGGTGGCTGTTCCCGCTCCGTGTGCTGCTCCATTCCAGTCTCCTCCCGAACAGTGCCACTGTCACGCCCCACTCTGGTCATTCCTCCTGGCTTCTGTCCCTCCCTGTGCATGGAACAAGGGGTGCAGGCCCTCCCAGGGTCCCTCCTGCACGGCACGAAGGGGATTCAGCCTTTAAAAACCCACCCGGAGTCAGGTGTGAGGGCATGTCCTCGGGGGTGGGCGGTGGGGTGCAGGTGACGGGCCGTGATGGGCCACCAACCTCTGGCATTCCCAGCCCTGCTCTTAAAACGTTCCCATCCCAAGCAGGGAATTGAGGGAGGAGCATGGCCAGGCTGAGAGGAGCATCAGCATCGGGAGTTGGGCTCAGCTTTGGTGGAAATGGGGGAAATAAGGGAGCGGGGGATGGCAGCTCCCCCCTCCCCAGTCTGGGCTCCATCGCCACTCCCAAAACGTGGCCACAGGTCCCAGCCATGGGCGGCTCCAGCACTTCTGCCCCGTGGTGCTCAGGAATGCTACTTTTAGAGGAAGGAGCCGAGGGCCCTGATGCATCTATAAACGTTTATGGAGGGTGATGGGTGAAGGGAGCGAGGAACCCTGCGAGCACCCCCGGCCCTGCCCCCTCCCCGCACCCCCGGGAACCGGGAACGCGCTCACCGGCTCCCTCCGGCCGCGGGACAGGGACAATAAACACCCTGGTGGCCACAGGTTTGGCTCGATGTAAATGTTGGGAACGAGCTGCCAAGGAGGGAAGGGGAGCGATGACAACCCGGAGCAAAGCAGCAGCTTCGGTCAGCCAGGGGGGACAGGGAGGGGGACAAGGAAGGAATGGGGATGGGAACGAGGACAGGGATGGGGAGAGGGATGGAGATGGGGATGAAGATGGGAATGGGGATGAGAATGGGGATGGGGAGAGGGATGCAGACAGAAACGGGGATGGAGATGGGGACAGGGACAGAGATAGGGACAACTTCACGTGGGTTTTCAGCTGAATTTGCCCTGTTCAGCCCTGCAGCGTCTTTGGCTGCATCGTGGGTCCAAGCAGGGAAAATGGGGCTGTGGTGGTGGCGGCCATCGGGAGCTGGGGGTGTCACAGCTGCACAGGAGTCGGGGTCTTTCCCCCCAGGCAGAGCTGAGAGGGGCCGGGGTCTCCCGGCAGGAGGCTGGGGGTGCCCAGCCAAGCCCTGCTGGGGCCAGCACCAGAGCCGGTGGCACTGCCGGGGCCGGGACGGTGGCAGCCAGCAGAGCTGGGGCACCTGGGCTTTGTGCCCAGGAAAACCTAGCAGGACCCATCACTTGCAGGGGATGGGAAAGATCCTGCAGGACCTCCCCAGCCTCCCCTGACACCGAGGAGAGCGGGATTAGGGGTGCCCAGGGAAGGCTGTTGTGACAGGTCACCCAAAGGTGTCACTTAGGGAGTCAGTGCTGGTCCCCAGACCCTGCCAGTGGAGTCCAGCTGGTGCCAGTGTCCCTGAGGCAGGGCAGGGTGGGCTCAGCTGGGGCCTGGGATACAAACTGAGCCCAGGAAGCACCAGGACAAGCCTTCACATGGCTCCAAGCTGTGCTGGGGCCATCGAAGGAGTCCCTGCACCAGGCAGGATGCCCGGAGTCATCCCACACCCCAGTAACACCGAGCACCTCCACCAGTGCCATGCTGGGATGTTGTGTCGGGGAAAAACACCCAGCACCCAACCTCCCTACACTGAACTCTGAACCTGAACTTTCCTGTGCCTTCGGGACAATCGCCTTAACCCCGGAGGAAGGTCCCAGCCTGGGTCCTGCTCCAGCGTGTGTGGGGTCCTGGGGCTGTGGGCACCGGGCCGGGGTCTGGCTGCTCCCCATCTGCTCCCCCCTCTCCTTGCCCAGACCCCCAGACCTGTTCCGGAGGCTGCCAGGGAAATCTGCTCTGTGGCTGTAATTCCCTCACCAGCAGTGACCAAACTGCCCTGGGAACACCGGGAATGGCAGCTCTCCCTGGCCCAGCCCATCCTGGTTTTCCAGGGAGACTGCTCCGCTCCCAGGGGACAGCCAGTCCCAGTCCCCCGCAGGGCCCCACTGCCTCATGCTGATTAAACTGTAATTAACCCCCTTTTTAATTGCCCCCTGGGCTGACCACAGGCTGGGGCAGAGCCATGGGGCTCACACCAGCTGCACCCTCCGGGTCGGGATTGCCATTTGCAATTCCCTGGGGTAAAACCAACCCGGAGGGAAATGCACCTCAAAGCATTTTCCCATGGGCAGTCCCCGGGGCAGAGCCCGGGGTTAGTGCCAGGAGAGGGGCACCCCAATTGCCACTGGCAGGGAACAGGGTGGGAGCCACGCGAGGTGCCACAGCGGCTGCTCTGTGGGTGACACGCACAAGGACAGCGTGGCCTTGGCCACTCCTGGCTCCCCGAGCCCCGGCAGTGCCCACGCAGCCGGAGTGTCCCGGGGGGCCACGCCAAGCTCCGGTGCCATTCCCTATTCCTGCAGGCACAGGGGAGTGCGGGAGCAAGCTGGATTGTCCCCGGGAGCGGGATTGTGCCCGGGAGCGGCTGGCGAAGCCGCGCCGGAGCCGATGCCGTAAGCACGGGGAACGATTCCAGCAGCAGCCTGTGAGCAGGGAGCCATGTTCTGTCATCCGCCAAATATTTAATAAATCCATCTCCTCCCTGCGGGGTGTCCTGTCCCTTCGCCATGTGGAAAAGGCAGGGATTTCATGAAAAAAGGGAAGAAGGGTTTTCCTAGGCAGCGGCTGCTCGGAGGCGGGAGCAGCTCCCGGCGCTGTGCC
>NW_008236211.1:495659-496641 GCF_000691975.1 Corvus brachyrhynchos
CACCACCGCTGCCGAGGGACCCCCGCTCCCACCATCCCGGCAGAAACCTTATCCCTGGGAACCCGCGGGCTGCCGGGCACAGGTGCGTCCTCTCCACTCCCCAGCCCCAGTTTGGCACAGCAGTGCCCCTTTCCCGGTGGCCATTTGTTTTTTGGATTAGGTATCCTGGTGGGAAAGATCCAGACCCTTCCCAGAGCCGGGGGCTCCCGGGCTTGGAGCAGCTCTGGGCTCCTCAACCCGGCATGAGGTGAGAGTGGGGTGAGGAAACGCAGGCAGTCCAGGGACACCGTGTGCCCACGCACTGAGCCTTGGCGTGTGCCCGGCTCTCCCGGCACCCGCGGGACACCATCCCACCACCGGGCTCTGCCCACCGCTGCCCACCCCCGCGCTGGGTGCCGCCTGCCCTGTCCCATCTGTCCCCTCCCTGTCCACAGCACCCCGACGTCCCTGCCCCACGCACCCCGTCCCACCCGCGCCCCCCGCCAGGCTCCGTCTGGGGACACGAAACCCCCGCGGCGGCTGCTGGGGCCCTGGGGCGCCCCGAGCTGTCCCTCCCACGGTAAGGGTCCCCCCCCGCCACCCTGTCCCCTCCCACGGGGACGTGGGGGCTGTGCAGGCTCAGCCAGGCCCAATGGCACCGATGTCCCCGTCCCTGCCCCGCTGCTCATCGCACAGGCAGTAACCCTTTCACACCTCATTAGAGCCGTAATTAATCCCGATCATTCCCAGCTGCGGGGGGAGGGGCAGCCCCCCGCTCAGAGTGGGGGGCCGCAGGTGGGCTCAGCCCCACGAAGACCCCAGGAACGCCATGGAGATCTCAGGGTCTCAGTGCACCCCAAGGAGACCACATGGACCCCAAACACCTCACGGAGACCCCAGGATCTCGGTGCACTCCAAGGAGTCCTCAGGGACCCCCTGTATCCCAGGAATCCCATTGGTCTGGGGAGAAGGTCGGCCCCTGCCGGCCCCGTGTCCACGGGGC
>NW_008236211.1:497195-500515 GCF_000691975.1 Corvus brachyrhynchos
GCCGCCTCCGCTCCCCCTCCCGGGCTGAGGCGGCGGGAGGGAGCCGCACGCCGGGAGTGGCACCAGGACACAGCACGGCGACCTTGCCCAGCAGCGGCAGTGCCGGGGGCACGGGGGTCCCTCGGGCCACGGTGCCACCACATCTGCGTCTATTGAGATCCCTCTGGCTATGGGAGCATCACACCTGTGTCCCTTGGGTCACTTGAGCCGTGGTGGCACCATGCCTGGGTCCCTTGGGGTCCCTCACATCATGGTGACATCACACCCGTGTCCCTCTGAGGTCCCTCAGGCCGTGGTGCCATCACACCTGCATCCCTTGGTGTCACCATCCCTTGGCCAGCACCGCTGCCGCCCTCATTGCCCCATGTCACCCCTCGGCTCACCAGCAGCGGTGGCACGCTCCTCATGCCCCGCGTCCCCAGGGCCTGGCAGAGGTGCCTGGAGAAAGTCACCCGCACCCTGGCACACCAATGCCACCCCGGCACACGGCGACGCTGCCCAGCAGGTGACCCCGGCTCCCCCCGCGCCAAGCAGCCCCGGCTGCTCCCCGGGCTGTCTGGGCTGCCCGTGTCACTGGCACCGGCTTAATTTGGTGCCCGCCCTCCAGGCAAGTTTAATTAATCCTATCCCCGCCCGGAGAGACCTGCCTGGGCTTTGGCAGCTGTCACCGTGTCACCGGGTCGTGGTGCCGCTGCTCTCTCGGTGACGAGGCTGAGCTGCCCGAGGGTGCTCAGCATGGGGGGACCTCAGGGACCCCCAGCTCTGCCGGGGTGTGGGGTGGGCGGCCGGAGCCTGGGGAGCACCAGTTCCAGGGGGAACACCCTGGCAGTGCACGAGGGACAGATGGTTCCTGGTGCTGCCCCGTCCACGGGACAGGAGGTTTAGGGCAGTTGGAAGAGCCCTGAGGGAGCTGCTGCCCTCCTCCAGCCACCCCGAGCTCCCCGTCGGGGATTATCCCGGGGGATAATTCCACCTGTTTCCAAAAGGAGCTGCCAGGGCAGGAGTGACTGCAGAGGAGCCGGCGGGGCGGGACGACAGGCAGGTGGGCCCAGAAGGGAGGGAAGGTGGCCCCAACACTCCCAGCAAGGCAATGGCAACAGAGCCCCATGGACACGGGCAGGGGACCCAGCTGGGGACACATCCTGCCCTGGGACATGGGGACAGGGCTGAAAAAGCCAAACACTGGAGGCTGATCTGCTCAGAGGCCGTGGAGGTTTCTCAGGGGCACAGCCCCAGCCATCGGGCTCCTCAGCCTTGCAGAGCTCTTTGGAGCATGGAAGGGATGGAATGCCAGCTCCCATGGAGCAGGATGGCTGTGCAGGAGCACGGAGACAGCAAGACCTGGTGTGGAGGATGGATGACCCATGGCCATCCTTCTCCTCCTCTGCCCAGCCCAGCCCAGCCGAGCATGGGGCTGTTCCCCAGCATGGGATCTGGGGGGTAAATCCCAATCCCAGCCATCACAACCCTGCCCATGGGATTTGGGGGCTCAATCCCAATCCCAGCCCAGCAGGACCCCGCCTGTATGATTTGGGGGATCAATCCCAGTCCTCTGCTCTGGTCCAGGGGCACCTGCCCCTTTCCAGCCGGGATCCCCAGCACCCACAGGACTGAGCAGGGTGTATCCCACCAGGGAACACACCATCAATTAGCATTGTTAATTAATGCGTTATTTTGCAGTGCCCCCCTGTGCACTAGGAGCCTTCCAGCACTGAGGGCGAGGGGAGCCCTGCCCATGGGGCTCCTCCCAGGGCTGCATCCCGGCACAGCCAGGCAGGAATGGGGCTGCCAAAGCACAGCCAGGTGGTGCTGGGCCCTTCCATGCCCGTGCCAGGGTCTGTGGCACAGCCCTGGAACCCCAGGCAGTGTCCAGGTGGTGCTGGATGCTCCAAGGGTCCCCCCAAAATCACCCCATCCTCAGCACCTGCCCGTGCCGGCTGTGGCCCAGATCAAGTCCAGGCTTTTGTGGACTGAAAGCAACACCTGTGCCAGGTGTTGGGAGTGGCACTGTGAGCTTCCCACAGCTCTTCCAGAGTCTCCAGCACTCAAATCCAGCCCCGAGCCCCCAACTCCATGCGCTTCCGAGCAGCCGCTGGGTTGTCCTGGCAGTGCCTGGCTCTCCAATCCCAGTCCAGCTCCCACTGCCCTGCCAGACCCCATCAGACCCATCAGAGGGAGCTACAAATCCCCTTCCCCAAAGACCCCCCAGATCCTAAGGCCTCGAATCCGCTGCTGTGGCTCTCTGCCCGGTGAAATTCCCGGGTGTCCGTGCCCAGCTCTGAGCTTCCCAAGGAGCCGCCAGGCCAGCGCCTCGCAGGGAGGGGATCGAGGACACGCTGGTCCCCCCTCGGCCTGGCACCCCCCTACCCGGGAGGGTCCAGGGGCCGCATGCAGCCCCAGCATGGGGTAACCAGCAGGCAGAACTGCCAGAGATGTCCTGTCAGCGCCCAGGGGCCGTGCTGGTACCAGGGACCAGGGGGACATGGCTGGCACGAGTGTAGGGAGAAGGGATGGGCCAAGAAGGGATGGCTTGGCTTGGTATGGCACGGCCTGGCTTGGCATGGCTTGGCACTGCACAGCTTGGCAAGGCTTGGCACGGCTTGGCATGACACTGAAGAGCCCTTAACTGCACTTGGTTTGGCTTGGTCTGGTACTGTCTGGCTTGGCACAGTACAGCTTGGCTTGGCTTGGCATTGCACAGCCCTGGACTCTGCTTGGCTTGGCTTGGCTCAGACCAACCTGGCCTGGTTTGGCATGGCACAGCTTGGCACAGCACGGCGTGGCTTAGCTTGACACTGTACAGGCCTTGACTCTGCATGGCTTGACCCTGCCTGGCTTGGCTTGGCCTGGCTTGGCTTGGCCTGGCATGACGTGGCTTGGCATGGAATGGCTTGGCTTGGTCTTAGCATGGCAGAGCTTGGCAGGGCTTGGCATGGTATGGCTTGGCCTGGCATGGCACTGCACAGCCATTGACTGCACTTGGCTTGATCTGGCATGGTCCGGCTTGGCACGGCACAACTTGGCTTGGCACTGCACAGCCTTTTACTATGCCTGGCTTGGCCTGGCCTGGCCTGGCCTGGCCTGGCCTGGCCTGGCCTGGCCTGGCCTGGCCTGGCACAGCTCGGCTTGGCACAGCTTGGCTTGACATGGCACTGCCTTGACTACACTTGGCTTGGTCCAGCCTGGGTTGGCACAGCACCGCTCGTCTCGGCCTGGCTTGGCACAGCACAGCCTGCTTTGGCACGGCTTGGCACAACAAGGCTCGGTGTGGCACGGCAAGGGTTGGGATGGCACACTGTGCCCCGCGGTGCAGGAGCTCA
>NW_008236211.1:501665-502255 GCF_000691975.1 Corvus brachyrhynchos
CCCACTCAACTTCCCACTTCCTGATCACTTCCCCCTTCCTGCTCATCTTCCCCTTCCTTCTTCCTTCCCTTTCCCTCTCACTTCCCCCTTCCTGTTCTCTTCCCCCTTCCCGCTCATTTCCCACTACTCTTTCACTCCTCTGTCCCTCTGACTTCTTGTCTCGCTCTTCCTTCCACCTTCCCCATCGCTTCCCTTTCCTATTTGCTTTCCCCTTCCTTCTCACTTCTCCCCCTTTCCACTCACTTCCCCCTTCCCATTTGCTTCCTCCTCCTTCCACTCATTTCCCCCTTCCCACTTGCTTCCCACTTCCGATTCACTTCCCGCTACTGTCTCCCTTCCCCCTCGGTTCCCCTTTCCCCTCCCTCCTCCTTCCCCCTCGCTCCCCTTTCCCTCCCACTGCTATTTCCTCCCCCCGCTTTCCGGGGTGTTTCGCCTGCGCAAACCTGTGGGCAAATGAGATTTTCCTCCTCGAGGGCTCAGTTCCTCTTTCTGTGTTTCTGCCCTTTGTGTGACGTCGCCGGTGTCACCGCGGGACCAGCCAAGTTCTGCGCTCGTTGCCACACCGGGCACCCACATACAGCCCAGCAGCG
>NW_008236211.1:502448-503228 GCF_000691975.1 Corvus brachyrhynchos
GCTCCCTGGGTGCCTAGGCCGCAGAAGCCCAGGGCCAGCCGCTGCTCTGCCCCCAGAGCCCCGTGCCGTGTCACACCGTGCCGTGGTGGCGACTTGGAGACCCTCAGGCAGTGGTTTTCATGCAGGGAATTTTATATGGCACATCCCTGCCCGATGGCTCCCCAAGGGCCGTGCCCCGGCAAGGCACGGTGCCCCGAGGGAAGCGCGTGGGCTTGGCAGGTGCCACGGCGTGTGCCGAGGACTCGCGTGCGCCAGGTGCGCTCGTGCCGTGGCGGCTCCACGGGAGGCGCTCACCTGGCACCCAGGCCCGGCCGCCAGCCCGCTTCCCCGCCGCGGGGCTCGGCACGTGCCGGCACTGTTGGGCCCGTTCCCGCGGTTAACCGCCATCCCCAGTTCACAGCCCATCCCCACTCCTGGTTTGGATCGCTCTAGCTCAGCTCCTGCCCCGGCTCAGCTCCCAGCCCTGCTCCCTGCCAGCCCCAGAGTCCCCATGGGGCTCAGGGCCCAGCTCACTGGAGTCAGATCATCTCCCGGACTTTTCTCCCCGGTAACTGAGCGTGTGGAGCTCCTGGGTGCTCCCGGTGAGATGTTCCCAGTGCTCCAGCAGCCCCTTCATTATCCTGCTGGGCCCACACTGTCCCACCTGCAGAGCAGCACCACAGCCTGGCACTGGGGTCTGCAACACGCATCACTGTCCCACCCCATCCCACCCCATTCCATCCCATCCCATCCCACCCCATCCCACCCCCCTGCCATCCCACCCCATCCCACCCCATCCCA
>NW_008236211.1:503671-504594 GCF_000691975.1 Corvus brachyrhynchos
CATCCCATCCCATCCCATCCCATCCCATCCCATCCCATCCCATCCCATCCCATCCCATTGTCAGTTTGGCCTTCCCCTGGCCTTGCCAGCGGTCCTGCTCTGACAGATCCGGCTGTGGGGGCTGGGGGTTGCAGCTGGGGCCTGGGTCTGGCTGGGGTGTGGAGCAGTGCAGGGCCCTGCATCGCTCCCTGGGGTGCCGTGGGTGCTGTGTATTGTTCCATGAGGTGCCGTGCTTTGCTGCTTGGGGTGCCATGGGGTGCTGTGGTGCCCTGGAGTGCAGGAAATCGCTCCCCAGGGTGCTGTGGGGTGCTTTGGGGTGCCGTGCATCACTCTCAGGGGTGCTGTGGGGTGCCATGTGTTGCTCCCTGGGGCGCTGTAGAGTGCTGGGGTGCTGTGGGGTGCTGTGCCTCTCCCTGGGATGCTGTGGGGTGCTGTGTGTTCCTCTCTGGGGTGCTGTGGCATGCAGTGAATCACTCATTGGGGTGCCATGGGGTGCAGTGAATCACTGTCCAGGGTGCCGTGGGGTGCAGTGGTGCCATGGGGTGTAGTGAATCGCTCCGCGGGATGCTGTGGGTGCAGCGACTCCGTCCTTGGGGTGCACCACGGGGCTGGCTCAGTGCTGCTGACCACCCCAGGGTCCCCCCTCCAGGCCAGGTCTATTTTTAGATCACCCCAGCTCTCACCAGCACTTCATCCCCCCGAGTCCCCCAGATCCCAGTGGTGGTGGCTCCCAGAGCTGTGGCACGTGTGGCCAGGCGCTCCTCCCGCAGAGGCCAAATATTTCACCCCTAAACTACAACTCCGGAGATGAGGTCAAGGCCACGGTGGTTTCGGCACGACCATCTGTCGGAGGCGAAATTTCGTAGCCCGGGGACGCCCACCCTGTTGCTGGCCCCCCCTGGCAGCAGCACCCACGCTGAGGG
>NW_008236211.1:506987-508178 GCF_000691975.1 Corvus brachyrhynchos
ACCCCACAGCCAGCATCCCCCGGTTCCCTGCAACCGGCACCCACAATCAGCATCCCCTGGCCTCCTCAGCCCCCCAGCCAGCACACACCCCCCCAGTCCTGCACCCTGCACTTTGCACCGCACAGCACTACACCTGATGGCCCTCCCAGCCCCCTCACTACCAGCACCCTGCACCCAGCATCCCACACATCCTACACCGTGCAGACCCCACACTGTGCGCCCCACACCCTGCACTGTGTGCCCCATACCCTGCACTGTGTGCCCCACTCACCCTGCACCCCAAACCCTGCCCTGTGCCCCCTCCACTGTGCACCTTCCACACCCTGCACCACCTGTCCCGCACCCCGCATGCCCCACACCTTGTACCCAGCACCCTCCACCCCATAAAGTGCACCTTGCCCCTGCACACTGCACCCCTCGTACCCCACACCACACACCCCCCTCCATGCACCTTACAAGGTGCACGATGCACCCCAAAACGTGCACTGGGCACCCGACACTGAGCATCGTGTGCTGGGTGTCCTGCACCACACTGTGCACCCATCACCCTGCACCCCGTGCCATGCACCCTTGTACCCACACCGTGCACCCCACACTGTGCCATGCACCCTGTACCCACACCACACACCCCACGCCACACACCCCACACCATGCACCCTGTACCCACACCATACACCCCACGCCACACACCCCACACCATGCACCCCATGCCATGGGCCCTGTGCCCCACACCATGGACACCGTGTCCCACACACTGCACCCCACAGGGCACCCCACGCCTCACACCGTGCACCCTGTGCCCATCACCACTCCACACACTGCACCCTATGCCGTACACCCCTTACCACACACCCTGCACTGACACCGCACCCTACACCGTGCACCCCGCACCCCACTGTGCACCCCTCACCACGCACCCTGAACCCACACCGTGCACCCCACACCATGGACCACGCACCCCACGCACCCTGAACCCACACCGTGCACCCCAGACCGTGCACCCCGCACCCCACACCGTGGACCGCGCACCCCACGCACCCTGAACCCACACCGTGCACCCCACCCCATGGACCACGCACCCCACGCACCCTGAACCCACACCGTGCACCCCAGACCGTGCACCCCGCACCCCACACCGTGGACCGCGCACCCCACGCACCCTGAACCCACACCGTGCACCCCACACAGTGC
>NW_008236211.1:508509-508857 GCF_000691975.1 Corvus brachyrhynchos
CTGAGCCGCGGCCGGGATTAGCGCGGATTGAGCTATTCCTGGCGCTGGGGAGCGCGGGGAGTGGACGGGGCCAGAGACCTGCTGTCACCTCCCGGCTGCGGGTAGAGCTGGGGCAAGGCGGCTGGCAGGGTGGAAGTGACCCCAGGAGGGGAGTGTCCCCCGGGATGGGGGATGTCCTGGCTCTGGAGCGTGTGCAGGGTTCATGCCCTGTGTTGGGCGGGACACGTGGTGGCCCTGTCACCCTTGTGCCAGCCCTGCTTCCCCCTCGTGGGGGTCCCACCTAATCCAGGGGTCCCTGCACCTCCTCCACGTGGACACCAGGCTCAGGAGGGACCCCCCAGCCCAGGA
>NW_008236211.1:509856-510922 GCF_000691975.1 Corvus brachyrhynchos
AGAGGGGTGATGGATGGGGTATGACTCAGCTCCCGGGGGGATGCGGGCGGCGAGGGGCTGCGGCACCGGCCCCTGTGCCGGGCTGGGGGGAGCAGAGCCCCCGCCGAGCCCTTTGCCCAGCCCTGCTGGTGCCCGGGATGCACCCCTGCTCCTGCCCTGCTTTTGGAGTGCCAGCTGTGCCCCGGGAAGGGTTCCCTGTCCTGATAGGTGCTGGGGGCACCTCCTTGGTTCCACAGCAGGGACCCCCGCTGCCCCCCCACCGTGGCAGCCCTCGAGCCAGCTCTGACCCACCAGCGTTTCACCCTGGAGCCCCCCAGGCCTCTCTGGCACCCACTGGGTGCTCCCCAGCTGCCTCCTCTCCTGTGGAGTGCCAGCTGTGCCCCGGGAAGGGTTCCCTGTCCTGATAGGTGCTGGGGGCACCTCCTTGGTTCCACAGCAGGGACCCCCGCTGCCCCCCCACCGTGGCAGCCCTCGAGCCAGCTCTGACCCACCAGCGTTTCACCCTGGAGCCCCCCAGGCCTCTCTGGCACCCACTGGGTGCTCCCCAGCTGCCTCCTCTCCTGGCCATGGGAGGCCTGGCTGCCACCTGGTGCACATGACACCCCCCAAATCGTTCATTTACATCCACTGTAAATGCTGCCAGGACCTGGACAGGAGGGACAACTGGCTGTGGCAGTGCCAGCACCCAGGGTAGCACCGGGGCAAAGGGACAGGTGCCAGGGTCTCACTGGGGCTGGCCCGGACCCCTAGGCTCCTTGGTGCTGCCTGGCTTTGCAGCACAGCAAGGCACAGGGGGCCTGTGGGGCAGGGACCCCCAGAATCCCCCTCAGGGACTTCTGCATCAGGATGGTGCTGGATCTGGGATCCTGACATTGTCCTTGGACCTGTCCCAAAACTTTCCAGCCAGGATGGCACGGGGAGTGAGTGGGGCCCGGCCCTGGTAGAGCCCCTGCGTGCTGCAATGCCTCCTGTCCTCGCTCAGCCCTGGCATTGCAGCGCCAGCAGATGCCAGGGCTGGGGGGTCCTTGCAGGGCTGGGGGGGTTTGCAGGGGGGGAAGGGGGTCCT
>NW_008236211.1:511302-511633 GCF_000691975.1 Corvus brachyrhynchos
CAGCCCCATCCCCTCCCTGGCCTCTCCCTCACCAGCCCCCCACCGGCCTCTCCTCCTTCCCTTGCTCCCCCTCCGTGGCCTCTTCCTGCTTGGCTGCTGCTGCCGGGACCTTCTGGGGCTCAGGTGAAACTGACCCCGCGCTGTGCCGGGGCCTCACACGCCCCTTGCCCCACTGCATCCTCCCGTGCCGCGGTGCCAGGCGCGGGCCCCTGAGGGGGCACAGGGCCCCCCCCAGCACGCCGCGGTTCCTGGGTGCTGCCGCGGCCCCGGCGCAGGAGCAGGGTCATTTCCCGGAGCTGCGGCCCTGCTCCGCCGCCATAACGGCCCCTGC
>NW_008236211.1:512406-512717 GCF_000691975.1 Corvus brachyrhynchos
TGCCCTGCGGCCGCATTGGTGGGAGACCTTGGCCTGGCCTGGCTGCCCTGAGTGCCAGGGCACCGAGCCAGGGGAGCCCCGACAGCAGCAGGAGAGGGTGTCCCCTCCTGGCCCTCAGCACTGCCCCTCCCCACGGCCCCGGCAAGCCCTCCTGTGCCCGGTGGCACCATCCCGCTCCGTGTGGCTCTGCTCGAGGCCCCACCGTGCATTCGCTCCCTGCCTGGGCAGCCGGGACCCTGCTCCCCCACCCTGGGGCTGTTGGGCCCAGGGAGCAGTGCCCAGGGGCCCCTCCGGGCTCCCCAGCCCCCGCC
>NW_008236211.1:512934-513385 GCF_000691975.1 Corvus brachyrhynchos
CATGTGTGCGCGTCGTTGCTGCCACGACGAATTCGGTGTGAGCAGAGGAGCAGGCTCCTCTGGATGCCCTCAGTCTCCCAGGCTCAGACAGTGTCCTCAGTCCTCATTCCCACAGGAGGGGACAGAGGGGTGACAAACAGGCCCAGGGTGATGAGTGGGCCAGGGGAACAAGCAGGGCCTGGGGGACAAACAGAGCTGAGGCACCTTCGCTCTTGGTTGCAAATCCTTTTTGGAGAAGTTTCTGGCAGCCAGAAGGGCTAATCCTGTTCTGGGACGTTTCAGGTCCCAGCTGCCTGTCCCGATGATCCCTGATCCCTTCCACCCTGGTGCCAGGGGCACGGGAAAGCCGGGGCAGCGTCACCTGAGGCGAGCGGGTGCGCGGGGCTGGCCGGGCTGGGCTGTGCTGGCTGTGGCCCCAGGGGCGGGAGGAACGTGCCGGGGCGGGGGGAGC
>NW_008236211.1:513734-514064 GCF_000691975.1 Corvus brachyrhynchos
GGCCCTGTGGGGAGGGTGTCATGGTACCAGTGAGCCGTGCCACACCGAGCTGTGCTGGGCTGAGCCATGCTGTCCTGTGGTGCACCGTGCCATGCTGAGCCACGCAGTGCCGAGCCATGCAGTGCCATGCCATGGCTCCAAGATCAGTGTCCCCAATCCCAGCTGTGCCTGGCAGAGGGATGCCCCTCAGCGGGTGGTGCTGTGGGTGACAGGGGCACCTTCCCCAGGCTGAGGTGGGCACGGGAGCCCCCAAGTGCCAACCCCCGCCATCCGTCTTCGGGAGTGTCCGCAGTGTCACCCTGTGTCCCCAGGGCGGCGGGGAGGGCGCGG
>NW_008236211.1:515207-516637 GCF_000691975.1 Corvus brachyrhynchos
CAGCTCCCTGCACTGCTCCCAGGCCACACTGCGGTGTCCCCACTGCCAGCCCATACCACGGTGGGTGTCTGGCCCTCCCGGGGCTGCAGCGTCCCTTGGCCGGGCACACCGAGGTCCGGCCGTTGGCCTCTGAAAGCCCAGGTGTGCCCTCGTTCATGGACTGGCACCTCTGCCCTCCTGACGACACCCGTGTCCACTCAGGGGGCCGTGCCCTCCCTGGGGGCTGGGCCTGATGCAGCCAGGATGGGGAGGCCCCCGGCCAGTCCTGCTGGACCCCCCTGAACCCCAACATCCCCTCGTCAGTGCCAGCACCTTCTCAGCCCTCCCTTCCCAGCTCCAGAGGAAGTGGCAGTGGCAGCCCTGGGGCCAGAGGGAGAGGAAGTGGCTGTGGGGCTGCGGCGGCTGCGTAGGGGAGCCTGATGGTGGGGACAGGGGTCACAGGACCCTGGGGCACGAATCCGGGGAACCTCGGGGAGGACAGGCTGCCTGTTGCCTGCCATCCCCCTGGAGCTTGTGCCTCAGCGTCGGCGGCCCTTCCCCACCCCTCCCTGGCGGGCAGCACTGTCAGCCCTGTGGCCCACGCCAGTCCCCCAGCAGTGCCATGTCCCCTCCCTGGACCCTGCCACCCAGCAGGCCATCGTGGGACCTGTACTTCACTGGGGACAGGCAGGAGGGTCCCCGTGGCCAACTGCGCACTATGCCACCCTGTCACCACACCGTGCCACCCTGTCACCACTCTATGCCACCCCAGCACCTTCCTGTGCTGCGGGAGGACGGGAGCAGCAGCACCTCAAGGTGTCTGTCTGTGGGTGCTCAGTGCCAGTGCTGGGGTGACACCAGGGTGGGCACCCTGTGCCCGTGGCAGCGTGCGGGGTGTCTGGGGAGGCCAGTGCCAGTGTCCGAGCGGCTCCACAGGGTTGGGGTGGTGAGGGCCAGTCCCAAGGGAAGGGGTGTCCCAGCACAGGGGAGTCTGCACCCCCCAGGAGGGCAAAGAGTGGAGCAACAGCGGGGCTGGCCCAGGCTGGGCACGCGGTGGTGGCTGCGCCCACCCTGCCAGGGCTGTGCCGGCGCCAGCTCTGCAGAGCCTCAGCAGCACTTTCACTCTCCCTGGCCACGGAAACCGCTGGGCTGGGCTGGGCCTCTCACTCTGACTCCTGCTCCCGGTGCTGAGCTGCGCTGTGCTGAGCTGTGCTGAGCTGAACCGAGCTGTGCCGAGCTGAACCAAGCTGTGCCGAGCTGCTGAACTGAGCTGTCCCAAGCTGTTTTGAGCTGTGCCGAGCTGAACCAAGCTGTGCCGAGCTGTGCCGAGCTGTGCCATAGAGCTGCCCAGGCTGGCTGCATGGCAGGGTGCCATGATGCTGCCCCAACCCTATGGCCGTGTCCCACGCTTGGCACTGTTTGTGCTGGGGCTCGTGCCAGGGCTGGCACAG
>NW_008236211.1:516882-517201 GCF_000691975.1 Corvus brachyrhynchos
ACCGAGCTGTGCCAAGCTGAACCAAGCTGTGCCAAGCTGTGCTGTGCTGAGCTGTGCTGTGCTGAGCTGTGCTGTGCTGATCTGAGCTGTGCTGTGCCAAGCTGTGCCGAGCTGTGCCGAGCTGTGCTGAGCTGTGCTGAGCTGTGTTGTGCTGAGCTGTGCTGAGCTGATCTGAGCTGTGCTGTGCGAAGCTGTGCCGAGCTGTGCCGAGCTGTGCTGAGCTGTGCTGAGCTGTGTTGTGCTGAGCTGTGCTGAGCTGATCTGAGCTGTGCTGTGCCGAGCTGTGCCGAGCTGTGCCGCGCTGTGCTGAGCTGTGCTG
>NW_008236211.1:518485-519320 GCF_000691975.1 Corvus brachyrhynchos
CACCTGTCACACACACCTGTCACACACACACACCTCTGTCACACACACACCCACCTGTCACACACACCTGTCACACACACACACCTCTGTCACACCCACCTGTCACACACACCTGTCACACACACACACCTGTCACACACACACCTGCACATGTATGTGTCATGAGGTTATCACAGGGCCTGGCCCTGCCTCTCCCTTACACGTGCCCCTGTCCCATGTGCCCATGCCAGCAGGGATGGGCCACACCAAGGGCCCCCTTGCTGTCCCCTTGCTGTCCTCTCACAGGCGTGCCAGGCAGGACGGGCAGTGCCCACAGGGGACTGGGCACCCGGGGCACATCCCAGCGTGTTGTGGTCCGGATGGCACCACCGCACCATGTCCCGCTCCCCAGGGTGTTGTGGCACCCTGTTCTGGAGGTGTCATGGCCCAGTGTCATTCTCCTGCAGCCGTTGTGGTGCTGTGTCCTGATCCTCGTGGTGTGTCACCTTTTGTTACGGTCCTGAGGATGTCACAGCATTTTGTTGTTGTCCCAAAGGTATCTTGTCACCCTGTCCATGTCCTGAGGGTGCTGTGTTGTTGTGTCGTGGTCTGACAGTGTTGCTGTCACGTGTCCTGGCCCTGAGCAGGTCATGGAAATGTGTCCTGGTCCCCAAGGATGTCACACACCTGTATGTTCTGGTCCTGAGAGTGCCATGGTGGAGTGTCCTGGTCCTCAGGGTCACACAGCAGTGTGTCCTGGTCATGAGGGTGTCACATCCATGTGTCCTGGCCCTGAGGGTGCTGTGACACCGTGTCCTGGTCCCAAGGGTCCCCTCGTGTCCTGGTCCCAAGGGTC
>NW_008236211.1:521131-521738 GCF_000691975.1 Corvus brachyrhynchos
CTCCTCCCGGGATCCCGCGCCTGGGATGAGCCGCAGCCACGGGAAATCCCCACTTCAGTCAGTGCCCCCCCAGTTTGACCAGTCCCAGTGACAGAGGGGACCAGCATCTCAGAACAGGCCAGGCCCCCTCTCTCGTGCCTCAGTTTCCCCACCTGAGATCCCTGAGGCTGCAGGCAGCCCTGGGATGGGATGCCTGGGCATACCTGGAGTACACACACACTCCTGTTCCCAGCATGGAGCTGGAAAGCTCCTGTCCCCCAGTGTCCCCCACCATCCCAGTGTCCTACAGTGTCCCACACTATCCTGCAATGTCCCCCCTTGTCTCCAGAGTCTCCCTTGCTCCCCCATGTCCCCTGCTGTCTCCCAGCACTCAGAGCTCTTGGCCGCTCTCCTACTCGGGTCTTGCTGCTTTGGGGGGCTCCAGCTGCCAAGGGGGGCTGAATCCCCATGTGCCAGCTGTGTGGTACCGTCCCGGTGTCACACAGGGCTGGGGCCACCCCAGGGTCTGTGCCAGGGTGCCCAGTGCCCAGCAGCCAGGGCGAAGTGCTGAGGGATGCCCGCAGTGGGTGGGAGCCCCGCTCTGCCCCCAGCAGTGCCCCCTGCTCCC
>NW_008236211.1:522011-523034 GCF_000691975.1 Corvus brachyrhynchos
TGGCCCCCTGGGCAGGCTGGGTGGGCCCTGTCTCCCCCGTGGAGTCCTGGGTGGGCCCCATCGCCCTGCGGGGTCCCAGCCCCGCAGCCCCGCGCCAATGCCGGCTGATGGACGGCCTTTCTCTGTTCTGTGTGCAGGCAAGGACGAGAAGGAGGAAAACAACTTTGACACCCTGAAAATGGAGGCAAGTATGGCCTGGGGCTGGACCCTGCAAGGCTGCGCCCAGGAGATGGGCAGAGCCCACCCCAGGAGACAGGCACGGCCCCACACCCCACCAGGCAACGCGGTGCTCCTCGTGCCCACGGGCACCATCTCTCCCTGCTCCCTCGGCACCGGTGGCCATGGGGGAGCAGCAGGGCCCATGTTCCCACAGGATGGGGGTCTTGGGCTCCTGCACCATGACACAGCCAGACCCTGGGCAGCACCTGTTGCTGTGCTGGGGACCAGGATGTGCTGGGTCAGTGACCCGCCTTCCAGCCCTGCATGGGGTGGTGCCTGCCCAGGCTGACCCCTCACCTCCCACAGTGCCCTCAGTTTCCTGGGCACAGCGTGTTGGATCTGCTTTGGGGTGGATCCATGCTGGGATGGTGCCAGTGGTGCCCACCAAGGTGCAGCTGGATGTGGTGTGGTGCCATGGCATCCAGGTCCTTGAATCCCAGACTGGTTTGGGCTGGAAGAGACCTCGAAGTTCATCCCTGGGCAGGGACACCTTCCACTATCCCAGGGTGCTCCAAGCTGTGTCCAGTTTGCTCTGGAACACTCCCAGGGATCCAGGGACAGCCACAGCTTCTCTGGGCAACCTGTGCCAGGGCCTCCCCACCCTCACAGGGAAGAATTTCTCCCCAGTATCCAATCTCTGGACACCAGGTCCTGGTGCACACAGGGGCCAGGCCATGTTCATGTGCACGTGTGCCCAGGCAGGCGGTGCCCCCCTTGCCCGTCTCCCCACGCACACGCCCCAGGGCAGCTCTGCTGTGTCCCCCCGCTGTCCCCAAGCCCAGACTGTGGCTCCCCCGCGCTGCC
>NW_008236211.1:523600-524670 GCF_000691975.1 Corvus brachyrhynchos
TGCCCTGAGGTCCCCATCACACCCCCTCACCCCATTCTCGGCATTGCCCCCCACTGCCAGCAGGTCTCCCTGGCATGTGTCCCCTTGTGCCACCTCCTTGGCACTATTTATAACTCTGCTGCCAAGCACCCTCATGCTGGCACTCAGAGGGACAATGGAGCCTGGCACAGCCAGGGCATCCCACTGGGCATGGTTGGCATGGCCAGGCCATGCCGTGGGGCACAGGGCATGGCTGATACAGCCACAGTGTCCCCATGGGACACAGGGCACAGCTGGTACATTTACAATGTCCCCCCAGGGCACAGGGCATGACCCCCTCCCTCCTCCTGGGAGGGGTCCCCAGGCACTGCCCCCATGCCCATCTCGCCAGACCGGAGCCCTTTGGCACTGGCAAGTTCCTCTCGATGGAGCTCCCCAAACCATGCAGGTCCCCAAACCATGAGGGCTTCCAAGCCTGTCATTGGTCACTTCTGGGCCATGATTTTGGGGAGCAGAGCTGGCTGGTGGCCCAGTGACCATTCACAGCTTCCCCCATCCCTGGCTGGTGCTGGTGCTCTGTGCCACCCACCGCCCATGTCCCAGTTTGGGGACACTCCCCACTGTCTGTCCCAGCTGGGGTCACCGGCCCCACTACAGTGGGCACAGGGACAACCCAGCCCCCTCCAGCCTTCCCTCCTCTTCCTCATCCCTTCAGCCTCTGAGGGGTGCAGCTGGCGTGGTGACAGGGACACCCAGGGCCAGTGTGGTGACAGGGACACCCAGGGCAGGCGCTGGCCCCCTCATGTCCATGCTGGGACCCCTCAGGCTGGGACCCCCCCCACCCTGTGCCAGGTGTGGAGATGGGGATGGAGATGGGATGGGTTTGGGATGAAGAAGGAGATGGGGATGAGGCAAAGGATGAAGGTGGGAATGGGATGGGGATGAGGCAAGAACAGTGGATGGGGATGGAAGGCAATGGAGTGGCGATGGAATGAGGAAGATGATAAAGATGGAGATGGGGATGGGATAAAGATGCAGAGGGAGATGAGGAGGGGGGTGGGGCAAAGACAGGGAATGGGGTGGAATGGGGA
>NW_008236211.1:524751-525259 GCF_000691975.1 Corvus brachyrhynchos
TGTGGGGGGGGGGGGTGGGGGGGCTGGAAGGGCTGCCGGTGGCCCCAGGGCAGGGATCGGTTGGGACAATTGTCCAGCGGTGATATCCAGACGATGTCCCTTAACGACCGGCGATGGGACATTTCCTGTCCCCCCGGGCAGAGCAGGGCCCCGGTGGGACCAGCGCTAGATGGGGGGGGGACACGAGGTCCTGCTGTGACCCTCCCCCAGGACACTCGGGGGGTCACCCACCCCGTGTCCTCTGGCCCAGGCCCACTCGTGTCCCCAAACACCCCAGGTCCCCAAAGCAGCTTTCCTGCTTTGGCACGGCCGAGCTGCAGGAAAGTCCCTGCTGTCACCCCACTGTCACCTGGGGGGGCACAGACCGGGTGATGCCGCCCCGCTGCCACCCGGGGGGCACCTAGAGGGTGGTATTGGGGCACCACCATGGGGTCTCAGGGTCTCTTGGGGTCCCTCCGGATCCCGGGACGAGGTGGTGGCCTGGCGTGGCAGGGCAGGGGTCCCCGGG
>NW_008236211.1:527328-531712 GCF_000691975.1 Corvus brachyrhynchos
CGAGGGCACCCGCTGGGTCATGTGGTTCGGCGACGGCAAGTTCTCGGTGGTAAGCGGTGCCCGGGGGGCCGGGGGGTGGCAGCGCCCCTCCCCCAGGTGTCCCCATGGCTGCGTCCTGTCCCCAGGTGTGCGTGGAGAAGCTGTTGCCCCTGAGCTCCTTTGCCAGCGCCTTCCACCAGGCCACCTACAACAAGCAGCCCATGTACCGCAAGGCCATCTACGAGGTGCTGCAGGTGAGCAGGGACGCCAGGGACATCCGAGGTGCAGTGAGTCCATCCGTGGAAGAAGCAGCTGCCGCTCCACCCTGCCAGGACCCGGCCCTGCCTCCCCTCCTGCCACATGGAGGTCTCTTAAAAGGCTAAAGGGGTCCGGGGGACCCCCGAAGGGCTTTTGTGGTGTACTCTCTAAGGAGACTTCAGGGGTGTCTGGGAATCACTTGTCCCAGGCAGGAGTGTGGGGGGGTCTGGGGAGGAGGTCAGGAACTTTGGGGGTTTCTGGGGGGCTGCTGCAGTCCCTGTGGGGGGTGCTGGGGGGTCCTTGCCTTTCAGGGCATCTCTCAGCACTGCTGGGAAGGGTCTCTTGTGGGGTGATCCTGGCTTTGGGGGTTCTCAGCAGAGCTGGGGGTCTCTTGTGGAGGTTCCTGACCACGTTGGTCCCCCTGAGGCTGGGGCCTGCCTGGCTGACGACGAGACGGACACATCCAAGGTGGTGGAGATCCAGAACAAGCAGATGATCGAGTGGGCCCTGGGTGGCTTCCAGCCCTCCGGCCCCAAGGGGCTGGAGCCCCCCGAAGGTGAGCGGGGGCGCAGGCCCTGTGTGGGGGGGGGCCCCGCCCGGGGTACTGGGGGACACTCGCCATCAGCTCCAGCGTCACCGGGGTGGGACGGGCCTGGGCAGGGCAGGTGCTGTGGGGCTGGGAGGGGACCCTGGTGGGGGATCCTGGTGATGGGACCTGATGGGGGAACTCCGCTGACGAGCCCTGGTCCCGCAGAGGAGCGGAACCCCTACAAAGAAGTTTACACGGAGATGTGGGTCGAGCCCGAAGCAGCCGCCTACGCACCGCCCCCACCCGCCAAAAAACCCCGGAAAAGCACAACCCAGGAGAAGCCCAAGGTCAAGGAGATCATCGACGAGCGCACCCGAGGTACCAGGGGGCTGGGGATGTCCCCACGCCCACCACTCCTCTCTCGGGGGGTTGCTTTGGCCATGCTCACTTGGGGGTGGGGGGGACAAGAGCTGCTCCAGGCCAGGCCCCCTTCTCCCTCGGGGTCCTTCCTTCCCGGGGAGTCCCTCCCTTCACCCCCAGCCATGAGGGGACCTGGCTGGGGCCAGGCCCCGCTGACGCCCCTCTTCCCCCAGAGCGGCTGGTGTACGAGGTCCGGCAGAAGTGCAGGAACATTGAAGGTGAGTGTGGGGCCAGGGCACCTCCTGCACCCAGGAGGTGGGGTGGGGGTCCATCCCTGCCTGGGCAACTCAGGATAGAGGGGGCCTGCAGGGGTGTGGGGGCAGCTCAGGGGAAGAAGGCCAGGCTTGTCCCACCCTCACCCTGGCTGGCAGCAGGGACAGCAGCTGTGGTGTGGCAGTGGCCCACCCTGGATGGTGGCAGGGACCCTCAGGACACTGCCTGGGGCTGTGGGGGCTGTTGGGGTACGGGGTGGGGCTGGGGACAGTGGGAGTCCTGCCTGCTGCTTCCAGGGTTGGTCCCCAGCTCTGGTGTAACCCAGCATGGGGGTGAGTGTGTTCTGGGGACTGCAGGACAGGGGTCGGGGTGTCCCCACACTGCAGTGGGGTGCCAGGGTGATGTCTCCCCTTCTCCCCCAGACATCTGCATCTCCTGTGGGAGCCTCAACGTGACCCTAGAGCACCCTCTGTTCATCGGGGGGATGTGCCAAAACTGCAAGGTATGGTGCGGTGCCGGGCCAGGGGCCACGGGCAGGGGGTCTCAGAGGATGCCTGACCCTGTCCCAGGGTCCCCAGTGTCCCCGGGGCCGCAGTGACACCCTGGCTGTCCCCAGAACTGCTTTTTGGAGTGCGCGTACCAGTACGACGACGACGGGTACCAGTCCTACTGCACCATCTGCTGCGGCGGCCGCGAGGTCCTCATGTGTGGCAACAACAACTGCTGCAGGTGCGGGGCCGGGGGCTTCGGGGGCCACGGGGCTGCTGTGCAACCAGGGAGCTTCCATTGGTGCCCAGTTCTGTCTGGCATGGGGCTGCGGAGGTTTTGGTGTTGCCATGTTCCTGCCATGTGGTTTTGCTGATGGCGGTCCTGGTGTGGGACTGGGGGGTTTTGGTGATGTCCCAGTCTCAGGAAGGCACTGGGAAGGTTTGGTGATGCCACAGTCTTGGCGTGGGAGTTCGGTGGTGCCAGTCCTGGTTTGTGGCTGAGTTGTTTTGGCAGTGCTGTGGCCTGTGGCACAGGAGCAGGCGGGTATGGTGATGCCAGACCTGGCACGAGACTGGGAGGTTCTGGTGCTGCCGCTGTCCCAGTGTCAGGCTTTGATGTTCCAGTCCTGGCATGAGTCTGGGTAGGATTTGGTGGTGCCACGGTCCCACCATGGTCAGTGATGCCAGTCCTGGTGTGAGACGGAGGTTCTCGCGATGCCAGGTCCTGGCATGGGAATTTGGTGATGTCAGTTAAGGAAACTCCCCAGTCTGAGCACTCCTGATGCTCCCGGGCTGTCCCGCTCGCAGTGCCAGAGGCTGTCACTGCTGGGGCCAGAGCCCCTTCGCAGCGGCGGCTCCAGTGGCTCCCCACAGCCCCACTCCCAGTCAGACCCTGCCTCCTCACCCGTCCCAGCCCGGCTTTCCAGTGGCGGTTTCCGATGTTCTGTTCGGTGAAGCCATTTATTCCTGGCACAGAAATAGAAACACAGCCCGAGCTGGTACCTCCAAGGAGGGATCCCAACAAAAGAACCCCTCAATTTTATCCCCTCAGTGTCCCCGTCTACAAGTCTCACTCACTGTTCCTCCAGCGTCCTCAGCTCCCACCCCTCTCCGTGTCCATCCAGCTGGCTGGCAGCATCTCTCTTTATCTCCTTTGTTACGTTATCCCAACTCTGTGTCCACTCACCTGCCTGAGTCACCCTTCCTCATCCCACGGCTGGGGCTCCAGCCAGAGCTCAACCTCTGCAGCTCAGTCTGCATTTCAGACCCACTACCTGGGCCGGATTTATTCCTCAACACCAGTCTGGGATGTTTTGTGATGCTTCGGTCCTCATGTGGAGTTGGAGAGGTTTTGGTGGTGCCCCAGGCCTGGCATGGAAATCAGGTGCTGCCAGTCCTAGTGTAGGAATTCGGTGATGCCAATCCTGGTTTGGGGCTGGGAGGATTTATGATGTCCCAGTGCAGGACTGGAAGGATTTTCATGGTGCCGTGTTCCTGCCATGGGCTGTTGATGATGCCAGTCCTGGTTTGGGACTGGGATGTTTTAATGATGCCACAGTCCCAGTGTGTCAGGTTGGGAGGTTTTGGTAATGTCCTGGTGTGGGATTCTGGGAGTTTTGGCAATGCCCCAGTCCTACCAGGATGGAGCTGGAAAGTCCTGGTGATGCCGCAGTCCTGGTGTGGGAATTGAGTGATGCCAGTTGTGGTTTGAGACGGGGAGGTTTTGGTGGTGCCCTGGCCCTCGTTTGTGGGGGTGGCGGAAGTTTTGGTAATGCCCCAGACTGGAGATGCCTGGGGAGGTTTTGGTGGTGCCCTGGCCCTGGTTTGTGGGGGTGGGGGAAGTTTTGGTAATGCCCCAGACTGGAGATGCCGTGGTCCTGCCATGGAGTTTTGGGTGATGCTAGTCCAGGTGCAGGGCTTCGGAGGTTTTGGCAGTGCCAGGATCCTGTAGGGCTGGAAGAGGTCCTGGCAATGCTCCAGTGCTGCTGTGGAGCTCGGTAGTTCCAGCGATGTCCCAGTTCTGGTGTGGGACTGAGGTGTTGGTGTTGAGGTTTTTGGTGATGCCACAGTCCTGCCTTGGGGTTTTGGGTGATGCCAGTTCTGGTTTGGGGCTGGGGAGGTTTTGGTGGTGCCCCAGCCCTGGCATGAGTCTGGGGAGGTTTTGGTGATGCCATGGTCCTGCTGTAGGGCTGGGGCAAGCTTTGGCAGTGCCCCAGTCCCAGCATAGAGCTGGGAAATGCCGGTGGGCTCAGACCAGGGTGTGCGTGGGCAGGTCTGTGGGAGCCCGTGTGGGTGGTGCCCCAGTCATGGTGTGGGGCTGGGTAGATCCTGGTGGTGTCACTGCCCTGGCACGAGCCCCCCTGCTGACCCTGGCTCCCACCCGTGCCAGGTGCTTCTGCGTGGAGTGTGTGGACCTGCTGGTGGGCCCGGGGGCAGCGCAGGCGGCCATCAAGGAGGACCCCTGGAACTGCTACATGTGCTGCCTTAAGGGGGTCTA
>NW_008236211.1:531896-534541 GCF_000691975.1 Corvus brachyrhynchos
GCCCCTGGCCCCGTGGCCCCCCCCAGGGTGTGTGGGGGTTTGGATTACTGGGGTGGGAGCAGCCGGCACAGTGGGCAGATCTGTGGGACCCCACGTGGGTGTCCCCCATGGGCAGCCCCCATTGTCTTTTCCCCACCCCAGGGGTCCCCACGAGAGGGGAGCGGGGAAGGGGGGTGGGACAGGTGGGGACAGGGCTGGGGGCCTTTGTGCGTGCGCATGGCCCACCCCCCTGGCTCCCGCAGGCCTGCTGGTGCTGAAGGACCTGGGCATCCAGGTGGACAGGTACATCGCTTCCGAGGTGTGCGAGGACTCCATCACCGTGGGCATGGTGAGGCACCAGGGCAAGATCATGTACGTCGGGGACGTCCGCAATGTCACCCAGAAACACGTAGGTGTCCCGTCCTGCCCCTCGGCCTCCTGACCCCCTCCCTGCCGGCACCGCGACCCCCAACGCCCCCAAGGCTGCCAGAGCTCCAGGAGCATTTGGGCAACACTCAGGCCCAGGGTGGGAGTGTCAGGGTGTCCTGTGCAGGGGCAGGAGTAGGACTCAATGATCCTGGTGGGTCCCTTCCCACTCGGGGAGCTCGGCCACCGTCATCCCCGTGTCCCCCAGGCTGTGGCAGCGCCCGGCTCACCCGGGGTCTCCTCTCCCTCTTGCAGATACAGGAGTGGGGCCCCTTTGACCTGGTGATTGGGGGGAGCCCCTGCAACGACCTGTCCATCGTCAACCCGGCCAGGAAGGGGCTCTACGGTAGGAGGGGGCTGGGGCTCCACAGGGGTGGGTCTGGACCCCACTGCTGGCCCCCCAGAGCTGACACAGCCCCCCAGGGCTGACAGAGACCCCCAGCCCTTACCCCAGCCCCTCCTCTCTCCTCCCAGAGGGCACTGGGCGCCTCTTCTTTGAGTTCTACCGCCTGCTCCATGAAGCCCGGCCCAAGGAGGGCGACGACCGGCCCTTCTTCTGGCTCTTTGAGAACGTGGTGGCAATGGGGGTGAGCGACAAGAGGGACATCTCGCGCTTCCTGGAGGTTAGTGCCTGCCTGGGTTCACCCCCCTCCATCCCTGGGCACCCCAGGTCCTGCCCCACAGCGAGGGGCTGCCCAGCCCCACTGACCTTTCCTGCTCTCCCTCCCTTAGTCCAATCCCGTCATGATTGATGCCAAAGAAGTGTCTGCAGCACACCGGGCACGGTACTTCTGGGGAAACCTGCCCGGCATGAACAGGTTGGTGAGAGCAGCCCAAAGCTGAGCCCCTGACCTGGCTCTGGGAGGGTGGGCTGCACTCCTGGGTCTTCCCTTGGCCCAGATGTGGTTCTGGGGGTCCCCTGACCCTGGTCAGTGCTGGGCAAGAGCAGGAGTGTCACAAAGAGGTGACGGCACACCCTAGAAACCCATGGTGGCACCTCCATGGGGGTGGCTGGTCCTGTCCCAGCTCTCTTGTGCTGGAGAGGTGGCACTAAGCTGTCCTTTGTGTCCCTCTTGGATGTTGGCTGTGGTGGCCCACAGCTAGTGGCCGCGGATGGGCTCCCACAGGAATTGGCTGCTTCTTGCTCATCACCTGCCACAGACCCCCAAAACAGCCGTGGCCACCTTGTGACCCCCACAAACCCCAGATGGAGACCTGCCCTGCACCCACGGTGGGGGGACAGTATGGGGACACAGCGCTGCCACACCCTGCCCACCATCTCTCCCCCCCAGGCCGCTCGCATCCACCGTCAATGATAAGCTGGAGCTGCAGGAGTGCCTGGAGCATGGCAGGATAGCAAAGGTCAGCCAGGGGTGGGTGCTGAGGGGCTGAGCGGGTGCCTGAAGGGACAGGAGGAGGGTTCCAGTGCTGTCACAGCAGTCCCAGGCTCCCTGGGTGGGGGTCTTGTAAGGGGGAGGAGGGATCAGCTGTGGCTGCCAGGGTGGGAGTTATCCTCCCAGCGTGCTGGGGGCTCCATCCCACCCCAGCCTGACCAGCCTGTGCCTCTTGCAGTTCAGCAAAGTGCGAACCATCACCACTCGCTCCAACTCCATCAAGCAGGGCAAGGACCAGCACTTCCCCGTGTTCATGAACGAGAAGGAGGACATCCTGTGGTGCACGGAGATGGAGAGGTACCGCGGGCGCCGGGGCAGCCGCACCGGGTCCTGCCCGCACCCCTGACCCCTCCCCATCCCGTGTCCCACAGGGTCTTCGGCTTCCCCGTGCACTACACGGACGTGTCCAACATGAGCCGCCTGGCCCGGCAGAGACTGCTCGGCAGGTCCTGGAGCGTGCCGGTGATCCGCCACCTCTTCGCGCCCCTGAAGGAATACTTTGCCTGCGTTTAGAGATGGGCAGGAACTGGTCACACGGAGCGAGTCGGAAACAAACCCATCCACGCCAAGAGAAGTGAACACACGGAATGAGAGAAGAGTCAGCACCCAGAAGAGAGACGGGATTTCGCAGCCCGACAGGAACCCAGCACACGTCTCCCCGAGCGAAAGGGGTCGGTGTCCTCTCCTGAATTTCCAAGGGTCAGCTTTAGCCTATTGAAAAACAAACAAAAACCACAAAAAGCAAACAAACAACGAAAACGGCAAAAAGAAAAACGAAACGGAAAAAAAAAAAAAAAAAAAAGAAAAGAAACCAAAACCATTTTTTTTGGGTAACCTTTTAATTTT
>NW_008236211.1:534712-535007 GCF_000691975.1 Corvus brachyrhynchos
GCTCTGTTCCACCAGCACCGCTCTCCGGTGACATGGAGCCAACCCGGCAGGGAGGCCGGGAACACACACACCACACACACACCTTTTCTACAGTATTTTGGGTGCCTACCACACGGAAACCTTGAAGAGTGCAGATCCTAGAAGCCGCTGTTACCTCTTGTTTACAGTTTATATATATATGATAGATATGAGATATAGATATATATATATATAAAAGGTAATGTTACTACTGTACAACCTGACTTCATAATGGTGCTTTACACAGCGGGGTGAGTCGAGACATCAGCTTCAACGT
>NW_008236211.1:536065-537850 GCF_000691975.1 Corvus brachyrhynchos
CAGGTCCTGCCTGCTGCTCTGTGAGCCTGCACGGCCCCACAATCCTGTCTGTGGGGCTGGCATGGCCCCAGGTGTCCTGTGTGGAGCACGGTGGGCACTGTGGGTCCTGCATGGTCCTGCAGCACTGCTGCAGGTCCTGCATGGCTCTGGGCCACCGGCTGTGGGTCCTGTATGGATCCACGGTGCTGGCTGTGGGTCCTGCACAGCCCCACAGATCTGGGTGCAAGTGCTGCAAGCCCTGCAGTGCTGCTTGCAGGCCCTGCGTGGCCTCGCCGTGGCAAACACGGGTCCTGCATGGCCCCGCAGCATCATTTGCGGGTTCTGCATGGCCCCGTGGCACTGGGTGCTGATCCTCCATGGCCTTGAGGTGCTGGGTGCTGGTCCTGCACGGCCCTGCAACGTTGTTGGCAGGTCCTGCATGGCTCTGTGGCACTGGGTGCTGACCCTGCGTGGTCCTGCAGCTCCAGGTGCTGATCCTGCACAACCCTGTGGCTCTGGGTGCTGACCCTGCGTGGCCCTGCAGCTCCGGGTGCTGGTGCTGCTCCATCCTGTGGCACTGTTGGCAGGTTCTGCATGGTCACATGCTGGGTTTGGGGGTCCCAGCGGGCCCCTGGGGCCACCCCGGCCCAGCCCAGCCCTGCAGCGCTTCCTGGGACCCCCTTGGCCCTGCTGCACCTTCGGGGGGCTGGGTCCCAGCAGGTGCTGTGGCGCGGGGGCTGGCCCGGCACGGTGTTGGCACAGCCCAGGCGGTGCCGGTGCCGGTGCTGGTGGGAAGCAGGTTCCTGCTGGGAACAGGTGCCGGCGGCGGTGGGGACCGTGGGGATGCCTGGGGCAAGAGGTCAGTTTTTAACGTACCCGACTCACGTCTTTTTTTAAAAACAACCAGATAAATTCTGTTGCACAGCCCTAGATGAAAACTCAAAACAACAAAGAAAGGCCGAAATTCCTTAAGATCCGCCGAGGGAGTGGGGACAAACACGGTGCTAAAACATTTTATTAAAAATATATATTGTTAAATTAAGTCTGCTGTCTGGACAATGACTGTTTTGTTTCTCGTAGTGGAGTTTCAAAGAGCACTATTATTTTACTCTTATATATTATTATTAAAAAAAAAAACAAAAAAGAAAAAGGCATTTTAACTTTGTACTTGAAAACTAAACGAGAGATTTCATGTGTTTTAGCCTAGACATTGAAGTAGCTGACGCTTAACTATTTGTGGGAATCATGTACTCATCATCCCGAGGACTACGCGCGTAGAGCTGGTACCCTCCTTCCTCCCTTTGATTTGGCTCCGCCGCCACATTCCCGGCGCCACCGCGGCCACCCCGGCTGCTCTCCCTCCCCTTTTCCTACCCCAAGCCCGAACCCCCTGGTTTATTTTCTACTTCTCTCTCGGTTCGTTGCCCCTGTTTTTTGTTGGTTTGTTTTTTTAGGGTCGCTTCTCTATTTATTGCCGCTGAACTGTGCATTTCACGGCCGGAGGTGCCGCGGGCACCCGGCGCTGTTGTATCTGTGTGAGTATTGCTCGTGACATAGCTGTTCTGAACTAATAAAGGTCAATGCGTGCAGCAGATGTAGAAAGTCTGTCCGTCCCGCTTCCATCCCATCCTCCTTTTCTTTTTCTTTGGTGCCCAGAAGAGTATAATACAGACGAGCTCCTTTCTAATGTACTTGTGCTGGAGAACACTTGAATAAATGTCCTGTTTTGTGCAAAAAAAAAAAGAGAAAAAAAGAGGAAAAAAAAAAAGAGAGGAAAAAAACCCCTCCGTGTGGTTGTGTGGTCTG
>NW_008236211.1:537963-540161 GCF_000691975.1 Corvus brachyrhynchos
GCAGGTGTGGAAATCCCAATGAGTGCTGGGGTCCCAGGGGCTGGGGGGGATCCAGGCGATGGGGGGGCCCTGGCAGGTGCTGGAATTCAGGAGCTCGTGGAGTCCTGGGGAGCAATGGGGTCCCAGTGCGGTGGGGTCCCAGCCCTGAGGTGATTGGGTTCCCAATGGGTAATGGGGTCCCAGGGGGTGCCAGTCCCAGGTGTGGGGGCTGCAGGTTGAGCTCAGCTCCCTTGGGCCCTGGGGGCCTTGGCTCATGCAGCCCCGGGGTGGAGGGTGCAGATCCCCCAACAGCAGGAACCCCCCATTTCTGTCCCGTGAGCTGTGGGTCAGGAAGCTGCCCTGCGCAGCTCCTCCCTCAGTTTCCCCTCCAGCCGGGCAGTGCCAGGTGCACAGTGAGGCTCCTGGGGCCTCCCCCAGTCTCACTGCCAGCCCCCGAGGCCGTGGGGTCTGGAGCATGGTCCAGGGCACATTGGGTTGGTGAGTGGACACAAGGTGGGCAAGCAGTGGCTGTGACAGCCTGGGGACCTGCACTCCGCCGGGGGATGGTGTGAGCAGGTGCCAAAAGGCACCGGGCCAGGGTCCCCAGGCTGTTGGGGGCCCTGGTAACCTCACAAAGGACAAAAAGGCCGAGTGCTGGTGCTGCACCTGGGTTGGGACAACCCCCGGGATCAATCCAGGCTGGGACATGAATGGATTCAAGAGCAGCCCTGGGAGAAGGACTTGGTGGGTGAGAGGCTGGACACAACCCAGCCCAGAAACTGCCCGGTCCTGGGCTGATCCCCCAGCAGGGGCAGCAGGAAAGGGGGGATTGTGCCCCTCTGCCCCACTTAGGTGAGACCCCACCTGCAGAGCTGCCCCAGCCCTGGGGCCTTATCATAGTTAAGGAGCACAAGTGTCTGTCTCCAACACCGTTAGGGCCACAGAAGGGAGGCATTTATGACAGCAAGGTGATAATTCCAGCCTGGAAGAGGCAAGATCTGGTTGGCACATCCTGGTTTAACGCATCTGGACAAATTTTCCCCACTGTGGCAGTGTGTGGAGAGAAGCAGCTGCTCATGCACATATCACAGTCAAACACCACCCCAAGTTATGGACAGAAGGCAGCTATGACCACCAATGGCCACCGAAGCCTCCCAGATGTGCCTTGTGGATACCTGGAACTGGGACTGCATGAGCTGGTACTGCTGTCCAGGTGTTAGGAAGATAAATTCAATGATCTTACACCTAGGGGGAGGCTAACAAAGCTTGGCAAGAAGGATGTGCCACTGAGAGTGGACACAAAGGATGAAGAACTCATCAGCCACGAGGACATTCGGCAGAAACCCCGAGGTAAGGAAGAAACTGATAAAACCAACTCGGGAACTGCTCTGAATCAGCTCCAGCAGGGGAAGGGGTAACTCCAGCAGGGGCAGATTGCACCCACTGACTCATGGCCCAGAGACCCAAAAAGCCACCAACCCAAAAGAAGAGAAAGACTGAGAGTGGGACAAATTAGCATAAGAAGCAAAGGACATACTTAACCAATGGAAGGTAGACTACTAATTAATAAGAGAACTGTATAACTTGTAGCCAATGACCACTAATTCCTGTGTTTGCTAAAACATATAAATAGTGAAAAGATTTGATAGTTGGGGGAGGGCTTTGTGGATTTGCCACCCAGCCCCCTTTCTGTGCAGAACTACGAACCAGGCCCCTCACCCCACCACTGAGGAGCCCGGGGTGAGGAAGGAGCAGAGGGACACTGCTGGATCCACAGGTGGGACTGTCTCTCTCTCCCTCTCCACTTTTCTATTTCTTTCTGTCTCTCTGCCTCATATTTATTGTTAAGTAAAATCAATACTGTTGACTTTGGCTTATGGTCTTACTTGCAACTTAATTCAGGCATCTCTCACTAACTGGATCTGAACAGGGCCAAGGATGAGAAGGATGTGGAGCTGCTGCAGAGGGTCCGGAGGAGGCCCCAGAGCTGCTCCAGGGCTGGAGCCCCTCCGCCATGGAGCCAGGCTGGGAGAGTTGGGGGTGCTCACCTGGAGAAGAGAAGGATCCAGGGAGAGCTCAGAGCCCCTTGCAGGGCCTAAAGGGGCTCCAGGAGAGCTGCAGAGGGACTGGGGACAAGGGCTGGAGGGACAGGACACAGGGAATGGCTTCCACTGCCAGAGGGCAGGGCTGGATGGGGTATTGGGAAGGAATTGATGGGT
>NW_008236211.1:540247-541213 GCF_000691975.1 Corvus brachyrhynchos
TGTGGCCAGCCTGGGAGAGCGGGAGGTGTCCCTGCCCGTGGCAGGGGTGGCACTGGATGGGCTTTGAGGTCCTTTCCCACCCAAATCTGTGACTGTGATGACCAAGTGTGTGCAGACCTGTCCCTGTGCCCAAGGGCAGCATTGCTGCAGCAGGACCAAGCCCAGCTGGAGAAGGTACCAGTGGGGAGATGAAGGGACAAATGCCACACGCTGCCCTGGGGAAGGAAGAGCCCCTGGCAGTGACATGGGCTGGGGTAGCTCTGTGGGAAGGACCTGGGGGTCCTGGCAGAGAAAGGCTGAATATGCACCCCTGGTGCCTCTAATACAGGGGCGACAGCAAAGCCCAGGAGACACCAAGGTGCTCAGTGGACAGGACCCGGCAGAGTTGGGCAGTGCGTGAGGAGAGGGTGGCACAACAGGAATGGGAGGAAGTGGAGGTTAGGATGGGGATGGATGAAGCAGGAGGACCCCCCAGCTCCATGACCCAGCCCTACGTCCCCACTGCTGCACCGGCTCCAGCACCACAGGCCAAGGGCCACATCCATCACTCCGGGTGTCCAATGCCACCAGTCCACCAGGCTGCTCACAGGGGATGGAGTGGGGACAGCACCGTCGTGTCCTGTCACCACACATCAGGAGCCTGAGGCCACTGAGATGTGCCAGGGTTGTGCCAGGAACTCCTGGAGGCTGCCAGGACAGTCCAGGGAACATTGGGCTGGCTGCTGATGGGATATACTGGGCTGTGCTGGACACTGCCAGGTGTTACTGGAACGTACTGGCTACTACTGGGCCGTGCTGGGCTGTACTGGGCACCACTGGGTATTTCTGGTCACTACGGGGTGTTACTGGGTGCTGCTGGACTTTACTGGGCACGTACCGGACCGTACCGGGCACTGCTTGTAGCTACCGGGCTGTGCTGGGAGGGGCTGATGGCGATGTCGTGGGTGGCCACGGGGGAGCGATGGG
>NW_008236211.1:543595-551753 GCF_000691975.1 Corvus brachyrhynchos
GGGCTGATGCTGCCTGTGCCACCACGCTGCCGCGGCTGGCTGGAGCGCGGGCAAGGGCTCCGGTGCCACCAGGGCTGGTGCCATGCTGCCATTGTGGCCCGGGCTGGGGGATAGAGGGGCAGAGCCCCTGGGGGTGCTCAGTCTGAGCTTGGGGGGCACTGGTGTAAGGCGGGAGCACTGGTGTGAGCGCTGGGATTGAGCTGGGGTCACTGCTGTGAGCTGGGGGGACTGACTGGGAGCACTGGGTGTGATCTGGGGGCAGTGAGGGTGAATTGGGGGCACTGGTGTGCCAGACAGGCCACTGTGGGCATCCAGTGCTGGGCACGGGGCTGGTGGTGCGGGGAGGTCAGTGCAGGGGGCCACTGACTGCTCCCTGGGGAGGGGGTGGGAAAGGTGCCTGGAACCGCGGCATGAGGGCAGCGTGGTGGCAGCAGCGTGGGTGGCTCTGTGGTGGCCAAGGCCACAGGCAGCATGTGGAGCTGCCAACTCTTCTCTGTGCACGGTGGCCAGCCCACGCCTGTGCCCCCAGGAGTGCCCTGTCCCCTCGCCAGCCTTGCACCCCCTCTGCCATGCTTACCCCACCTCCTGTCCACCCACGGTGGCCCCCTCTGCCCCGTTTCCCCCGTGTCAGGGGTGTCACGGTGCTGGAAGCTGCGGCACCGCTGGCAGTCGCGTGTTCCATGCTCCAGATCCATCCGTCACCACAGCCCGCTTTCATCTCGGGATGCGACGTGCCGCCTCCCCCCCACCCTATCTGTACTGTGCCACCTCCCCCCTGCACCCCCTCCTGCATCTCCTGCCTGGCCCAGCCCTGCTCTGGGGTCCCAGGGGCTCATAGGGGCAGCGTGCACCACGGTGGCACTGTGGGCACCAGCTCGTCCCCTCTGGTCTCACTCCACCGAGGTGGATCTCTGCCCTCATGTCTTGCCCCTGATGTCAGTCAGGGCGGGCCCCGACTGGCGTGAGGACTCAGAGAGTGCTTGGCTGTGGCTGACCCCCTTGTTGCTGTCATCCCCCTCATCCCTTACAGTGTAGCACAGCCCCCACATGGGGCAGCAGCTTCCCCATGTGCCCGAGGCAGAGCTGGGGGGCAGCAGGGGCAGGTGTGGGTGCTGGACCACTGGGTGCCAGTGCCCAGCGTGCCACAGTGGCCTGACATGCTGCACGAGGTCACTGCCACCCCGCCGTGGTCCCTTGGGGGCTTTCTCAGCAGTGACACAGCTGTGCGTGCCAGTGACATTCCCGAGGGGGGCCGCCTGCAGGACCCCAGCAGCTGCTCCTGCTGCTCTGTGCTGAGGTGAGGGCATCGGGACAAGGTGCCAGCTGGCACCAGGATCACCCACGGCAGCCCCTGTGCAGCCCAGGGGCAGGAGCCGGCCCAGGAAGGGCTGCTGTCCCCCCCAGTGCAGTGGTGGTCCCATGGTGGGAACAGCCACTTGCCCCCAGCCCCGGCAGCTGCACTGGCCTGTGGCTCTGGGAATGCCCAGCTGCCGGCAAAGCCTGGCCCAGCCTCACGGCCAGCACGGCTCCTGCCAGCTCTGGTGCCTGAGAAGCCATTTGCTGCCCAGCAGGTGTTGGAAATCCCTGGCACAGCTCGGGACGGTCCCTTCAGAGCACTGTCCCTGTCTCAGCACCCACCTGGAGCCACAGTGGGGCTGTGGCAGCACCACCCCCCGGCTGCAAGGTCCCTGCCCCCACCAGCAGCAGCCTTTGCCCATGGCTCAGTTCTGGCCACAGTGGACCTGTCCAAGGGTCTGGGCACCCGGGGTTGGGTGGGCAGTGGGGGCCGTTCCCACAGAGCTGGTCGGTGCCAGCATCATGTCAGCGATGCCGGACAGTCCCGCACTGCCCATGGGGGAGCCTTGGGCTTTATCTGGTGGAGGGGCCCCTGGTGGTCCCTGCAGTGGGGACAGTGAGGCAGGGGTCTCTTTGTGGGTCTCTGCAGTGAGGGGTCTGGTTTGGGGGTTCTGGTGGGGTCCCAGCCCACCTCATGCCCCCCGGGTGGGCACAGCCGGCACGTGCTGTCCCTGCTCTGATGGGTCGATGGTGTTTGACCTTCACCAAATGACTTATTGATCGTGTCTGGGGATGCCCCTCGCTGCCGGGGGCTCAGGCAGCGCTGAGGCAGTGCGGGGGTCTCTGGCGTGGGGCTGTGGGCAGAGACCCCAGGGAGTGATGCCAGCCCTGGTGCTGTCCATTCCAGTCCTGGTCGCTCACAGGGACAAGGCAGGCAGCCTGCCCTGGATGTGGTTGCTGTCACTTTGTGGGGACACCCAGCAGTGTCCCCATGGCACATGTGGCAATGGCATTGGAGGGTGGCAGGGCTGGGGTCTGGCAGCCCTGCTCCAGGTGCTGGGTCTGCAGGGGGGGTGGCACCGGCCTGGGTGCAGCCTGGAGTCACTGGAACAGGGTTCTTGGCAGGGAGGCAGCCCCCAGCTCTGTGCCAGGGCCCCTCCTCTCCACGGATTTCCCGGGATTATCCATTGACATGGCCCGTGGAGGATGCGCAGCTGCGGGGCTGAGCCCTGCCCACACCAGGGCACCTCTGGTGAGGGTGGGCAGCAGAGTGACCCCCAGCCCTGGGGGGCTCCTAGTGGTCACCCCGGTGCTGCCTCTGCCCTGCAGCACCATGATGGCCAACGCGGCCACCATGCGGATCCTCATCAAGGGGGGGAAAGTGGTGAACGACGACTGCACCCTCGAGGCCGACGTCTACATTGAGAACGGCATCATCCAGCAAGTGGGGCGCGAGCTGATGATCCCCGGCGGTGCCAAGGTCATCGATGCCACTGGCAAGCTCGTCATCCCGGGCGGCATCGACACCAGCACCCACTTCCACCAGACCTTCATGAACGCCACCTGTGTCGATGACTTCTACCATGGCACCAAGGTACCCCTGTGGCCTGAGCCCCCGTGTGGAGTCTGCTCCCTGCTTTGGGGGCTCCCTGGGGGTGCAGATTGGTGCAGGCAGCTCCCCACCCCAGCACCGTGGGCATCTCAGCAGCAGCAGCAGCTCCACGGGAGCATTGTGGCATGGCACCGCCTGTCCCCATGTCCCCATCCATCACGTCCCCTCGCTGTGAGAACCCTCCTCCCACGCTGGGGCCGTGGCACCCTGTGCCAGCCCGGGGACCCTCTGCCCTCCCTGTGCCGGTGGCACTGTGTACTGAGTGTTGCTGCCTGGGAGTGTCAAGGGGCCAGCACAGGATTGTCCCTGCAGCTTGTCCCACTGTCCCCAGCACCCACACAGAGCAGCCATTGTGCCAGGCCAGCGCTGGCCGTGCCTGTCCCCAGGGTGCCCGCTGTCCCTGGGCAGGGGGCTCGGCAGTGTGCTGAAGGGAAGGGGCCGGTGCAATGACCACGGGCGCCCTGTGCCAGGCCGGCTCCCTGTGACTGTCACCCGCCTCGTGGCACCACACCGGCGCCTCCCGAGAGGGCCGATGGGCAAAGGAGCTTTGGGGATTAGTGGGGCCGGGTGAGCCGGGGACACTGGCAGTGCCACAGCGCCTGCACTACCGCCCACGCTGACACGGCGGGGGGGCTCCCCGCGGCCCCATCCTACATGGGGCTCTGTGCCAGGGGGGCTGCTGGGTCCCTCAGCACCCCAAATCCAGTGGTTGGGGCTGTGGGGGCAGTGGGTGCCCTGGTGGTGGCAGCATGGGGCTCTCCAGATGTGTGATGCACCCAAATGTGCTGCTGCAAATGGGCAGCCATCGATGGGGCCAGGGGGCTGCAGGGGTCCCTGCCTGCACCCAGGACCCCCACCCATCCGTGGGCAATGCCATGCCCAAACGTGGCTCACGGCCGCGGTCCCTGTGCCCCGCAGGCAGCGCTGGTGGGGGGCACGACGATGATCATTGGCCACGTCCTGCCCGACAAGGAGACGTCGCTGCTGGACGCCTACGAGAAGTGCCGCAGCCTGGCCGACCCCAAGGTGTGCTGCGACTACGCCTTGCACATGGGCATCACCTGGTGGGCGCCCAAGGTGAGTCTGGCACGGCTCCGGGAGCAGCTGCTGGGGCTAATTCCCAGCCCCGCTGATCCCATTAGCTGCTTGGGGGGTGGGCTGAGCCCCCAGGATGCCTTTTGAGCTGCCCTGAGCCGGGCTCAGCGGGGCAGTGGCTCAGGGGTGCCCCGGGGCAAGGGGTCCCCGTGTGGCTGAACCCCTCACTGGGGCAGGGAAAGTGCTGCTGCTGCTTCGTGGAGGGGAGCAGGGTGCCCAGGGCTGGTGGTCCCAGCCTGGGGGGACCCCAACCCACAGCATGACCCCCATGGGGGTGGCAGGCAGGATTGGTGACCAGACCCCATCCCGCAGCACACTCAGCCCCTGCAATCCCCTCAAAGCTGCTGGAGTGGGATCAGACCTGGCTCCCGGCTGTGCTGCAGAGACACCCCAGCCCTGACCCCCCTTCCAGCAGAGCAGGGGCAGAGGAATGGTGTGGGTGTCCCCCGGGGGCAAGAAAATCCCTTCTGCTCCCCCCCAACATCTGTCACTCCCCACGTCACCCACAAATCCACGTCCCGTGTCCCCAGGGGGGTGTCAGTCCCTGCCCCACGGCAGGGGGCCCCCGTGGAGTGAGGTCCCACTCTGACCCCCTGTCCTGGTGCAGGTGAAGGCAGAGATGGAGACGCTGGTGCGGGAGAAGGGGGTGAACTCCTTCCAGATGTTCATGACCTACAAGGACCTGTACATGCTGCGGGACAGCGAGCTCTACCAGGTCCTGCGCGCGTGCCGCGACATTGGTGCCATCGCCCGCGTCCATGCTGAGAACGGAGAGCTGGTGGCCGAGGTGAGGGCAGGGGCACGGGGGTGCAATGGACACCCAGCTGGGGGCAGCAGAACCTCCGCCCTAACCCCCCCAAATTCCCCAGGGAGCCAAGGAAGCTCTGGATCTGGGCATTACGGGGCCGGAGGGCATCGAGATCAGCCGGCCTGAAGAGGTAGGTGATGGCAGGTGTCACCATGCCACTGCAGCAGTGGCATGGGATGTGGCTGGGATGGTCCAGGACATCCATATGGCTGCCACCACCCATCCTTGTGTCACCCACCCGCCCATTGGTGCCACCATTGTGTGTCACGTGTGTCACCGCCGGCTCTCTCTACAGCTGGAAGCTGAGGCCACGCACCGCGTCATCACCATCGCCAACCGGGTGAGTGTTCCTGCGCATCACCCGGCTGGGGGTGGGCGTCCCAGTCCCGTGGGGGTCCCTGTGCCTCAGCAGGGGTGCAGAGATCCCCGGGGAGCTGGGGTGCCATGGAGACAGCACCACTGACCCCCTCTACGCAGACCCACTGCCCTGTGTACCTGGTGAACGTCTCCAGCATGTCCGCAGGGGATGTCATCGCCGCTGCCAAGATGCAAGGTAGGGGACATGGGTGGGGACCCCCCTCCCCAACACACGTGGGGGCAAGGGGCACCTGTGTGGCACAGAAACACCCATTGACACAGGACACACATGGGCACCAGGGAGGTTTTGGGCTTGGAGGGATACGGACAGGGATTGTGGAGCTGTGGGCATGCAGAGAGACACCGGGCACCCATAGACACAGGCAGGGACAGACACACAGCACAGGAACACGGGTGTGCCTGTGGGGCCGTGCCCTGGCACAGGGGGGCACACCTGGGCCCCCAGCGCTGCTCATACACGCGGGACACACACGTGAGCACACAGGGGACACACACGGGACACACACGGGGCACACATGGGACAGAGGGCTCATGCCCTGCTAGGAACATGGGGATGCTGACACGACAGAGCACACACATGTGCCCCTTGCACACCTGCCGTCGCACACCCACCCGTTGCACACGCGTGTGCCTCCGCCTGGCAGGGAAGGTGGTGTACGCAGAGACGACCACGGCGCACGCCACACTCACCGGGCTGCACTACTACCACCAGGACTGGTTCCACGCCGCCGCCTACGTCACCGTGCCGCCGCTGCGCCTTGACACCAACACCTCCGCCTACCTCATGAGCCTGCTCGCCAAGTGAGACCTGCCCCGGGCACCTCTCCCTGCCCCACAGGCACCCCGTCCCTGACAGCCGCGCTCGCCAGTGCTATCTGGGCATCCTGATGTCCGGCATACCCAGGTGTCCCAGGCTGGGTGCCAGGCTGTCCAGCTGTGCCATTGCCCCAGCACTCTGCTCCCTTGGCCTTGAGGCACCTCATCCTTTGGGCACCCCACACCATGGGCATCAGGCTCTCTGTGCCTCACTGCCCGGACACTGTACACCCCTGGGGACACGCTCTGTGGGTGCTGCACTTCCCAAGGACTCACTGAGCCCCACTCAGCCACTCCCTGCATGGGTGCTCCATTCCCTGGGCACCCTGTTCTCCAGGCACCCCCTGGTGTGCGTGCCCCGTTTCCTGGATGCCCCATTCCCTGGACGTCTTGCTCCCTGGGTGCCAAGAACTCCAGGCATCCCATGGTGTAGGTGCCCCATTTCCCGGGCACTGAGCTCCCCAGACACCCCATGGTGGGGGTACCCCATTCCCTGGGTCTGGGCTCCCTGGGCACCCCAAGCAGCCCTGGCAGTGCTGTCCCCTACCCTGCTCTGTCCCCCGCAGTGACACACTGAACATCGTGGCCTCGGACCACCGGCCTTTCAGCACCAAGCAGAAGGCCATGGGCAAGGAGGACTTCACCAAGATCCCCCATGGCGTCAGCGGGGTGCAGGACCGCATGAACATCATCTGGGAGCGTGGCGTGGTATGGCACTGCTGGCCTCGGCACGGGGTGGTGCTGGGGGTTCACAGGGGCCTTGTGGGAGTGGGACATCCCATCGGGTGTTCGCCCCCTGGCATGAGGGCAGTGGGCAAGGTGCTCCCCAAAGCACGCCAGTGGGTCCTGGCAAGGATCCTGGCCCCCACAGCACACCTGGGATTTCTGGGGGACTTGGGGGTGACAGGGAGCGACACAGCCCAGCACATCCTCACCCCCACTCCGGCGGCAGGTGGGGGGTAAGATGGATGAGAACCGCTTTGTGGCCGTGACCAGCTCCAACGCTGCCAAGATCCACAACCTGTACCCCCGCAAAGGCCGGATCATCCCCGGGGCTGACGCTGACGTTGTGGTCTGGGACCCTGAGGCCACCAAGTAGGTGCACCCCATGGCAGGGGGCTGGAGAAGGGCTCCCTGTGCCCCCAGCACTCGTTCACCACCCCGTCCCCCCTGCCCAGGACCATCTCTGCCAGCACCCAGGTGCAGGGCGGGGACATCAACCTGTACGAGAACATGCGGTGCCACGGGGTGCCCCTGGTCACCATCAGCCGTGGGCGCGTGGTCTATGAGAACGGCGTCTTCATGTGCGCCGAGGGCACCGGCAAGTTCTGCCCACTCCGCTCCTTCCCGGACATCGCCTACAAGAAGCTGGTGCAGCGGGAGAAGGTACGGGGGCAATGGTGGCTGTGCCGTGGCCGTGCCAGAGCAGTGCCGTGGCTGTGCCGGAGTGGTGCCGTCACCATGCTGGAGCCGTGTGGGACAGGGGCTGCGCTATGCTGACTGCTGGAGGGGACAAGGGGGCAGTGGCTGTGGTGGTCCCAGCAGCGCCAGAGGACGGTCTGTGCCAGGCCGATGCCACGCCGTGCTGCAGCATGTGACAAGAGCACAGTGTGCCTTGTGCAGGGGACAGGGGTCCCTGGGGTCAGTGTGTGACAGAGAACCCTCCCCTGGGTCCTTGCCAGCACACTGGCAGTGCAAGAGGACAGTTGTCCCAACACGTGTGTGGCCCGTGGCCATTTCAAGGCATGTGCTGAGGATCACGGCTCCCCATGGCCCCCGTTCAGGCTCTGCAGTTTGCTGGGTCTCCTAAGGCAGCCCCACAGTTCACAGTGGCCCCCGATGCACTGGGACAGGGACACGTGTGGCCGGGGCTGCCCAGCAGGGTACCCAGGAGCTCTGGCAGTCCCTGTCACCAAGGTCCCACCCATGTCCCCATGCTGTGGCTCTAGGGGATAGGCTGGGGCATCGGCGTGGTGCTGATGGTGCAAGGGAAGGGAGCGGCCAGGGCCCCGTCACAGGAAGATGATGGCCAGCACTGAGGCGCTTGTCGGGAGCTCTGTGTGGCTGGGGGGTGGCACAGGGCAGGGCATGGGCTTGGTTTGATTTGGCTTTGCTTGGCTTTGCTTGGCTTTGTTTGTCTTGACTTGGCCTCG
>NW_008236211.1:553456-555424 GCF_000691975.1 Corvus brachyrhynchos
CACTCCTGCCCCCCTCCATCCCCATCTCCCCATTCCTGACCCCCCTCCCTATTGCTGTCCCCCTCTCCCTGAACCCAGTCACCATCCCTGAGCCCCATCTCCATTGCTGTTGTTCCCATCTCCATCCCTGCACCTCCATCTCCATCCCTGACCCCCTTCTCCATCAGCACTCCCCCCTCTCCATCCCTGCACCTCCATCCCCCATCCCTGACCGCCTTCTCCATCAGCACTCCCCCCTCTCCATCCCTGAAGCCCCATCTCCATTCCTGACCCCTCCACCCCAGCCCCCCATTCCCATCTCTTCTCTCCCATGCCTTACCTGATCTCCATCCCTGACCCCCATCTGCACCCTCATTTCTGTCCCCCCTCAAAGCCCCACTCTATCCCTGAGCCCCCATCCCTATCCCTGCACCTCCCCATCCCCGCAACCCCCCTTCCTCCCCACCGTGAGCTTCCCCAGCCCCGCAGTGAGTGGTGTCACACACGTGTGTGTCACACCAGCATGTGCCCAGTGTGGTGTCCATAGCACACACCTGTGTCACACCTGTGTCACACCTGTGCCACACCAGCATGGGCCCAGTGCGGTGTCCATAGCACACACCTGTGTCACACCTGTGTCACACCTGTGCCACACCAGCATGGGCCCAGTGCAGTGTCCATAGCACACACCTGTGTCACACCTGTGTCACACCTGTGTCACACCTGCACGGGCCCAGCGGGACGTTTGCACACAGGTGTGCACAGGTGAACCCCTGGGCAGGTGTCAGCACTCCCGCACACGTGTGTCCCAGTGTCCCATCCCTCTGACACTTGTGTCAGGCCCTACCAGGTCCCTCCTCACCTGCCAGGGTCCCCAGCACTGCTCCTGCTGCCAATGGGGGTCCGTGTGCGTGTGGCCCCCCGAGGAGTCCCTCTCCCCCTGGTGCTATTGGGGGGTGTCCCAACCCTTCCTCGCCCCCCGCCGTGTCCCCTGTGCCCCCTGTGCCCTCCCCCCTGTAGGTCCCTGTAGGTGTTTGGGGGCCGGTGGGCACCTGGCGGGGGGTCCCGTGTCCCCCCTGGGTGGTCCCGCACGGCCAATTTAGGAACATGCCGTCCGTTGTTTGCTCATTAAAGACCGTTCACAGCGCCCAGCCTGCACCTGTTTGGGGGTCTGGGGGTCACAGAGGGTCTGGGATGGGGGTTCGGGATGGGGGTCAGGATTAGGGACCCCATGGCCTCAGCATTTGGGGGCAAGCAGGTCCCAGGAGGGTGCTGGGAGCAGAAAGAGCCCTGACATGGGGACACAGGGGGGACATGTGGGGACATAGGGACATGGAGGGAGACCTAGGGACACAGAGGAGATACATGGGGACATGGAGACACGGGGAGGACATGTGTGGGTACATGGGGACACAAGTGGGACACGCGTGGGGACATGGTAAGATAAGGGGGGACACAGAGCTGGCCCTGTCACCACGTGGACATCCGCCGCTCAGATGCACAAACAGACAGGGTGCAGGGTGGATGCAAGGGGCTTAGAGGGTCATGGGGGTCTTGGACAGGCTCTGGGGTCTCTTAGGGGTATCACAAGGGCTCTGCGTGTCCCCACGTTACAGGGGGGTCCCACATGTCCCAGGATAATTTGGGGCTCGGGGCCTCTGAGAGAGAGCTCACAGTGGTACTCGAGGGTCCCGAGGGGATCTCGGGAGGGTCCTGGGGACGTCCCAGAGGGGACCCTGTAGTGGTCCCGGGAGTGCTTTGGGGCTCCAAGGAGGTCCCGAGGGAAGCTTTGAAGAATCCCGAAGGGGGTCTGGAGACATTCCAGAGAGATCTCGGGGGGAGGCTCGGGGGTTCCTAGAGGGGTCTTGGGGGGCTCTGGGTGGGCGTCCCAGGAAGAGTCTTGAAGGGTCATGGAACGGTCCCGGGAGGGTCTCCAAGGGGTCTGAGGGTTGTCCCGGGGGTGGTTGGGGGTTCCCCGAGGGGTCTGGG
>NW_008236211.1:559585-559893 GCF_000691975.1 Corvus brachyrhynchos
GCCATTCCCGGGATATCAAGTCGAATCTCCTGCCGGGGATCTTCCCGAGAGGCTCCCTCTGCCGCGGTCGGGCACTCAAGACGCGGCCTCTGACACCCCGCAGGGTGACCGGGGTCCTGGGGATGGCGTGAGCCCTTACGGTACCTCCCATCACGCGTGTGGGGACACTCTGGGGACAGCCCTGCCCGGCGGCATGGCACAGGCACGCTGTCCCGCCCGGGGATGCGAGTGCGTCCCCCACCCACCCCGGCTCTCCCAGCTCGGCTCATCCCGCGGCATTAATATTTCAGGAGCAGGGGGGAGGGCTC
>NW_008236211.1:562449-563827 GCF_000691975.1 Corvus brachyrhynchos
CAGCGCCCCCCACTCTGCGCCAAGGCTCCCTGTGCCCTGCCATGCCAGGACTGCAGCCAGGGGGTCCTGGAGCCCCCAGCCATCTGGGCACAGGCTGCCTGCCGGCAGATGTTGCCCCTCTAAGCCCTGCTCTAATGGACCCCGATCCCGATCCTGGCCCCAGCAGATTAGGCAGCACCGGGGGCCAGAGAGGGGGGCCCTAAGCTTCTTATGGGCACCAGCCCCCAGGAGCCCCACGGGCTCACACAGGCCAGCAGCCCCTCGGCGCAGGGCCAGTGGCCTCGGCAGAGCTTGCATCCCCTCGGCAGTGCCTGCATCCTGGGACCCCTTCCCCATGAGCCACATCCTGCACTGTATCCACGTCTCGCTCCCAGCAATACCCCAAACCTGGCTCCTCTGGGTACCCCTGTTCAGGGCGGGGATCCACCTGGCCGCGTGGGCCACACTGGGGCTTCTGGGGGCCCTCGTGCCTCTCTGCCATAGCTTGGGGTGCCGCTGGAGTGGGGGGTCCCACAGATTGCACCGTGGCAGCCTGGCCCTGCTGCCCTTTGGTGTTGGAGCGCAGTTGGGATGGGCACCCTGGGTCCCCGTGCCCCCAGTGCCGGAGTGTGGGTGAGATGGGCACCCCAGATCCCGGTGGCCCCAGTGTCAGAGTCTGGGTGGGATGGATGCCCCGGATCCCGGTGCCCCTGGTGCGGGTGTGACCCCTGTCTCTTGGCAGCTGGGGCATGGCCGTCAATGTGTACTCGACGTCGGTGACCAGTGAGAACCTGAGCCGCCATGACATGCTGGCCTGGGTCAATGACTCCCTGCAGCTCAACTACACCAAGATTGAGCAGCTCTGCTCAGGTGGGCTTGGGGGGTGGTGTACGGGACATGGGGGGTGTTGCCAGGGTGTCCCCAGCCCCCCCTGACCGTGGCGTGGGCCCGGCACAGGGGCTGCGTATTGCCAGTTCATGGACATGCTGTTCCCCGGCTGCGTGCACCTGCGGAAGGTGAAGTTCCAGGCCAAGCTGGAGCATGAGTACATCCACAACTTCAAGGTGCTGCAGGCTGCCTTCAAGAAGATGGGAGTGGACAAAGTAGGTCCATGGGGATAGCGGGGGCTGCCCTGTGGGAGGCTGCTCCGCTGGGGTCCGTGCTGCTCTGTGCCAGTGTCCCCACCATGCCAGTGTCCCTGCTGTGTTAGGGGCACGCTGGGAGCACTGCCCTACCGGCCCCTCCGTGTCCCTCTAGATCATTGCAGTGGAGCGGCTGGTGAAGGGCAAGTTCCAGGACAATTTTGAGTTCATCCAGTGGTTCAAGAAATTCTTTGACGCCAACTATGATGGAAAGGAGTACAACCCGCTGCTGGCGCGGCAGGGCCAGGACGTCGCGC
>NW_008236211.1:564608-565194 GCF_000691975.1 Corvus brachyrhynchos
GCTGGGGCGCCCTGAGGCCTTCAGCCATGTAGGGGGTTCCCTGCCAGGGGCTGGGGCACACTGTGGGATTGGGGGGGCTGAAGGTTCTGGCCATTTCCCTCTCCCACAGCTGATGGACCTGAAGCTGACAGTGGATGGGCTGGAGAAGGAGCGGGATTTCTACTTCAGCAAACTGCGGGACATTGAGCTCATCTGCCAGGAGCACGAGAACGAGAACAGCCCCATCATCACAGGCATCGTCAGTGTCCTCTATGCCACAGAGGTGAGGGCCGGGCACCTTGGGAGGCCCCTGGAACTCATGTCCCTATCCTGCTTTCTGGACTTCCCTGGGAGGGGAGGGAATCCCTTCCCCCCCAGTCACTCTCAGCCTTGTTCATTCCATGGGGTGCCAGGAGGGGGTTGGGCTTTGCCAAAGCCCTCGTGCCATGCTAGTGGGTGGTTGATGTGCCCACCTGTGCCACCTTTGTGCCCATGTCTGCCATCTTTTCCCCCCAGGAGGGCTTTGCCCCACCAGAGGATGACGAGCTGGGGGAGCAGCCGCCAGAGGACCAGGACGAGCACTAGCACCGACCCGCGCACGCCGCCG
>NW_008236211.1:565315-566529 GCF_000691975.1 Corvus brachyrhynchos
GGACCTCCCTTGGGCGAGGAGCGCGGCTGCGCTGGGGCTGGCGACGGGCTCTGGCCCCGTGCTGGGGCCTGGCCTGTGCCACCCCCTCCCCATATTTATTTCTGTTGTCGCCCTGGTGTGAGCGAGTGCCACAGCCGCCCTGGTGTCCTGCCTGCCCACGGTGAGAGTGAGAAGGAACACCGAGTCCTCGGGGGCTGGCCCGGGATGGCGTGTACTGCTCACCTTGCTGGGACGCCCATGGCCCCACGAGCCCCGTGGCGGAGTGAGTGCTGGCCTGGCAGCCTGTTGGAGTGGGAGGCCACGGAACAGAGGAGAGAGATGTTGGTTCAGGTTCCTGGGAAGATGAAAAGAAAACCCCAGCCCAGTATGGCCATGGCAGCGGGGGGCACCTGCAGCCAAAGGGGTCCCGGGTTGGAGCCTGTCCCCCCCACGGCGTGGAATGGGAGCGGGCAAAAAAAAACGGGGCCCCCATGGAGCCGGGGCTGGGGTGGGTCACCGCAAGGGCTCGCAGCGCCCACCTGCCCTGGCTGCCGCGTCCCTGTCGCATCGCTTGTCTGGTCCATCACTCCGGTCGCAACGCTGCATCTGTGTTCGGTTTTATTTAAATAAACTCGTGTGGTAACACTGCGTCCTGCCCATGCTGGGGTTCGCTGCAAGGTCTTGGACCCGCTTCCTGGGCTGGGGGTTCTTCTTTGCTGACAGACCCTCGGCAGGAGGGTGGGAAGCTGGAGTCGACCTGGGTGGAGGTTCCGGGACCGCAGCATGTGAGGAGGGTCGGGTTGAGTTTGGGTGACCAGTTTCTTCAGAGGTAATTTTGGGATATTAAAGCCCGGAGAGGCCCTGGCCCGTACTCCTGCCTCAGACGGGATTCAGCAGGGTGCGGGACGGTACGTATCGGGATTCAATGGTGCGGGCACGGGTCACACCATCGCCGCACACAAGGAGCAACAGAGAGCACAGGACCGCCCCCGCGTTTCACCAAAGCTCAGTGTTTTTCTATTTTTGACCACCAAAACCAGGGGAGAGCGCGAACGCAGTCCCCCACTACCACAAATTATGCAGTCGAGTTTCCCGCATTTGGGGAAATCGCAGGGGTCAGCACACCCGGAGTGCAAGGGATGAGCCTCGCCCTGGGAAAACCACCTGCCTGATCATGGTGTCTCCCCTGCCAGGTAAGTATGAGATACCAACCACGCCGCCCGCACGCCCCGCCC
>NW_008236211.1:570816-572221 GCF_000691975.1 Corvus brachyrhynchos
GCTGCCTCATTTGCATGGACATGCCCATACACTCCCTCGGCACCGCTCCCGCCCCGGTTTCATTTGCATGGCCACGCCTTCCCCCCAGACCCCGCCTCCTGCCCTCTATCGGCGCAGCGCCCCCTGGCGGCGCGGCGGAACGGCCCCCGCTCCTCCCGGGCGCAGCCGGATCCTGCCCAAGGCACGGATCCAGATCCCAACGGATCGAGATCAGGAAGGGAAGGAAGCAGGATGCTGCTGTTTAACAGGATGCTTGTCGGCAGTCAGTGCCAGGTACAGGAAAGAAACTCCGCCAAACACAAGGAGCAGACAGGATGGGCATTCCCCAAGCCATGCCCGTAACGACGGGAAGAAGTAGAAGAGAAGGAAGGACAAGAGCCAAAAGAAATTTCCAAATCTGTTCTCAGGGACAGCGAAGAGGCAGAAGGCAAGCTGTAATTCAGGGACAAAGTCACGAGTGGTGATTAACACCCCTCCAAAAGTGTCAGGGTGCGGGTCCCGGACAGGATGGGCTGAGCATGGACAGAAGGAAAAATCGGAAGAGGAAGAAATTGGGCTGGACTGAAGGGGACCGGAGGCATCTCCTGTTTCCCTGGCCAATCCTTTGGTTCCAGTTAGGCCAGGGAATGGAACAATGGATTTTCTAGTGCATACCGGAATATCTTCTTCCATGGTTACTGGCTGTAAGGGACCTTTAAGTAAAAGGAATGGCGTTGTTGTTGCTGCAATGAGAGGAAATCCCTCAGGGCAGGAAATCCCCCAGGGCAGGAAATCCCTCAGACTGTCTTACAGCCCATGGAATTCGGGACTGGGAACGCAAAATGAGCCCATCGCTTTCTCCACGTGGCCGAGTGTCCTTTGCCATTGCTCGGGGTTTGCAGTGCGAGTTAAATGCACAATTAACTTTTCCTAAGGACTCTGCCCAGTTTGCATATTCCTCTGGAAAATGCATGGAAAGCGCAGCTCTGCCCATTCACCCAGGGAAACCTGCAGAAGAGGAAATGCCCGGTGGAGTTTTAGGTGCGCTCGTACTACTGCTCTTGGCTTTGGGAATCCCGGGGCGAGAGGGAAACGTGAGTCCGGTAAAAGCTGAACTGAAACCAGGAGTGCAACTGGCAAGAAAAGACCAACCCCGATAAAATGAGAGGCCCAGCGAGGACTGGAAGTGTTAATAGGCTCTTTTTTAGCGTTTGGCTTATTGCCATTTCGAATTTACCACTCTAATCCTCCCAGAGAAGAAGCCTAAGTCACCGGGATAGACAAGTGGAAGAGTTACAGGAACTTAACGCCCAGACTGCTGACGTCCTTCTGGTTGTCCCAAATCCCGACACCCTTCTCGCCTCAGAGCCAGAGGCCGGTATGGGCTCTGTGGTGTTGGATGTGAGGGACATCTTCTCTCGTATCC
>NW_008236211.1:572716-574471 GCF_000691975.1 Corvus brachyrhynchos
GGGCGGGGCGTGCGGGCGGCGTGGTTGGTATCTCATACTTACCTGGCAGGGGAGACACCATGATCAGGCAGGTGGTTTTCCCAGGGCGAGGCTCATCCCTTGCACTCCGGGTGTGCTGACCCCTGCGATTTCCCCAAATGCGGGAAACTCGACTGCATAATTTGTGGTAGTGGGGGACTGCGTTCGCGCTCTCCCCTGGTTTTGTTGGTCAAAAACAGAGCATTTGTTATGAATAATATAATTCGGCTTTTTGCGGCATTAATTGGAACTTCCTCTCTCTCAGAACTGCGGTCTCAGAGGCGGTTCCCGCTCAAGTGCTGCCTCTGGGGGCTGGAGAGCTCACAGTGGGTGAGCAGGTCCCAGTGTAGACGTTCCTACTGCTCACCTTCGCCTTGACCTGGGCGCGCACCCACCGCGGAGAATTTGTATGGCCGCCCTCCCGTCGGTTCCACCGAGCCCCCGCGTACCCATGGAATACAGGACTTCTTTAACGTAAGCACCTTAGTATCAAGTATAGATTAATAAAAGCTGGGTGTTGGCTGCTATGCTTGACTGCCACTGCTTTTGCAAGAAAAGAATCCTAGCCCTGGAAGGGGCTATGATGATCAGTGAATAGGAGACGCTATGTCTAACGCTAACTGCTCTTGGAAAAACAAAACCGGAGTGGACTAGGATGATAAGGGAATGGAATGCGAGCTAATGTGTCTGACTACCCGCTGTTGTGCAGAACAGGGGCCTAGCCCCTGTGGGCTAAGCGACAAGAAGGAAGACACATCCTAACTGCTGTTTTAATGACAAATAGAAGAACTGTCACAAAGGGTAGAAAAATGTAATAAGAGAATAATCAATACACAACTATAGATTAAGCATAACTAATATACCAATAAAGAGTGTAATAGTAAAATTGTGTATTAGCAAAATAGGTGTGTGATGAATGTATTAGATAGTAATAGCATGCCAAGTTTGTAACCCTAAGATTAGGAAACCACAAGTTATGTAAGACCCCAACCCCTTATGACTATAACTTTTAGATAAATTAACAAAAAGGGAGGAAGCCGAACTGGTAAATATATAAATAACCTCTGTAAGATGAACATGGGGGACAAGCATATGGAGGTGTTAACCCCTGTGTGCTCCCCCCGCTGGGCCAATAAAGCACTTTACAGTCCCTTGCTGTGGAGTAGATTCCTTTGAATCACCCACCCCTCCCCCAGGAAGGAACTAGAAGGACATACAGCGAGGACCTGCAGTTTTATTGATCCCAAGCAGCCTTGAGGATGCCCAGGCCACAGAGCCTCCAGCCCAGGCACGGCCCCCTGCCCTGCTCAGGGGGTCTTGGCCTTCCTCCGCTGGGTGCCCCACAGCAGCAGGGACAGGGACACAGTGGCAGTGCCCAGGATTCCGCTGAAGAGAAGCATCGGGAACGTGCCCTGCCCGGGACCGGGAGTGAGCATCACCGCTCCCTGCAGCCCCTGCTGATCTGGCCAGGGCACAGCCAGAGAGAGGTCCAGTCCCACAGGCACTCACCTCACGCAGGCACTTGTAGCCATGGAAGGGATTGTCACAGAGGCACTGGACGAGGCCGGGGCCGTCGGGGGCACATACAGAGTTTTCAGGACATGGCCAGGCTGGCAGAGCAGAGCAGGGGGTCAGGGGCCAAGGCCAGACCCCACTGCCAGCCCCATGTACCCCCTGCCAGGGTCACAGTCCCCCACCATACCCGCTGCAGCGGCACGTTGAACGGCAGAGCGCGCG
>NW_008236211.1:574773-575763 GCF_000691975.1 Corvus brachyrhynchos
CCCTGACTCCCCCCAGCACTCACAGGCTCTGCAGGTGGATGAAGCCCAGGAAGGAGCCATTGGGGAGAGTTGTCGGGGGGTTCTCAGTCAAGTCCCTGCGAGCACATGGACCTTCAGTCCCATTCGGCACTCCCAGCCTGGCAGGCACCAGGGGTACCCCCGGCACCTCACCAAGCCTCAGGCAGTTCCCATGCACCCACCTCCCCCACCCAAGGCCCTGGGGGTGCAGCCCTACAGCCAGGGCTCAAAGGTCTCAGCGGAGCTGCTTGAGGGACCACTCGGTCATTAACAAAAACACTGATGAGCTGGGGTGTCATGGTGCCCTGAGGGCCACCATGGCTCACTGGGCTCATTTGGACACTGAGCCCTGACAGTGCCCTGGATGTGGCCGTATAGATGAGTTACTTCCCTGACTCCCTGACTCCCATCTCTCCAACCTGGGGACAAGGACACTGTGTGGGACTGTGGCAAAAGCCAAGATGTGTGGCTCCTGTCTCACCTGCCAGCACAGGCCCCCGCTGGAGGGCTGTCCTGTGACAAGGTGCACCATGACAGAACTCCAGAAGGATCTGTCCCATGGTCCCACTGAGCACAGGGGTGAGGTTGCCTGGACAGACGGGTCCCAGGGCTCCCCTTTTAAAAATAAGGGTGTTTTCCGTTTGTCCCGACCCTGCGGACTGTTACAGCCAGCCACGAGGGCAGAGAGCGGCCGCTGTCCACTGGGGTGCTGGGACCAGCAGAGCAGGGCTGTGCTGGCCTGGGCCCATGGGAATGTCCCACCAAAGCTGCCCCAACCCCCTCTCCCAGCCCGGCCCATCTCCTTGCAAGGGCCAAAGGGGGCACGGGGAAACTCACAGGATGATGGCAGTGGTGGCCTCGGCCAGTCCCAGGGGTACACTGTGCAGGGAGCAGTTGCTCAGGTCCAGCCTGGGAAAGGACAGTGGTTGGGGGAGACAGCAGCATGCCTGTCCCCTACACTTTCCCCTCATG
>NW_008236211.1:576344-576555 GCF_000691975.1 Corvus brachyrhynchos
GGAAAATAACAACCTCCTCGGCCTTAGGGCAACCACGACTTCCCTGACGCCCGGGCACCTCCAAGCCGGGCACCCCGGACCTCGGGACAGCCCCGATCGGGGACTCACTGACCCTCGGTTTCCCCCCCGGGACCTCCGTTCCGGGCACTCCCTGACCTCTCGGCAGCTCTGATCCGTGACATCCTCTGCCCACCACCGCCCCCCCCTTCCG
>NW_008236211.1:576981-580731 GCF_000691975.1 Corvus brachyrhynchos
AGGTCACCGCCGCCGGGACCTGGTGCACTGCAGGCAGCGGGGGCCGGGAGCGGGGACACCGGGGACGGGGAGCAGAGCCCCGGGATGGGGGCACCGGGGACAGGGAGCAGAACCCGGGGATGGGGACACCGGGGACGGGGAGCAGAGCCCCTTAGAGCCCCGGGATGAGGACAGCGGGGACACCGAGGACGGGGAGCAGGGCCTGGGGCACCGGTGACAGCGCTGGGCAGCGGCGCCTCAAGCGGGGTCAGAGTACACGGGATGATAAGGAAGGGTGTGAGGGAGCACGAGGAGCGGGGACACCGGGGAAGGCATGCTGAGGACGCCAGGGACAGGGGCAGCAGATTCACCAGCCAGGGACATGGGGCACCCTAGGGCTGGGAGAGCGGGGCCCAGAGCTGGGGCTGCTGAGTTTTGTGGGGGACATACTGTGACCTCTGGGTGAGAGGGCAGCAGGGCCTCAGTGGAGTGACCGGGACACCAGGGCTTGGGATCACCAGGTGATGGGGATGTGGGGACACCAGGGCTGGAGGCAGCAGAGTCTCAAGGACACCGAGGGGCCTGTGGGGCATGGGAGCCTTGGGCCGGGGCCATCCAGGAGGCTGGGGCTGTTGTGTGCCCATTGGGAACACAGTGTAACCTCCCATGTTTAGTCTGGATGGGGGAATGTGGGGGAATGTGACCTTGGACCCTGGCCGGGAGCGGCTGTGCATGGAGCCGTGTCCTGGTCAGGGACAGAGCAGGCCTGGTGGTGGCAGAGACACTGCCCTCTCACCCCATTCCCCACCCAGACACTGCTGGCACTGCCGACGCCGCAGAACCCCACGCCAGCTCAGCCGCCCCCGGCCCTGCGGCAGGCAGGCCCAGGCAGGCCGTGCCAGGGGTGCCAGGAGGGGCTCAGCCTAATCCCACCAAGCATTTCCCAGGCAACCATTCCTCCAGGGATCACGATGGGATCATGGCGGGCACTGTGCCACTCCCTGCCTGCCACCCCCAGTCCAGACTTGTCCTCCCTGTGCCCCTAACTCTGCCCCGCTGGGAGAGAGGGTCCCCCACAGCCTGCAGCCCCTTGCAGGCCAGGAAGGCAGGGTATCCGCGGCCCTGTGGCACCTGCCACTCCCAGGTCCCGGCAGTCCTCTGCATGGGGGGGGAGGCAGGGGCAGCAATCTGCCCAGCTGTCCCCTCCTGTTCCACAGCGGCTGGAGCAAGGGCAGGGGCAGAGCACAGGGTGCCAGAGCCGGTGGATGCTCAGGGGTCTGCTCTACCTGGCTGATGCCCAGAACCCCTGAGGCTGCCAGCTCCCCTCTGTCCATTCCACCCCTATGTCCATCCCTGGCCATGTGGGCTGTGTGGTGTGGGGGTCACCCTGCCCAGCTTCTGTGCTCTGGGACAAAAGTGTGGGGCTCCTCCGGTCCCTCCTCTCCAGCGCAGACTGGGCTCCATGCCTTCCCCAGCCCTGTCCATGTGTCCTGCGGGGCCAGGGGCTGCCAGTGGGGCCGATTCTGCTGCAGGAACGACTGCCCCAGTGCTGGCTGTGCCCTGCTGGCCCCAGAGCATTGGGCTGGCATGAGGGCCAGGGCAGTTATGTCCCTGGTGTCCTCATCCCGGGGCTCTAAGGGGCTCTGCTCCCCGCCAAGGGCTTGGCCAAGCTCTTGCACTGGGGGCAGTTCCGCCAGGGCTGTGGGGTGCTGGAGTGGTTGGGCTGGGTTGACTTTGGTGCTGGTGGGACCGGTGCTGCCGGGTTTGGTGGGGCCATGCAATGCTGGGGCGGTTGGGCCAGGTTGGGTTGGGCTCGGGTGGGACCAGCACTGAGGGCTCAAGGCTGTTCAGCTCTGGGGGTAGCCATGTTGGGTTTGGCTCAGGTGGGATTGGGGCTGACCTGCTGTGGGGCAGCTGCGTTGGATTTGGCTCCACTGGGACTGGCTCTGCTGGGCTCGAGGCTGTCCTGCTCCAGGGGTGGTCGTGTTGGGTTTGGCTCAGGTGGGATTGGAGCTGTCCTGCACCGGAGGCAGCTGTGTTGGGTTTGGCCAGTTCTGCCGGGGCTGGTGGTGCCGGTGCTGCGGGGGGCCTGGGTGCGACTGTTTTTGCAGCCATTGTCTTTGTGCTCTTTGAAGACGCTCCAGTTTCCTTCAATGGAGCAGGTGGGGCGGCCCAGGCGTGGCCAAGCCCAGCCCAGAGGGAGGAGGAGGAGGAGGAGGAGGGTCCAGCTGTTTTTTCCCCACACTGGGTCCTTGAGGCTGAGACAGAGCGAGCGAAGGTCCCTGCAGCACTGACACGTCCCTCCTGCAGCTGCCAGCGCCAGGCTGATGCTGGTCAGGACGTGTTGCCGGGGTCAGGTGTGCCCATGAGGCCGGCAGGGCGTAGGTGGCTGGGCAGCAGCAGCACCGGCAGGGCAGCGGCGCAGGGACACGCTCACCATGGAGTTCACGGCCATCGACTACAGCATCTTCGCACTGCTGCTGGTGCTGTCATCAGCCATCGGGCTGTTCTATGCACTGACCGGCGACCGGCAACGCACGGTGCAGGAGTTCCTGCTAGCCAACCGTGACATGGGCTGCCTGCCCGTCGCCCTGTCCCTGCTGGCCTCCTTCCAGTCAGCGGTAGCCATCCTGGGCGTGCCTGCTGAGATCTTCCGCTTCGGCACCGAGTACTGGTTCCTCGGCTGCTCCTATTTCCTGGGTCTGCTCATCCCAGCACACATCTTCATTCCCGTCTTCTACCGTCTGCGCATCACCAGCACCTATGAGGTGAGCAGAGGGGATGCAGGGAGTGCAGGGGGTTGTGGGGAGAACGGAGGACCCTGCAGTCAGGTGCCCTGACCTCTCTCCTTGCAGTACCTGGAGCTGCGCTTCAACAAGACAGTGCGAGTCTTGGGCACTGTCACCTTCATCTTCCAAATGGTGAGTGGAGCTAGGCGTGTGGGAGGTGCAGAGTTTGGGGGTTAGGGCATGGCTCAGCACTGCTCTCCCCTCCCCGCAGGTCATCTACATGGGAGTGGTGCTCTACGCCCCCGCACTGGCCCTCAATGCAGGTATGATGAGGACAGGTGGGGGGCAATGCCAGGAGGCTGCTGCCCCTCACCCCATTAATGGCCTCTGCCACTTCCAGTGACGGGCTTTGACCTCTGGAGTGCGGTGCTGACCATGGGGCTTGTCTGCACACTCTACACTACACTGGTGAGTCCCTGCTGCCGCAGGTGCCCTTTGCCCCTGCCGTGCCAGGGTGAGCACTGTCATCCTGCGGTGACGGGCACCGTGTGTCCCCAGGGTGGGCTGAAGGCCGTCATCTGGACAGACGTGTTCCAGACGCTGGTGATGCTGGCAGGACAGGTTGCCGTCATCGTGGTGGGCGCATGGCGGGTGGGGGGCATGGCCCGTGTCTGGCGCGTGGCTGAGCAGGAGGGCAAGATCGCCGGCATTGAGTGAGTGATCTCCTGGGACCCCCCTGTCATGCTGTGGGAACGCTGGGTGGGGGAGAGGGATCCTGGTGTGGTGTAGTGGTCCATCCCTGTTACTCTCTTTCCCATGGGGTGTGGGGTGCCGGTGAGGACCTGTCACCATCGCCCCCCCCCCGCCATCGACCCCAACCCCCTGGAACGTCACACCTTCTGGTCTCTGGCTGTGGGGGGGATCTTCATGATGCTGTCGCTGTACGGGGTGAACCAGGCGCAGGTGCAGCGCTACCTCAGTGCCCGCAGCGAACGGGAGGCCAAGCTGTGAGTGGGGCTGGGACTGGAGCTCCCAGTGGCTG
>NW_008236211.1:581283-582629 GCF_000691975.1 Corvus brachyrhynchos
GGGGTCCCCAGCACCACCGTGACACCCCACTCCCCTCCCCAGCTCTCGGTTACGGGCTGCTATGCCTGGGGATGGCGTATGTGTCCTCCACGCTGGGACCTGTGCTGCAGGTAGGCACGGGGCCGCAGGACCCCTGGCTCTGGCACCCCAAATGGGGTGAGGGACCCTCGGCTCTGGCACCCCCAGGGGCACGGGACTGGTGCTGAAGGTCATGTCCCCGCAGGCAGCCATCAGCATCTTCGGCATGGTGGGGGGTCCTCTCCTGGGGCTCTTCTGCCTTGGCATGTTCTTCCCTTGCGCCAACCCCACAGTGAGTGTCCCCGACCCCGTCAGTGCCCCCCAGCCCCATGCGGGTTGGTGGGGAGGTGTGGGGCACCCTGAGTCCAGACAGGGGTCAGTGTCCTTCTTTGTCCCCTGTCCCAGGGAGCTGCCGTGGGGCTGCTGGCTGGACTGGTCATGGCTTTCTGGGTAGGCATCGGCAGCATCCTGCACGGCACAGGAGGGGCCAAGGGGGTGCCCCCAGCCAACAGCACAGCGCTCCCCACTGTGGGCAACCTCAGCACTGTCCTGGCTACCACCTTGCTGCCCCCCACATCAGCACCCCCAAGGTGAGTGGGATGGGGGGCTCAGGGACAGGGTGTGCAGGGTGTGGAGGTGCTGCCCCACCCACCCCCTGACCCTGTGTCCCCCAGCCCCACGGGGCTGCAGCGGTTCTACAGCCTGTCCTACATGTGGTACAGTGCCCACAACTCCACCACTGTCATCCTGGTGGGGGTCCTGGTCAGCCTGCTCACTGGTGAGTGTGGGGTGGCGGGGGGCCACTGTGATACCCCTGCCCCACTCACGGCCCTATATCCCCAGGCCCCACGCCGGCAGCGGCACTGGACCCCCGCACCATCTCCCCTGTACTGCCATGGCTGCTCTGCTGCCTGCCCCCCAAAATCCGGCAGTGGTTCTGCTGTGGGGTAGGTGACCCTGCCCAGGTGAGGGACAGACTCCCGCACCCCGGGGGGAGGGGGACATGGGGGGTACCCTCCCATGCCTCTGCTGCCCCCACTGTGCTCTGCCCGCTCCCCGCTCTGTCCCCACAGGCCCCTGGCCATACGGATGCCACGGAGAAGAGCAATGGGGTGCCCAATGGCCTGATCCCCCCTGGCCCCGACCGGCAGGGGGAGGAGGAGGAGGAAGGACAGGGCTACATCCGCAGTGCTGGTGCCCCCTCCTACACCCTGCAGGAAACCTCCTTCTGATACCCCCAGCATGAGGGTCTTGGCCACCCCCGGTCAGGGGGCTCAAACCCTGGTGGGGCATCCACAGACAGCTGGGGAGTGCCGAGTAACAGGCGG
>NW_008236211.1:583147-583495 GCF_000691975.1 Corvus brachyrhynchos
TTCTCTGCAGTGATGCTGGTGGGCTGCCCCTTCAGGGGGCTCTGGGACCATGGCTGGAGATGTTGGAGCAGTGTCCCTGTCCCCAGGCCGGGACGTTGTCCGGTACCCCCAGCCCAGCCATGTGCCTTACACACCGCTCCAGGGCTGGGGCTGCCCGGAGCTGTCGGGGTGCCGAGTGGACCCTGCAGCCCCTATCACCTGTCTTTGTGTTTGGTGTCCCCCCAATAAATGGTTCTGGAGCACAGGTGTCGGAGGGTCCCAAGGAACAGCCCACTCCCTGCTGTAGGCCGGCAGCCCAGCTGCCCCAGCAGTGGGCTGTCCCTACGCTTCCCCGGGGGGCCACGGAAC
>NW_008236211.1:584342-585086 GCF_000691975.1 Corvus brachyrhynchos
AGACCCGCGCCACCATGACCATGGCGCTGGCCGGGGACGTCATTGCGGCCGGGCAGGACAACAGCTGCCACATCCTGCGCTTCACCGTACAGGAGCCCGAGGGCCCGGGCACCGCCGGGAAAGACGGTGAGACACCGGTTCACCGGAACTCGGTGTAAGGGACTTGCTCTCGGGGCTGTGCTGTGCTTTGGGGATGGCCCTGAATTCCCCTCCTGCCTCCCCTGGGTGCTGTGGGGAGGGCTGAAGGGTGTTTTGGAGATGAGGCATTCTGTTACAACCCCATGCCCACCCTGGATCTCCTCTGTGCCTGCCCTGAATCCCCCTCCCCTTTCCCAGATGCTGTGAGCAGAGTGTGGGGAGCCGTGGGGTACTTTGGGGATGGGGTACAGCTGTGGACCTCCCATGCCCACCCTGGATCTTCCCCGTGCCTGCCCTGGGTGCTGGAGGGCAGGGTGTGGGGAGCTGGGGGTCTGTGGGGTGGCTTGGAGATGGGCATTGCCCTGAACCCCTCCATCCCTGCCCTGCGCCTGCGCTATGTCTGCCCCGAACGCGCCTCCCTGTGCCTGCCCGGGGTGCCATGTGGAGTTTTGGGGATTGGATGCTGTCCTGGAGCCCTCTGGACCCCCCCCCCCCCCAGTGCCTGTCCTGGGTGTTGTGGGGAGCTTTGGGGATGGAAGCCCCCTGCTGCCTTGTGCCTGCCCTGAACCTCCCATGTCCGACCTGGGTGCCACGGACAGGGGGTGG
>NW_008236211.1:585898-586424 GCF_000691975.1 Corvus brachyrhynchos
GGGCCAGGGGGCGGACCAAAGGGCTGGGGCACTGAGGTGGGCAGCGGGATGGGGAGGGGCGTTGGGGCTGAGGACAGGGCAGGGCCTTGGAGCTGGGCAGGGGCCTGGGGCTAGGCTGTGGGGCTGGGACCGTGGTCATCAGGGCTGGGGCTGGCCCAACAGGCAGGAGCCCAGGGTGGGGAGGGGCTACTGGGGCTGGGAATGAGCCATCCCTGACTGCTGCCCTGCCCTGTTGCTGTTCCTCCTGCTCCTGTGGGAAGGGGTTCCATGGGCTCTGTTGACAGCTGTACGGGGAGAGGGCTGGGGCCAGGTTTGCCTTGGGAGAGAGGTGGTGGTGGTGAGGCTGTTTCCCATGGACCCCACGCTCCCCCTGTGCCCCTCTCTGCTGCTGCAGGTGTGGGGCCGTGGAGGGCAGTGCCGGGGCTCTGCGGCTCTACACAGTGCAGGTGCCCCACAAGCGGGAGCGCCGGCCCCCACCCTGCTACCTGACCAAGTGGGATGGGAAGAGCTTCCCGCCGCTGCCGAC
>NW_008236211.1:586462-587644 GCF_000691975.1 Corvus brachyrhynchos
CGCGGTGGGTGTGGGGGGGAGCCCATGGCAGCCCCCACTCACTACCCTCCCCCACAGTGATTCGGGCACCTTCCTGGGACTGGGCACAGTGACAGGCTCCGTGGCCATCCACATTGCCTTCTCTCTGCAGGTGAGCTGGGGCAGGGGTGTGGGGCAGCCCCGGTGGCTGCTGCACAGCCCCTCACCTCTTCTGTCCCCCCAGAGATTGTACTACGTGAAGGAGGCCCATGGCATTGTGGTGACCGATGTGGCCTTTGTCCCCGAGAGCCGGCCCGGGCGGGAGCTGCTGGGGGGCCACGAGGCTGCCCTGCTCAGCGTGGCCGTGGACAGCCGCTGCAAACTGCACCTGCTGCCCACCCGCCGTACGTCCGGGGCCTGCCTGCGGGGCTGAGGTGCCTCTGCTCCTGCTCTGGCATGGGGGGGGCTCCAGCCTCCTCTCACCCGTGTCTCTCCCACAGGTTCCCTCCCTGTCTGGCTGCTGCTGCTGCTCTGTGCTGGGCTCATTGTGGCCACCATCCTGCTGCTGCAGCTCACATTCCCAGGCTCCCTGTAGCCCCCTGGCCCCCCGAGGGACCACCTGGTGCCAGGAATGACCCCCCCAGCCTCCACCTACCCCACATAGACTGTGAAGGACATGAGGGACCAGCCCAGACCCCACTGTCCCTGCTGGTGCTCGGGGAGCAGATGCGGGTCTGGGGCACCGCGCAGGGCCACATCCCTGTGGGACTGTGCTGGCAGCAGTGCAGGGCTGGCCCCAGGACAGGGGGGTCTCCTACCCCAGGAGAAGAGGGTCCTGCCCGCCCTGCCACTGCCATTAAACTGGAGCATGAAGGCAGAGTTGTCCATGTGTGGTGGAGGAGTGGGCCTGGGGCTGAGGGCATCCTGCTGGTCACACTCTGGGACGTCGTGTGCCCTCAGGGGCTTGTCTGTGCCCTCAGGGTCCTGTCAGTGGGACAGGGGCTGCCCAGAGCCCTCAGGGCCAGTGGGGCCCGTGTGTACCGGCACAGGCCGACCCACGCCCGCGGTGGTGGTGCTGCTGCGGGGGCCGGTGCGGGGGGTCGGTGACACCGAGCTGGGCTGGCCCGGCTCTGACCGGGACCATGGGGTGCTTAGGGGGGGTTTCACCCACCGGCACAGCCCGGCCCTTGCTGTGGCCGCGGGCCCATCCCTGCTACTCGCCCG
>NW_008236211.1:588118-591428 GCF_000691975.1 Corvus brachyrhynchos
CTGGGCCGCCCCCAGGGCGGGGAGGAGCAGGTACGGGGGGCACAGGTATGGAGGCAGTGGGATGTGGGGACGGGGAAGGCAGAGGTGGGTTGTTTTCACGATACAGGGGCACAGGTGCTGGTGGAGCACAAGGGAGCAAATGGCCATGGGAGGGGCACGTGGCTGTGGGCAAGCACAGGGGTCTGAGGCTGCACAGTGAGGGATGGGACTCATGGATCTGCAGGGGCCGTGGGTGGGGGTCGTCAGGCCGGAGTGGGCAGCCTCCCCAGGGGCACAGGTAACCCCCTTGTCTCTTGGCCAGGCCTGAGTCCCCCGTGGCCACAATCGTGGATCTGCACCCCGACCCGCTGAGCCCGGAGTCGCCTGTGCTGCTGTGAGTCCCTGCCCTGGGGAGCCCCACAGCACCGGGGCTCCCCCATGGCCCAGGGCAGTGCATTGGGGATGGGGGGCACAGGGATGGGTGGAGGGCATCGACAGTGCCCAGCTGGCCATGGGGCACGGTGGGCCATGAGGCAGGTTCAGTGCTTCCCACCACCCCAGCCCTGCTCCCCCCAGGCTGCTGTGGAGCGCCGTGCGGAGCCTGGGGCCACCGGAGCAGGACGTGGAGGCCATGACACGGGAGCAGGGTAAGGCCACCGGGGCGGTGATGGGGGACTGAGGGGCTAGTGGGGTCAGGGACCTCAGTCCCACAGCACCCCATGCCCCACAGCCCTGCTCTATCTCTTCGTGCTCCATGACCACGACCAGAGCAGGCGCCTGGATGGGCTGGAGCTGCTCCAGTTACTCGGCACGGTGCTGGCACAGGCTGGGGGGCAGCCAGACCCTGACATGGTGGGTCCCACAGGGATGGCTCCTCGTATCCCCTTGAGCCCCTGGGCTGGGTCCTCACCCTGTTCCCCATCCCCGCAGGTGGCTGCACTGGTGGACCAAGCCCTGGCAAGGCAGGACCTGAATGGGGATGGGCTGCTGGACCCCTCTGAGCTGCTGGACCCCCCCGAGGTGCTCTTGCCTGGCCAGGGCAAGGGACCCCCAGGACAGCCCCCCCTAGAGCAGCAGCCAGAGGTTGGAGCTGTGCCTGGGGAGGGCACAGAGATGCCTGGGCAGGACCTGGGGTTGAGAAGCCCCGGACAGGCAGCCATTGAGGCTGGAGACCCCCAGACTGGAGCCCCTGAGGATGAAGCCCCCAAGGTGGAATCCGTCAAGGTGGAATCTTCCAGTGCTGAGGCCTTGGAGGCAGAAGAAGCCCCTGAGGCCAAAGCCCCCAGTACTGATGCTATGGAGGAAGAGGAAGCCCCTGAGGCTGAAGCCCCTGAGGGGCAGGGAGCCCCAGCATGGAGGGACCCAGGGGAGGGGTAGGCAGTGGGGAGCTGTGGGATGCAATGCCCTGGCTGCTTCCTGCCCTGCTCAGGGCACGGAGTGGCCAGGGGATGCCCCATGGCCAGGCTGCTGGGGCCAAGGAGGGCTGGGGCCGTGTGGTCTCTCCTGTAATGCATCGGATGGAGAAGTAGAGGCACTGCCAGTGACCTTGGCTGTGGTCAGTGCATCCCAGGGGCTGTGGGACCCCAGCTAGGGCACAGCTGGGGAACGCAGGAGGCAGTAGTGGTGCACATGGGGTTTTATTGGGGAGTTGCTGGGTGCAGTGGAGATGTGGTGTGCCTGAGGGGTGCTGAGGTCTCCAGGCACAAGCTCAGACAATGCCATCGAAGCCCTGGATCCCACATTTCCTGCCCGCGATCTGGCAGCCAAAGGTGAGGGCATCCTGCAAGGTTCTCCCTGGGGATGGGGCCCAGGATGAGATGTGGCCATGCTGTGGCTGTACCGTGGCCACGCCAAACTGAACCGTGGCCGTGTTGTGGCCGTGCCATGTCTGTGCCCACCTTCTGCAAGCGCAAAGATGACGGCGGCATTGAAGGTGCCCCCAGCCCCAAGTGTGTCCACGAGGGTCTCTGGGGGGAAGGCGTCCGAGTGCACCAGCTCCCCGTCGGGCCCCATGGCATCAGCCCCCTCCTCAGCCCAGGCGCAGATCAGCGTGGCCCTGGGGGAGTGTGAGGGGGGTCTGGGGCACACCATGTGCCCCCCGGCCCCCCGCCCCCTCTCAGGTACCCCCCTACCCGGGCTGGATGTGGCCCCGCAGCCCCCGCAGGGCCTCGGGGGCCGATTGGTACCCGAAGTGCCGGGCCAGGTCCTTGCTGATGAACACCTGTGGAAGAGGGGCTGGGGCGGGGGGCAGCCCCCGGCCCCCCCAGCCAGGTGGGATTAGGTGCGCCCTGGTGGCATCCCCAGACCGCTCCTGAACTCCCAGACCCCGCCTGCACCCCCTGCTCACACCCCGACCACACTCTCAGACCCCAGCTGTGGTCCCCAGACCCCGGCTACGCCCCGAGATCCAAACCCCCCTAGCCCTGACTTCCCCGGACCAGGACTCCCCACTCCCGTTGGGCCGCGCCCCTCGCAGATCTGACCCCTCCCGTCCCGAGCTCGCCCCCGCCACGCCTTTGGCCGCGCCGCGGACAGGTGATCCCGCCCCATCGCCCGGCCCCGCACCACGTGGCCCCGCCCCATCAGCGGCAGCAGCTCCTCCCGCGGCTTCTCCAGCTCCACCGAGATCCGGACCCGCCGCCCCGGCGCCGCCGCCCGGTTGTGCCGCTCCACACGCTCCAGCATCGCCCCCTGCTCCGCCGCGTTCCGGGCCTGCGGACACGGGCTCACCTACAGCCCGAGGGACTTTCCCCAGCGCCGGGGATCCCCTAGATTCTGGAACCCCCCGAGCCTGGGGCTCACCTCGAAGTGGATCCACTTGTATTGGGAAAGATCGACCCGCTCGAAGTCGCGAGCAGTCACGTCAGGCAGGTTCCTGTAGAACGGAGGCCAGGTGGGAGAAGGGGGACCCTCGGCCTGGCACGCGGCCGGGGCGAAGGGCACTTCCAGGGGCCGTGGAGGGCCCCATGCTGCCTGGACAGAGGTTCTGGACGAAGAAGCACTGCCCGGGTGAATCATTAATGATGGCCCCTGGGGCCCTGAGCTGGAGTCAAAGGGCAGCACAGTGGTGGCCAGGTTGGGGCCTGGGGGTCAGCCATGCATAGCAACCCCTGACCCTTTGGCACAGCTGAGGGATCCATGTTATCGCCATGGGGCTGCGCCGGCTGCCCTGCACTCCAGAGCGTGTGGCTGTGTGGAGATATCACCAAAATCCTGGCAGCGGCACCGAAGATGACAGGGCTGCCGGGGCCATTGGCAGTGACCGTGTGTGCGGGATTACAGCCAGTCACCCCATCTGGCACTTGGTTACCCCCGTCAGGCAGCGGGAGGG
>NW_008236211.1:592566-597304 GCF_000691975.1 Corvus brachyrhynchos
GAGCCCCCGGCGAGGGGCCCGACCTGCCGACCCTTCGCACAATAAAAGGCCCGGGGACCTGTGCCCCCGCCAGGTACGGGACACCAGGACCGAGCGAGCTGAGGACTCCAGGCTTTCGTGCGCTCAGATTGGGAGGGGGTAAGAGCCCACAGGGTCCTTTCTTTGGGGTCTCTCGGAGGCACCAGTTCGGGCTGCTAATTTGTTATTTAATTTATGAACTATGATTAAATTACTTTAAGGACTGAGATGTCTGAGACCGCAATGGGAAACCTGTGGCCAAGCCGGTGAGGGCAACTGTTCCGACTGGGGAAGGGTGGGCGGTGCAGCTGCAAAGGGGCTTTGGTCCCAGCTGAGGTGGAGCAGGTGTGGCTGCCGGGGCAGCTCCGGGATGGTCAGACGGGAAAGTTTCCTTAACAGCTTGGTGACCCTGGGCCATCCCCTTCAGGCCCTCCCTGCTCCAAACACCCACCTGCCAGCACTGGGTGAGTCCACCTGGATCTTTGGAGCAAGGAGGAGCCAAAAGTGAGTGTTAAAATTCCCGGAGCAGATTCAATATCAAGGATCAGGATCTGTGACTAAATTGCTCCAACTCTCTCAGTCTGTCTGTGGGTGCAGTGTTTTGTCCAGTCTGGGAAATTCCTGCATTGGTTTGAGTGCAAATGCACGACCTGAGCAGCCTGAGGGGAAATTGGGGCATTTGGGGTCTCATCCAAGGTGTGCAGGGGTCTGAGGGTGCACGGGAGGGTTTGGAGTCTTGTCAGGTTTGGAGACGTCTGGACTCTCTCGTAAGGCGTGCTGGGGGCTGAAGCCAAAGGGGGTTTTATGACTATTTTTAGTACTTCCAACGCAGCAAGGGGACACTCTTGGCTGAAATTGTGCAGTGGGGAACAGTGGGGATGATTTGAGGCTTCACTGACCTGGGAGAGAGAGAAAAAGTTGATGGCAGTTGTTGAAGCATTTTAGAAGATTAAGAGAGAAATTGTTTAAAATCCCGGGCTCTATCATGTGCTATAGATGGTGTTTAATGGTAATTCCCTCACGGCACTTCAAGAGTTTCTTTTGCAGCTACCAAAGAGGCAGTTGGTGGCCAGACACCATGTCTGGAGCACAAACACACGGAGATGGTCACTTCGGGTTATGTGCATGTGGGGTCTCCTCAAAAAGAGGAATTCAGGGAGGTCTGCATCCAGAGAGACCTCATCTCCAACCTGGGCTGTTTGTACCTGTCTGGATGTGTTGTTGCGGTGTAAAGTTGAAATCCTACACCAGGAGCAGGTTCTCCAGAGGGCAAATGTCAGCTGAAACACTGCTTTATTTTTGTATCTGTATAAGATTCCTGTGGACTGGTGCTTGTAATGGTGGTTATTCTGTGTGTGTTTCTAAAAACTATTTCTAAAAGTACATTTTGCTACATGTAAATTACTGTTAGGTGAGAGGATAGTAAACATGCACATAATATTTGAAGACTTTTTCCGAATGAGGAGAACTTGTGGTTGTTGTTGAGGAATTTGTGTTCTGTCCATAACTGAAGGTGTCACCTGTGCCTGGTTTGCTGCACTCGCACAGCAACTGGAAACCATTTGAATTTTAAAATTAGTGTTATTTATATTAACTTGGGGGAAACGGTTTCATTTCCTTCCAGGAGGATGATCTGAAGAGTCCCACCACAAGCAGGAAAGGGGTTCTGGTGCCTGATGATTGGTATGGCCCCTTCATGAAGGAGGGAAGGAAAAGGCTTTGGATACTTAAAAGAAGAAATAAGAAAATGCTTTTAAGGTTCTGCTGGGGTATTCCGGTGGTTGAAGGTTTGACCCCTTGAATCTGCAGAGAATTTTGGCTCTTAATAGACTGGTACAAAAGGTACCAGGGTACAAAGATCCTGTGCCAGTCGGCTCTTTGGAGTTGGTTCCTGTTTATCCGTAGCAAATGGGACAGAGGTGGCAGTGCCTGGATGTGTTGCCCTGTGAACAGGGAACAGCTGCATCTCCATCCAAACCTCAGCTGGGCCAAAAGGAAAGGGAAATATTTAGGCTTCATTTTGGGGAAGGGGCAGTGAATGACAGATCCAGAGAGAACGTGATTAAGCTCCCACATCTGGTCACAAAAAGCACATACGAGGTGTGAGATTTTGTTGGCCGTGGATTCCTGGGTTGGAAGAATTGACTAAACCTCTGACTGAGGCAGCCAAGGACTAAGACACAGAATCACTTGTGGAGAGGTACCACAGGAATGAGGGCCCAGGAGAGGTGGTCACAGGTGGCTCCAGGTGCAGTGGCAGCACCAGTCTGTGCTCAGTGCCAAGCTCCAATGCCACACAACAGGCACCTGGAAGGGGCTGGAAAGGAAGGAACACCTGGAATCCAGCAAGGCTGATGCCTGTCTGATGGTGGAGAAGAGCATCACCAATGTGAGCAAGGGATGTACATTCCAGGCAACCCACGGACTGAGGCAGCTGTTGTTCCCTCACACAGCTCAGCCCCATGGTTACATCATCCAGCATGGACAGTGCCATTCCAGGGCTGCTGTGGGGACCCGGGGACAGAGACCAGGAGCAGGACCCCTCCCAGCGTGGAGGAGGCACATGGAGCAGAACTGGGGGCTTTGGCATGTGCAGCCCAGCTGGGAAGAGGAAAATGGCTCAACGTCAGTCCAGATTCTCGGGCTGCTTTTTGCAGGGGTGATATGCAGCAGGGATGTTCTGGGAAGAGCAGGATTGTCACATCCACAGGGACAATGTGCTGTGGGGACTCTGATCGTGGGCCAAATCTGACAGTCCCTGAGTCTGTGTATGAGAGGAATAGCTCAGCAGGAGAGAGATGAGGGGAAAATTTGGAGGCAACTCAAAATGATGATGGACTATGGACCCTTTGTTTGGGGTCCTTTCTCAGAGGCACCACCTCGGGCTATTATTTTGTTATTAGTTATTGCACCAAGATTAAATTATTTCGAAGACTGGGACATCTGAGACTGTGATGGGAAACCTGGGGCTGAGCTGCTGAGGGGAGCTGGTCTGACCAGGGAAACGTGGCGGGTGCAGCTGCAGCTCAGGTGCTGCAAGTGTGACTGCCAGAGTGGTTCCAGGATGCTCGGACAGGGAAGTTTCTTTAACGTGGACACACACACGGACAGACAGACACACATATGGACATATGGACATGCACACACAGGATGGGTCCTTTCAGGTGCCTGGAGCAACCTGGTCTAGTGGAAGGTGTCCCTGCCCATGAGAGGGGGTGGAGTGAGATGAGCTTTAAGGTCCCTTCCAACCCAAATCATTCCATGAAATCCCCAGGGGTTTCTTTGTCTGGGTCCCTCTTTTGAGGCACGAGATGCTGTGATTGATCTGTGCCAATAAACCCGATGGATACGAGAGCCTAGCACCAAAGCTTCCTTTGATACTGGCCAGTGACAGGACTCCCTGTGCCGCTGCCCAGGCACACGTCCTTGGTTAATTTCAATTTAGAGGAGGAAAAGGGCTGTTCCCCATCTTGAAACTGTGATGGTGTCAGTGTTTGGGGTATTTTCTCTCCAGTTGCCATCATGGTGCCTCTGAACCACAGGAGTGAGACTCTGGATGTCTTGGAATTACAGCTCTGGAAATGCCCAATGCCAACCCTGACCCCATGGCTCCCTACATTCCTCAGCCCTGAGCTGGGGTCAAGGGGGACCTTGGTTCTTGAGGTCAGAGGGTGCTGATCCCTGCGCTGGGGGTGGCTGGTTCCTTGGTATGCCTGGGAGTGAGTAACATGTCTGACATTCCAACCTGTGATTTTAGTTTCACTCGATCCCTCCGTTCCAATTCTTCCCCCGGAATTACAATGTCAGGTGTTAATGATGCCGAGGTGGGACATCCCTGCACACCTGGGCTCCCTCCCATCCTCAGGCACACGATTTGCCTGACTAATTATCAGGGATAATTAGGACCCCTCTCACTGCCCGGGTTATCTGCAGGTGCAGCAGATCCAGAGCAGCTGATCTTCCCCTGCTCAGTGGGTTCATTGTCCACCCCACTTGCTGGAAAGCATTCATGGACAGTGAAGGTTAATGGGTAATGGGTAAAGGATAATCTTCCTCAGCTGCCTCAGTCCCATCCTACTGTGCCAAAAGGAGCCTGCAGCACCCCCCAGCACGGCTCTGCCCATCCCCAGACCCTGGAGGGGGGTTAACCCTGCGGTAACCATGAGAACGATCCAGCTTAGAACAGGCAGGTCAGAACATGGGACTGGAAGGGCACAGGGTCCGGAGCACAACAAGCTGGGGAGGGGGCTCAGCCTGGAGAAAAGGAGGCTCTGGGAAACATTCTGGCTCTGCACAACTCCCTGGCAGGAGGGGGCAGCCAGACTCTGCTCCCAGGGAAAAGGGACGGGACACAGGGAAATCGCCTCAAGCTGTGCCAGAGGAGGTTCAGGCTGGGCACTGTGAAGAATTCCTTCCTGGAAAGGGCTGTCCAGCCCTGGCACAGCTGCCCAGGGCACTGGTGGAGTCCCCGTCCCTAGGGGAATTTAAAAGCTGTGTGCTTGTGGCCCTTGGGGACAGGGGTCACTGGTGGCCTTGGCAGTGCTGGAGAAATGGTCAGGAATACTCAATGGTGGCAGGGGGCTTTTCCAGTCCTAATGATTCCATGATTCTAGGAGTTGTAGGAGGACTCTCACACCCATTTTCCTTATAAAACTCTTTCTTCTCATGATTAGAAGGAAAATGATCCTTCTAAGATTGGTAACTCTTAGAAAGTCACCAG
>NW_008236211.1:597314-599139 GCF_000691975.1 Corvus brachyrhynchos
CCCTTTGCACCCCATGGGCAGTGAGGGGCCAGAGCCGTCATCGCCCAGGGATGATCCCAGGATGGGATAGGGAATCTTTCAAGTGGACACAGTGGAGGGAGAATACAGAAAGACTGAGCCCTTTGTAGTTTTCAATTCCCTCCTCCCCAAGAATTACTGTCATGGCTCTGGATCTCCACCTCCTGCTGACAGTGGGAATGCCATCCCACAGAAACAATTTCCCAAAGAATCTGCTCACGTTTGGATTTACTGCCCCAGGGCAGGACAGAACCAGAGCCCGAGCCTGGCTGTGCAGTGCCAGAATGACTGCCTGTGAGTAGGGATCCCACTGATCCTAAAGTTAAACTGGTAAAAGTGTGTCCAGAGGAGGCCACGGAGATGGTCCAAGGGCTGAAGCTCCTCTGCTCTGGAGCCAGGCTGGGAGAGCTTGGAATGTCCAGCCTGGAGAAGGCTCTGCAGAGACCCTAGAGCCCCTTCCAGTGCCTAAAGGGACTCCAGGAGAGCTGGAGAGGGACTTTGGACAAGGGCCTGGAGGGACAGGACACAGGGAATGGCTTCCCGCTGCCAGGGTTAGATGGGATACTGGGAAGGAATTGTTCCCTGTGAGGGTGGGCAGGCCCTGGCACAGGGTGCCCAGAGCAGCTGTGGCTGCCCCTGGATCCCTGGCAGTGCCCAAGGCCAGGCTGGACATTGGGGCTGGGAGCAGCCTGGGACAGTGGAGGGTGTCCCTGCCCACAGGAGGGGGTGGCACTGGATGGTCCTGAAAGTGATTTGATGATATTTTCTCACACATTTTTTACACATCACCAACAGTGGAGCTGCATTAACAGAACAGCCACACCCTGGTCCTCTCCCACACAACCCCCAATGAACTGCTAAAGAACCCAGACACAGACAGACAGACAGACACACAGTGTCCCTGGTACTCACCTGACAATGGCACTGAAGATGCCAAGAGCACCTGAGGACAAAAGGCTCAGTCCCAACCTCACCATTAATGAGCTCCCACGACAGCTGGGGCACAAACTGGGGTTGGACACCCGCCTCTGCCTGGCCCCAAATCCTGATATTTCTGCACCGAAGTATCGGCACAGGAACTATGACCAAAACTGCTTAAATCTCTGAGGAGGTGCCAGTGCCCCAGACCCAGCCTGGAGTCTGTTCTACGATCAACACCCCCAAACACACCCAGCCTGGAGCCTGGGCTACCATCCATACCCCTGGGACCTCCCACCACCACCATCCCGCCCCTTCCCAGGGCGCAGTGGTGGGCACAGTACCCCGGCGCCCTGGCAGGCCAGGCCAGGCCAGGAAACAGCCAAGTGAAGTGATGAAGTGTAAGAATGGGGTTACCCACGGCCGACCCAATGGCAGGGGGTGAAACCAGCCCCGGGGGTGATTCAGCAGCCAGGCGGTTCTGTAGGACCCCCCCTGGGCAGGTACCACCGCTTGTCACCCCCACCAGCTCCAGCCCCCCACTAGCACACCCATCATCATCTGGGGGTGACGGGGCACTGGAGGGTGCCCCAGCACACCAGGACATGACTACAGCACCTGGAAGGTCCCAGCACCTCCCAGTCTCCTCAGAACCGTCCCAGTCACACCACAACAGCTGGAAATCCCCTTCACCCCCCTGCCAAACCCCCACCCTGCAGTGCACAGGGATGACACTGCTGGGGCCACGATGGAGCTCGGTGCCATGGTGACACCTGGCAGGGACCAGCCCCCCTCCCCACGATGTCCCCCTTGGGTGAGGGATGGAACCAGAGCCATGGGTACAAAACCCAGTGCCGCATCTTTATTGGGGGGGCAGTGGGGGGCCGGG
>NW_008236211.1:599458-600956 GCF_000691975.1 Corvus brachyrhynchos
CGGGCTGGAACCAGCTGAGTCCAGGCGGGCAATGCCATGGCCAGAGCGGGACAGGACGGCCTCCAGCCCCTCGCCCCGGTGCCCCGTCAGCACTGCGCTCACCAGGTACCGCCCGGGCACCGGCACTGTGAATGTGCCTACGACAGGAAGAGTGGATCAGGGACCTCCAGGGACCCCTGGTGCCCCCAGAACGGGCTTTCTCGGATCTCCTGCAGCACCCCAAGGTCAGCAGGGCATCCTGGGACAGGCACGACACCACCTGAGAAGCCCTGGCCACCCTCACACCTGGCATCATGCTCCCCCCATGACTCTGCAGCTCCCTCCTACCCCACAGCCCCTACTGCAACATCCCTAACCCCAAAACCATCCCACAGCCCCCAGTGCACCCCCATTGTGCCGTGGGCGTTCACCTGTCTCGGGATCGTAGGCACCACCGTCGTTGAGCAGCACCTGGTCGAAGGGGACGGTGCCTGGCTCCGTGCGTTGGGTGCTCAGGGCAGCCGAGAAAGCGACGCGGGACACCGAGCCCGGCTCCCCGACCTCGCCTGGGCACGGTGTCAGGATATGGCACCCCTGTACCGCCTTCCCTCACCCCCTTAACCCTCTGCAGCCCAGCAGCCCCTTGTCCCCCGAGCTCAGCAGCCACACCCCCTGACCCCTCCATACCCTCCCCTTTAGTGTCCATGCCTCTCCTTGACCACACGTCTCCACCATGTGCCCAGCCCCTCTGCTCCCCAGCCACCCAGTGCCCTGTGCTTGCCCATGCCAACCCAGACTGTCCCCCGCTCCCACTGCAGACCCCCAGTCTGCAGCCCCTCCCAGCTCCCCACGTGCCCCCAAGCTCTCCATGGTCCTCCCTGCACCCCTAGCCCCAGCCCTACCTTTCTCTCCGGGCAGCCCTGCAGGAAAGATGAGGAGGGGCTGCAGGGCCAGCTTGGGGGGGGACCCCCGGGGATGGGGTCTGGCCACACCCGTGTGGTCGGGGCACATGAGGGGGCTGAGCCTTACCGGGGGGGCCCACGGGACCCTGTTCTCCATCCTTGCCAGGGGGCCCAGCGGGGCCAGGAGGGCCTGTCTCGCCCATGGGGCCAGCAGGTCCAGGGGGACCGGGGGGGCCTGGAGGGAGGAAGGGGTTAGAGCCACCTTGGCCCCATGGCTGGTGCCCCCATGTGTGATCTCCCCTTGTCCCCACACGCTGCAGCTCCACAGCTGGGATCCTCCTGTGGTCTTGTGTGCCCACACCACAGCACCACCCAGCCAAGCCCCTGCCTCCCTACACCCCACTGCTGCACTCCCTGGTGACCCCGTGTCTCCACATCCCCGTGCCCCCACACCTCCACCACCGTTCCCGCAGTCCCACGTGCCCACCATGCCCCATATCCCCATGTCCCCACAGACCCGGGATGCCCTGTCCCCCCGGAGCCCCCACGGTGCCCCATACGCCCCCATCCCCCCCAGTCCCTTACCCCCACAATTCGCCGTATCCCTGCAGCCCCAC
>NW_008236211.1:602893-603675 GCF_000691975.1 Corvus brachyrhynchos
TCAACGGCCAGTGGTCAGGGGGGCTACCCCTGCCCGGCCCTGTCACCCTGTCACCAGTATCACCCCAACACCAGTGCCATCCCATCACTGGTCCAGAGAGCTGCGGGGTGCCCCAGGGTTTTGGCTGCACGTGATGGGGGGGACAGTGGCCGGTCACCCTCCAGCACCACTTGAGGCCACTGACTCTTGCGCAAAAGTAAACATGACCCCGGTACGGGTAAACAGCAGTGGCGGCGGCATGGCCGTGGTTCGCCCTGGCTCTGTGCTGGCCCCCCAGAACGCCCCGAACCCCTCTAGAGCCCTCCAGCCCCATCCCGACCCCACTCACGCCAGGACACGGGGGCACTGGAGCTGCCCCCAGGGGCAGGGCTGATAGTCTGGCTTGATGAAGCTCTCAACACCATCCTCCACCACACAGCTCACGCTGCGTGTCACCACGTAGGCACACCAGTTCCTGCCGGAGAGAGGGGGTCAGGGCATACACCCGGAATGCGCTGGCACAGGGCATCATCCCGGCACACACCAGGCATTGTCCTGGTATGGACCGAGCATGGCACATGCTGGGCATCATCTGGGCACACACCAGGTGCTGTCCTGCATACATGAGGCATCATCTCGGCACAGAGCAGCCATTGGCATTGCCCTAGCATGGACCTAGCATCATTCCAGCACACAGCAGGCATTGTCCTGGCACACAACATGCACAGCATCCTGTCACACACTAGGCATTGTCCTGGCATAGAGCAGGCACCAGGCATCACCCTGCCAGAGACACCAGCAAC
>NW_008236211.1:606476-606926 GCF_000691975.1 Corvus brachyrhynchos
TGGGGCCCCTCCTCTGTGCTCTCGGAGGTTGTGGGGAGTTGTGGGGGGGTCACAGAGGGCTGCGGGGGATCGTGGCTTTGCCGTGTTCGAGGGGACTCCAGACAGCGCTGGGGCCCTGCGGCCGAGGGGGGGAACAGCGCAGCTGGGGGCGCAGGGATCCCGGGGGGACTCGCTGCTGGAACCCCTCGGCTGGAGACCACCCTGCAGTGTGTATCCCAATACACCCCGGCCCACCCCAGTACGTCCCAGCACATTCCAGTATACTCCAGCTCAGTGCGTCGCCCAGTGTGCCTCCACACACCCCAGTATACCCCAGTATGCCCCAGTGCGTCTCAGCAAAGCCCAGTGCAGCCCGTCCCGCTAAAGCCCCGCGGCGGCGCCCGCTGTCAGCAGCTGTAATGAGCTGTCACTGGTGTCATTAGCGCTAATTGGCCGCGGCCGCCCCGGGCT
>NW_008236211.1:607057-612725 GCF_000691975.1 Corvus brachyrhynchos
AGCCCCAGGTAGGACCGGGAGCCGCGGGGTTCCGCTGGGGGAGGAGCACCCGCGTCGGGGCGTGAGGGGCCTTCAGCGGGTCCTGCTGCGGGTGGGGTCCCTCCGCAGGTCCCTGCGGGATGCCAGCGCGTGTGTTTCCCCCTCCCCCGCAGGATGATCACGGACGTGCAGCTCGCCATCTTCGCCAACATGCTGGGCGTCTCGCTCTTTCTCCTCGTCGTCCTCTACCACTATGTGGCCGTCAACAACCCCAAGAAGCAGGAGTGAGGGAAGCGCCGGGAACCCCTGCACGGCGATGACACCGCACCGGCACCGCCGCCCCTCCCTCCCGCGGGGCCGCGCCACGGAGCCTCGGCGGATCCGAGCGCGGGGCCCCGAGAGGCGCGAGGCCGAGCTTCTTCCAAACCAGCTTTAACAGAAACACGATGATACACGACAAAACCGTGTGACGTCATAACCCCCCCGTCGGCCCGGGGCTCTCGTCCGGGCCCGCGGGGAGGAGCGGGGCTGGGGTGGAAGCACGGGAGCCCCTCGGCCGGGCCGGGCGGGGGGCTCAGCGCAGGAGGAGAGGAGCTGCTGGCAGGAGCTGGGAAAGGGGGCACCGGTGTTCGGGTGCTGTGGTGGGGGACAGCGGCGTGGGCAGGGGGCCCGCAGTGCCCTTGCCCAGGTGCTGCCGGCACGGGGCAGTGCAGGGCCGGGGGACCCCTGCCCGTGCCGCAGCTCCCCGGCACTGCGGGGCCGTACCTGGGGGTACGGGCCCCTGCCCCAGCACAGGAAGGGTCCCTCGGTGCTCGGCACTCTCACGGGGGGCGCGGAGCCCTCCGGGCAGAGCCCTGTGGGACAGAGAGTGGTGTCAGTGGGGCACAATGCTCCCGCTGGCCCCAGCTCCACTTGCCCCACAGCCCCCTGTCTGGGGGTGTCTGGTCACCCAGTTCCCCCTGCCTGGCGGGGGCTTTGCTCCGGGCTCCCACTGCCCTGCTGTCGGCAAGGGCTCTGAGATGACCTCACACCACAGCGGGCAGCAGCACTTACCCAGGCCTCTCTGGGGCTCTCCGGGCACTCAGCTTCACTGGGAGCACCTGTGCGAGAGGGGAGAGGAGGATCAGTGCCAGGTCTTTGTCCCTGGGGTTTCCCCGTGTCTTGGGTAAAGGTTTGCAGAACAGAAATATCTGGCAGAGCCCCACAGGTGGGGAGGCTCCCAGCCCTTGAGGGGCTCCCAGTCTTTGGGGCAGCCTGCCAAACATGTCGCCCCCAAAGGTCTTCCCCAAAGGGCCCAGCCAAGCAGAGCCACGGGGTAGCCCCTTCCCAGGGCACAGGCCCTGCTGCACCCCCAGGTTCCCTCCCTGCTGGTGCCTCTGATACCTGCAGAGGTGCCATATCCTGGGGCTCTTCCATGCCTCGCTGGGCCTCCCGTGGTCTGTGGCTGGTGCTCAGCGCTGCTCGGGTGCCCGTGGGCAGAGTCCCTGTGTGACAGAGGAGACAGAGCTCAGCCCGTGTTGGTGAGGGGCTCTGTGCCCTGGTGGAGTCACCAGCTGCCCATGCTGGGCACGGAGGCATCATGGGGCACATTGGCACAGCCTAGTGACACGGTACCCTGCGGTGGCCACACACCAAGTCCCCCTCCCTGCTAGCTTTGCCAGGGCCAGGCCCCCACACAGCCCAACACCGAGGGGGTGCCCTGGCAGCGGCCGACGCCGGCCAGAGGATGTGATGGGCACAGAGCTCAATCCCAGCCCGCACTGCCGGTGCAACGGGCTCTGCCCCGGCTCTGCTGGTGGTTCTGCACATCACTGGCCCCAGCTCCAGCCGAGTTCCTGGCTTGAGCTCCCATGGCACTGGTGTGACCGTGCTGGCCAGGCTTAGCCAGGAGTGAGGAGCTGGGGGCACAGGCATGCCCTCTGAACCAGGGTATGTCCTGGAGCATGGGACACTGCTCAGCCAGGCAAGCTGGGGGAAAAAAGGAAGGCGTTTGGGGGCCTGGCTGCAGTGGACAGAACCAAAGGAACACCTGAGTTGCCTCAGTTTTGCTCCCAGTTTCTGCTCACCTGGTTAAACAGTCTTAATCCCAACCCAGTTTTCTCCCCATCCCACTGAAAATGTGAGGTGGTGGGGCCATGTTCCCCACTGGGGTGAAGCCAGGGCCAGACCCCACAGCAAATGGGACCCTGCAAGTAGGAGCCTGAGTTGGGCAGGATGTTCCAAAACCCCTGCTGCCAGTGGAGGTACTGGCAAGTGGCAGCTGGCTTCACCTGGACTAAAACAGCACAATCTGGTGACCAACCTCAGCCAGCAAAGGCCAACAGCAGCTGAGGGTGTGACTGGGGGTCTGGCAGAGACCCTGTCGCCCTAACATGAACACAGGTCTGGGCTCCCCAGGATGTGGCCAGGCTAGAGTGGGACATGGGGAAGAAGGGGAAGGGTGGGACAAGACCAGGGCAACAGGGTCTTCACCCCGTGCCATCCCAGCCCCCACCCTATCACACCTCCGAACACACTCGGCTCCTTCCCCGCTGCTTGGGGAGCGCAGAGGCTGGGATGGCACAGCTGGTGTGAGGGCACCAGCACGGGGCTCAGAAGGCAAAGCCATGGGGTCAGACCATGCCTGGGCCACGAGCCCCGGGTAGACACAGCGGTGCCGCCAGTGCTGGGCCCCTCGCAGGTGGGGAGTGGCGGGGGGGGGGGGGGGGGGGGGGGGAGAGCTGGATTGGGCAGGCAGGGAGCAGGTCAAGCTGGTGCCAGGGTAGGGGAGGAAGAGCTGGGTCCCAGTGTCAGGCAGCGTGAGGGTGCAGTGTGCCATAGGGCACTCTGCTGGTCACTGTGCTGGAGGAGGCCGTGCCAGTGGGGACCATGGGCCAGGGAGGCAGGAGACCCCACCCAATCAGTGCCATGGACACCATGGACCAGGCTCTGCCCCCTGGCTCAGACGGTCTGTTCCTGCTTACACCCCCAGCTGTCCCCAGTCCCTTCAGCCAGGGATAGGGCCAGGGGTCGCTCCAGGTGGGCCCGGCCAAAGGAACAGACGGAACAACTTGCCCATGAGAACATCAGCCTTTTATTTCCTCCCCACCATGTTCTCATGGCAGACAAGACACAGTCATGACAGAAGGCTGGGCAGCAAACCCCGAGGACAATGCAACAGACACCAGAGGAACACAGAGGTCAACACAAGCACAGCTTCAGGCACACCCAGGCACACAGGCTGGCACCCGCCCCCAGGTCAGCACTGGGACGCTTTGGAGCACGGTGCCCCCAGGCCTGAGCCCCACAGTGGATGGGAGCACAGGGGTGCCACTGCCTGCCCCCACAGCCCTGAGCCCCTGCCCCATGGTGGCAATGCCAGCATAGAGGGCGTAGCCAGGGCCTTGCCTGACTTTGGCACCACTGTGGCACATCAGCCCGCACCAGAGGGGAGTCTGCATGTTGGAAACCCCCTGGTGCGCCCTGCCAGCTCACCTCACCACAGCCACAGGTCACAACCCACTGTTGCCCAGCCAGTGCCTAAAGAGGAGAAAGGCACTTTGGTGTGTCCCTGCTGGCCTCAGGAATGCTTGGGAGCAGTGGAAAGTTGAGCAAAGGTTTTCTGTGCTGGCTTCTCCAGAAGCCCCGTGGCCCTGGCACTGGGGAGGGGTGCATCTCCCTGCAGCCCCAGTGCCCCCCACATCCCAGTGGAGCAGCAGCAGCTCCTGCCCAGCCAAGGCTGGAGGCCCGTGGAGCAAGAGCTCAGCTGGGCTGTAAAACTGAAGGTCTTGCTGTGCAGTGTCAGCCCTGACCCGACTCAGGACCCTCCTGTGGGGACAGGGGCCCCTCACATGCACTGTTCCACACAAACCCAGTGTCACTGTGTCCGACCAGGACATGCTGCCGCCGACCTCCCTCAGAGCTGTGGTCCTGCACAGCAGCTCGACAGGCGCTGCAGCAGGCGTGCAAGGGGTCCCCAGCCTGGCTTACCTCTGCCCAGGGCCGGGGCACTGCCGCCACTCAGGGGGCTCTGGGAGGCTGTGGCCACTGCCGGGGGCCTGGGGCTGCCGAAGGTGAAGCTGGGGGAGGCTCGGATCCGAGGGGAGTCCTGCTGGCTGCCCCCACTCCCACTGGTGCCGTTGCTGAAGCTCCTGGCACGGACCAGTGCGTTGTCAGAGGCCGAGGTGGGCAGCCCACTGGAGGGGTGAGAGATGGGGGTCAGTCCAGCACGGTGAGGGGGGCTCCCCTCTGCACCCCCGACCCACCATCACAGCCCAGCACCGAGTGCTGAGCGGCCGTGGCACCACCTCTGGCAGAGCTCTGGACTTCTCCCCAGGAGCTGGTGAACAGCTGGGGACAAGGATGCCACCAGGATGTCCCTGAGAGCCGCAGCCCCAGTGCCCTGTGCCATACATCGCTGTCCCAGTAGCATTTTTTCCCACTTCCTCACCCCCAGTCCCAGATCACAGAATTGCTGAGGCTGGAAAAGGCCTCAGAGGCCATCGTGTCCAACCCTTCCCCAGCACTGCCAAGGCCACTACTATGCCATGTCCCCAAGTGCCACACCCACACAGCTTTTAAATCCCTCCAGAAATGGAGACTCCACCCCTGCCCTGGCCAGCCTGCGCTGGACAGTCCTTTCCATGAAGAAAGTGTTCCCAATATCCAGCCTGAACTTCCCCTGGCACAACTTGAGGCCATTTCCCGTTGTCCTGTCCCTTGTTCCCTGGGAGCAGAGCCCAACCCCCACCTGCCTCCACCCTGCTGTCAGGGGGCTGAGGAGAGGAAGAAGGTCCCCCTGAGCTTCCTCTTCAGCTCCCTCAGCCTCTCCCATCCCAGTCTAGCGCTTATGCAGGAGAGACTTCCCAGGTTACTGGGGCAGGTGAATCCCAACCAGTTCACTCTCTGCCCTTCTCTGCTGATGGCTCAGAGAAGAGGGACTGACGCCTGCAGTTCCCAGAGCTTGGCGGAGCTAGGGCCAGGGCAGGTGACCCTGGCAAGTGACTCACTTGGGGACATTTATCATCGCTAAGTGCCGTTATCCTGCAGCTCCCGCGCTCGCCCCAGCCAGCCCTTACGTGGAGCTCCTGGGGGGGGTCCTGGCACCTCCTCTCCTCCGCGGGCCCCCGCTGGCGCCGCGCAGCCCCCGCACGTGCTTCAGCATCCAGGCACGCAGGTTGCCCAGGCAGTTGTGCTCCGAGAGCACGATCCGTGGCCAGGGGTTGCAGTCAGCCATGTCCAGTGCCGCCACCGCCACCGCCCGGCCCACCTGCCCAGGAGAAGGCACAGGTGAGGAGGGCATGAGGAGAGAGGAGGAACAGGAGAGTGTGGGGCACAAGAGAAAGGTGCACTGGTGAGCATGAGAGGGCACGAGAGGGCACAGTGAGTAAGGGGACCATGGGAAGAGGGGAAGCATGGGGGAAGAAAGGGGGACACAGGGAAGGAAGGATACAGTGGGTGGCACTGGGGAGAGGGGCAGCAGTGAGGGGGTCACAGGGAAAAGAGGCCACCAGGAGAAGGGGGGCATGAGGGGAGATGAGGGTACCAGGAAGGGGGGATTCCAGGAACGGAGGATGCCAGGGAGTGGGGGCACTGGGGAGAGGGGCAGCTCCCTAGAGCTTGGGACAGAAAAGCAAGTGGAGGAAAGAAACCCCAGCCCCAAATCCCAGCCCACCCAGGCTCCACTGGGTCCTCTGTACCTGCTCCAACA
>NW_008236211.1:612866-619070 GCF_000691975.1 Corvus brachyrhynchos
GGTGTCCACGGTGTATCGGGAGGGGAAGGCGGGTGGTGGCGGGGGGCTGGCACGGCCGTTGTCATGGCAGGCCCCCGGGATGCTATTCACCGAGCGCCCCGTGTTGTAGTTGCACTCCAGGGTGTAGCTGTGGGGCACGAGGGAGCCCCCGTTACCCCACGAACCCACAGCAGGCCTGGGGTCATCCCACAAATTCCCCTGGGAGAGCCACTTCAGCAGATTCAGGGCACTGGAAAGGGGGTCCCATTGCACCAGGAAGGGGGTCCTGCTCCAAAGCACACAGAAGTGCAGGGGAAGTGGCAGGGTTTTGAGGACAGCACCCTCTGACAGCAGGAACGGCCCATGCCCTGTGTGGGGATGCAGGGATGTACCAGAGACCAGCATGATGGGAACTCGGGATGGATGTCATCCAAAGTGCCAAGGTCCCTGTGAGGAGACCTCTCGGTCACCTCTGGAAGCTGATGGGAATGGGGGGTCCCTGATGGGTGGAGAAAGGGAATTATCTAATGTCAACACCAACAATCCAGGGAGTGGGTGGCCACACCCTTCCCCTGACCCTCAAGGTGTCTTGGAGCATGTCCTCCCAGAGAATAAGGGATGGAGAAGTGTGGGCTAGGAGCTGCCAGTTGGGATGGCTCCCATCTGTCCCACTGCCCAGAGACAGCTGCAGGGCCAGTACAGCAGAAAACCTGAGCAGCTCTGTCCCAGTCTGCCTGAGGGATCACACGTGCACCGTGAGCACTCCCAGAACTTTTTGGGATGTCACTGTTGGATCACCAACCTGGGCTGCTCCAGGTCAGTCACAGAGCAAAGTACCCCAGTGACCCAAGCCCAAAGCCCCATGTGTGTGTTTGTTCATGTGGGGCTGGACTGGTGCTGGACATGAAGCTGCAGCTGAGCACACAGCAAGCACTGAAGAAACTGAGAGAACCTCCAGTCTGTGGGTCTGGCTACCTCACCCAGTGATATGTTCCCAGCACAGGAATGGGCCAGGAATATCCCATCCCATGTGGGAGAGGGGTGGATCACAGGTATCCCTGACTCACAGGATCACTGAGGCTAGAATCTCACACACAGCCATGGCGATGCTGTGCCCACTGCAACTCTGCTTAATTACAGCTCAATACAGACAGGAACACCCAGGAAAGAGGAGAATTCCCCTCAGAAAGCCATGCAAGAGCAGGGAGAAGAAGCAGCTGCAGGAGGGATGGGGAGGGACAGGAAGGAAAGCAGCCTGGCTGAGCCTGTCACGGCAGCACCCGGCACAACCAGGCCCAACCTCTGCTGACACGCCCTGGGGCCATGCGGGATGCGTCTGTCCCATGGAACTGGTTCCCCCTTTGTCCAACATCCCACACCTAGCACAAGCACTCAGTGCCAGGCTGGATGGGCCCCTGGCGCTAGCCTACCTGTGGATGATGCCCAGGGCCTTGTAGACGGCCACGCGCCCGCTGCCCTCCTTGGACTGCCCGTCCCGCTTGTCCCGGGCGTACATGTTCTTCTCGGAGAAGTTGCAGCCCGTGAAGTCAAAGTGAGGTGAGTTCAGGGAGATGAGTTTGGGGAACAGCATGTTCTCCACCTGCAGAGTGCAGGGAGCAGCAGGGGTGACCAGGGGCCCTTGGCTGCTCATCCTGCTCCAGTGGGACCAGTGCCGAGCACAGGGTTGTACCAGGGTCGGCTGGGCCCACTCTGCCCACAGTTCCAGGGTCTCACAAGCTCCAGCTGTGCCCAGGGCATGCTGCCCACCCCCTGCCCAACTCCCAGTGGGCTCTCCTGACAGCCAGCTGGGAGGATAGGAGGGAGCCCAGTGGCATGGTTCTTCTCCACCCTTAGTCCTCAGGAGGGCAGCTGGCTGCTGGCCCACGCCAGCTCCCAGGGGGAATCTGAGACCTCCTGCTGCCCTGGTCACCCGACTGGGGGAGGAGAGAGAGGAGGAAGAAGAAGAAAGCAGGAAGAAGAAATGAAAAGAGAAGGAAGGAAAGGAGAAGGAAAAGGAAGGAACTGTGACAGGGAATTCCATGCCCCTCTCCCAGCACTGGGGCCCCTGGGCAGTAGGCAGAGCAGCAGGAGGATCCCGGCAGCTGCAGCAGCCCGGACTCCGGCTGTGCCCTCACCTGGTCGTTCTCATCGCTGAAGCTGTTGCCGTACATGAAGCAGCCGCGCTTGGACGCGTGGCCGTGCAGGTCCACGTAGTAGGCCAGGCCACTGTCCCGGGGCGCAATGGGCTCTGGGGGCTCAGCAGCTTCGGGGACAGGGGATGGGGGAGGCCTCCATGGCCCCTCCTCACAGTGCTCGCTGGTGTGGCTCGATGGGAGGATCCAGGCAGCTCGGTCTGAGCTGTCTGACAGCCGGGCGTCCTGAGCCGGGCAGGAGTGGGTGCCGGCATGCCAGGTGCCAGGGGAGTTGCGGAGGTTGTTGGTTTTGTCCAGCTCTGATAATGTGGCCTCCACGGCCGGAATGGGACAGTTGGGAGATTTTATGCTCAGCAAGTTGGTGCTGAGTGGGGAGACAAACGTCCTCCAGTCCGGAGAGCCCGGCAGGACACGGCTGTGGATGTGGTGGTAGAGCAGGACGGCTTTGGCCCCGTACACCGCGGGGTGCAGGTCGGCATCGGGGTGCAGGTACTGCCGGTTCAGGTTCACCCCACGGGAGTCGGTTCTGCACAGAGAGAGCAGAGAGACGTCAAGACCTTCCAGGGCGCACCAGCAGAGCTGAGCTCACCTTGGAATGCCAAGGGCTTTGGGCTCTGTCCTGGAGTACAATGGCCAAACCAACCCCTCATGGCCAGAAGGTGACAGAGCACTGAGAACCTCAGTGTGGCAGAGCCCTGCATGATCCTCCCCAGAGACAGGAATGGAGCTGGGGAAGGGGCTGGAGCACCAGGAGTGGCTGAGGGAGCTGGAAGGGCTTGGCCTAGAGAAAAGGAGGCTCAGGGAGGACCTTGACACTGCCTGCAACTCCGTGACAGGAGGATGGAGCCATGTGGGGGTCAGGCTCTGCTCCCAGAGAACAAGGGACAGGAGCAGAGGGAACAGCCTCAAGTTGAAGGGAAGGTTTAGGCTGGATATTGGAAACAATTTCTTAATGGAAAGGACTGTCTAGCTCTAGCACTGGCTGCCCAGGGCAGGGGTGGATTTCCCATCCCTGGAAGGATTTAAAAGCCATGTGGATGTGGCACATGGGGCTATGGCTAGTGGTGGCCTTGGCAGTGCTGGGGGATGGTTGGACTCGATGGTCTCACAGGGCTTTTCCAACCCAAGTGAATCCAGGATTCTATGATTTTTATAAACTTTACCAGCCTTCTGAGATCCCTTCTTCAGCAAACTCACAGCCTTTTCCATATCTACACCCATCAGTGAAGGACACTCACCTTTTACTCACATCTATCAATCAATATTCAAATAAATGGCTTCTGCTTCTTTTTCTTGGGGGAATGGTTGGACTCAATGGTCTTGGAGGACTTTTCCAACCCAAATGATTCCACAAAAACACAAAGCAGGCTCCCAGGCAGGAGAGCCCAGCCAGGCTCTGCACTCACCGGTAGTGGCCCCGCACCACCCCGTCGGGGTTCAGCATAGGGATGAGCTTGAAGACGAACATCCGCCGCAGCATTTGGGCACGGGGATCCTCCTCCCGCAGGATGAAGTCCAGGAAGCCGTTGAAGACGAAGCTGGAGGGGGTTTCTCCTGGGTGGACTCTGCTGCTGAGAAAAAACACCTGGGGACAAATAGACGGGGTGAGGGAGGTATCCTGCCTGCCCCAGGACACTGAGATAGGGAAGAGTCCCACAGACTTTGCTCCACAACTCTGCCCAAATGCTCCAGCCCTTGGGGACATGACACCATTCTGGTCACAGACATGGGGGCTGCAGTAAGGTGTCAACACATGGGCCACCACAGGGGCTGCTGGCCCCCCGTCCCTGGCCAGCCCTGACACCAGCACGGTCTCTCACCCTCTTTCCGGTGAAGCAGCGTGGACGGGGTGTGCTGGTGTCTGGGAAAAGCTTGTCCAGCCGGGGCTCCCGCTTCTCCTGCATGCCGTGGCATGAGGTGATGGTCAGCAGGTCCACACGCAGCTTGTCCAGAGAGTGGCAGAGCAGCTCCCGGTGGTAGTAGACTGAGTCGAGGGGGCTGCAGGGAGAGAGGGAACTCAGCCAGCCCCAGGAGCAAGGGGGCTCCCAGCTGGGTTGGGAATGCTGTCCGCACCCGCAGCCCGAGCTCTGCGCCCCGGGAGCTGAGCGGCCCCAGCCCCACAAGGACCACACCCACATCTGGGCTGTTCACTGCTAGATACCCTCAGAGGCTGCTGGGGACACGAGCAGCTGCTCCTTCAGGGCAGGGAGGGAGGCCCAGGGCTGGGGTTTGCCCTGCCCAACCCCCCCCAGCTGTGGAAGCGGTGATCAGCTCGTGCACAGACAGACCCAGCAGAGGTCAGGTCACCCCATCAGAGAGACAACACATCCCAGCAGGCGGAACAGGGCACTGAGGGATTCATCCCACCAGGGAGATAACCCGTTCTGGCAGGAGGGACTGGGCTCCAGAACAATAAGGGATCCTCTGGAATCCCATGGGTAGCTCAGGGCAAGCTGCTGCCACTGCTTATGCAGAGCTGGGGCACAGAGAAGCATGGGCCAGGCACCGACAGGGAGGACACAGAGACCCTCCTGCTGCAGACAGAGCTTCCCCATGGGAAAAAACACAAGCAGACACAGACCAGGAAAGGTGTGAAAGCCAGGAAGGTGGGACAAAAGCCAGGAAAGGGAATGTGGGGGGCACACCTGCTGGGGGACATGTGCTTGCAGTCCTGGAAGCGGCCGTCCAGCTGTGCCAGCATGTCCTGGCAGTCAGTGTAGGAGAAGGGGTAACAGAAGGCAAAGTAGGTGATGGCCCCGCGGTGCTCCAGGAAGCGGTGCACGAAGGACAGCACGAACTGCGTCTCCACCACCTGTGACGGACACGCAGAGGCCTGGGCACAGGCACAGGGGCAGAGCCACCCTAGCGCACCCCCACTGCTCTCCTCTGGCCCCCATCAGGCATTGGGGGTGCCCGTGGCCACTCGCCCTTGGCCATGCCCATGGGAATCTCTGCCCAGCTGGCTCTGCTCATGTCGAGACACGCTGGTCTGTTCCCTGCAGAGCCTTTGGCTCTCTGTTCACCCCACTTGTCCTATCCCATGTCAGGAATAGGGAGGGATGTTCGATCCCTGGAAATGTCCAAGGCCAGGTTGGACAGGGCTTGGAGCAACCTGGGATAGTGGAAGGTGCCCCTGACCATGGCAAGCATGGAAACAAGATGAGCTTTAAGGTTTCTTCCAACTCAAACCATGCCAGGACTAAGTGATTCTCTCTAGCCCCTGTTCTCTACTTCAGAGTGGGGTGTTGGGAGGGTTGCTGCTTCCCCGCAGCAGGGCATGCAGAACAAGGAGGGCTCAGACCACAACTCCCCTGGGCAGTTCCAACCAGACCAGAGAAACTTCCTGGGAGTCTCATGCCTCAGCTGTGCCCCCCAGGGCTCCCCCCACCCTCCAGATGTGCCCCTCACCGGGGCAGCAGCACCTGCTGTCACAAAGAGCTGTTTTCAGGCCACCCAGTGAAGGGGATGGGAAGCACAGGTAGTGCTTGGGATGGAGTTTCACATTCCCCCAGGGAAAACACCCCATGGCAGCCTATGCCCAGCCCCAGCTCTCCTGAATGTGGCCCTGGGAATGGGCTGTTGCTGCTTCTATCCCTCCCTCGGAGATGCCAGTAACAAACCAGCTGCTCCACCAACCCAGCAGAAGCTGGGGGTCACTCCAGTGCAGGAAGCAAAGGCTGTCTGCGCTCCCAGAGCTGCCCCTGCCACGAGCACAGGGCCCCTGGCTGCCCGACCCCCACCCAGCGCGGGGAACACCCCACGCTCTCACCTGGAAGCTGGGCCGCTGCCGGATGCGCTCCCAGCGCGGGCGCACGGGCAGGGTGCGCACGAAGGGGGTCATGCCCTGCGCGTACAGCCGGCTCTGCTTGTTCATGTTCAAGATGTGCAGCTTGATCAGCTTCCCCGGAGCCCCCCCCCGCACGCTGAAGTAGAACCAGGACCTGGGGAGGGGTGGAGCGGCGCCGCCTCAGCCCCTGCCCGCGGGTCCCCGACCTCGCCGGTGTCTCTTCCACCCACCCAGCCGGCCCCACCAAGAGCCTGTCAGAGCCCCAGCAGAGGCGGCCCCCGACCG
>NW_008236211.1:619911-623919 GCF_000691975.1 Corvus brachyrhynchos
GATACGGGGGTGTGCACGGACACACGGGGTGTGTATGGATACAGGGGTGTGTGACCGGACACCGGGTGTGACCGGACACGGGGGTGTGACCAGACACACGGAGGTGTGCACGGACACAGGGGTGTGCACGGACACAAGGGGCGTGCACGGAGGTGGTCACAGGTGCCCCCACACGCACACACCTGAGAGAACACGGGCACACCGGGTGTGTATGGACACAGGGCTGTGCACGGACCCAGGGCGGTGTATGGACACATGGAGGTGTGCACAGAGGTACACACAGGTGCGCACAGTACACACAGGTGCCCCCACACACGCACACACCTGAGAGAACCCGGGCACACCGGGTGTGTATGGACACGGCTGTGCACGGACACGGCGATGTATGGACACACGGAAGTGTGCACAGCAGTACACACAGGTGCCCCCACACACGCACACACCTGAGAGAAGCCGGGCGCACACACCCACACAGTGACACACCAACACTGGCAGAGGCGGGGTTCGCACCTGACCCCTGCCCCGCTCCTCACGAACCCTTCACCCCCCGAGCCGACCCCTGTGCTGGCACCGCTCGGCACCAGCAACTCCTCTGACTCCTTTCACCAGCCCCAGCAGGAGCATGCGGGGTCCAACCGAGGCACTGCCCCTCCCTCCCACTGTGGGTGGGAAGGCGGCCCTGAAGGCGGTGTGTGTGGGGAAATGTGGACAAAAATGGGCGGGGAATGGGGGTGCAGGGGGGTCTGGACAACTCCTTCCCCCCATCATGCACAAGCATCTTCAATAAGGAAGAAATATAAAGCATATGGAGCAATTATAAGGAAAAAATAATAAAATAAATCAGTTCATTCATTGGTGGGAAGGGGTGGGGAAGTGAGGGGCTCCAGGTGTCCACCCCTGATCGTGTAAGCAGACAAAGCACAAGGGGATGGGGATCACCCACCCAGGGACAGAGGGACAGGGAAAGCCAAAGCAGTCACAGGGTGTGGTAAAACCTGGATATGTGTCTCTCCAGCCCCCCCCAAAAGAAACCTCCCCCAAAAGCCCCAATTTGACCCAAAGTTCTTGTGGGCATTGCCCTCGATGCCTGTGTCGCACATCCTGCTGCACTGTGGATACTCCTTGGCAGCCAGAACACTGGCAGGCAGTGTGACCTCTAGAAAGCAGCTCAGTGTCCAGAAATCATGGCCAGGGCCCAGTTTTTGAGGGCCAGGGTTGCGTTTTGCAGGTAAATCCAAGAAGAGTAAGTGAAGCTCATCAGGTGGTCCCTCATGCACATCCATGTCACGTCCCCACTGGAAAAGGAAGGACAAGGGATTATGGGGGGAGTCAGAGCCAGAAGGGATGACATGGGGGATACAGGAGCCCCTGGGGCAGGGTGACACCGGCCCTGGTGCTGAGTCTGTGGAGCAGGATTAGGGGACACTCCCGGCCAGCACAGGGAGAGATGTGGAACCAAGGGCCAGGAGCCCCCGGGGGAGCAGAGCCCGAGGGGAATTGGGGGCAGGGGCTTCTCACTTGCAGGAGTCGAGGCAGCGCTGCCAGCCCCACTGCAGCGCCGTGGCCAGGCCCTGCAGCAGCGGCACCAGGCAGCTCCGCACCAGGAACAGCAGCAGCTCCCGCACGCACTCGGCGAAGTGCAGGAGGGACTCGGGGAGCTGGTTCTGGAGCTGTGGGAGCAGAGAGAGACGGCGTGGGGTGAGCATCAAGCCCTCCAGCAGGGCTGGGCACAACGAGAGTCTGGGGTCCTGGTTACCTGTGATGGTCCCATCCCACCCCCTCCCTTCTCCAGCATCCTTGAGTTCTCCCCCCCTTCCCTCTTCTCCAGCACTTGGCAGACAGGGGCACCCACATTCTGAGACACTGATGTCACCCCATTGCCCCCAAAATGGTGGCTTCCAGAGCACCAGGGAGTTTTCTGAGTCCTCTCCCTTCCACAGTCATTGGAAACAGCTGGAGCGGGCTGGTGCCACAGGAGGACAGATGGGATCAGAGACCTGTCGTGGGGATGTCCCCTTCCCCCCAGCACCAGGGGGCTCCTGCCAGGAGCAGTGGCAGACACGTCACCATCCTACTTCAGGCCTCACCCTGTATCCATCCCAATATAGATTTCCCAGTCCTACAAGCCCCCCACTGGTGCTCCTTGTCTCCTCCAGCCCTGGGAGTCCCCACTCACCCAGTCGCTGAGCCAGGGCAGGCTGCCGTGGAGCCAGGAGAGCAGGAAGCAGCACTGCTGGAACACACCCCGGGCCACCTCCCCACTCGTTTCCCAGAGCAGCTCCAGCTGCGGCCGCAGGATGGACACAGCCATGGAACCGTGGTAGGCCAGGCTGTGCTCCAGCCACCTGCAAGGAGTCCTCAGATGAGGGCAGCGCTGGACCATGGGACCAGTGGCCCTGACACAGAGCACATGGACACAGAGTCGCCACCGCAGGGCGAATGGGGGAGAGTTCCAATCTGAGCTGGAAGCGCTTCCAGGCAGGGCTGGGGAACAGCTCCCGGCTCCCTTCCAAGCCCTCGTTGTGCTGCACAACAGCCTCACCCCCCTCACCCCAGCCACCCACCCATGCTGGGGTCACAGACCTGTACCCCTCAAGGCAGCCAAGGGACACCTTCTGCCAGGCCAGCTGGGAGGCGGGCAGGATGCCGGCGGAGCGAAGCAGCCGAGCAGAAGAGGAGGCTGCAAGAGACAAGTGTGTTCCTTGAGTGGCCCTGGGCTGCGGGGACACATGTCAGTCTGTCCCCAAGGACTCTGTGGGGACACATGGCTCAAGTTGTGCTGTGCAACACCTCAGGAGATGCTTCAGGAGGGGACAGAGGGAGAGAACTCCCTGAGCAGGGAGACCCTCCCAAGGGGGAACAGGCAGAGTGTGGTCTGCTTGCAGCCCCTGCATCCCCCAGAACCCCCCAGCTGGACAGATGGACAGGCCCCACTGCTCACAGCAGCCACAGGACAAAGGCAAGGACGTGGAGGGGCTTTGCTCAGGGGAACAGCCACAGGATTGATCCCAGCAATGTTCCTTGACAGAACAAGGGGAAAAAGCCTCAAGCTGTGACAGGGAAGGTTTAGGTTGTAAAAAAAAAAAAAAGTTTCTTCATAGAAAGGGTTGTCCAGGCTGCCCAGGGCAATGGTGGAGTCTCCATCCCTCGGGGGATTAAAAGCCGTGCAGATGTGGCACATGTGGGGGACACAGGACAGTGGTAGCCTTGGCAGTGCTGGGGGATGGCTGGACCTGATACTCCCAGAGGATTTTCCCAGCCTGGATTATTCTACGATTCTATGACTCCTGCCCATACCCTGGAAGGAGCCATGTGTCTGCACGTCATGCAGGAAGAAGCCAGTGGCGAACACCAGGAGGACAAGCAGCAGACGCGACCATGGGAAGCCCTGGCCCTTCATCTTGCGCAGCAGCTCCTGGGTGGAGGATAAGGCCCTGTCACTGTCACCGCAGGGTCCTGACACCAGGGAGGCCCCAGCACAGCGTGGCTGGCCTCTGGCAGCACCCGCCCCCGTCCTCCCAGCCGGAAACGGTGACATCTGCTGAGCAGCTGGGGGGCTGGACAGGGACCAGCACATCCATCCCCGGCTTGTGCCGCTGCGGGGCCCTGGCCCAGCGCGTGCTAGCAGCAGGAGGGGCCAACCCAAGCCCCAGCACGGAGCTGAAATCTGGCTGCCAGGTGACACCAGGCAGTGCCTGCCCGTCCTGTCCCGTCCCTCACCTTGCAGGCAGCGTCACAGGCAGCCACATCCTGGTCCCTTCCGGCTCCCCTGGCCGTCAGCTCCTCATTTGTCACTTTGAAGGAGCGAACCGTTTCCTGCAGTGACTGATGCACCTTGGGGACAGCAGGAGCTGTGTCAGGACCCCCAGATCCCCACAGACCCCCTGAGCTGCCATGGCACCAGGAGGGCAACCGCGGGTCCCATGGGGACGTTGCCGGATCAGGGAGCTCTCACAGCAGCACATGGCCCCCGTCCCGCAGCTGACTCCTACCTTCCGGACGCCGCGC
>NW_008236211.1:623973-631171 GCF_000691975.1 Corvus brachyrhynchos
CAGCAAACTGGGGGGAAGGAGAACATGGGGCTTGGTCAGGAGCTCCCAGAAGGAATTTAGGCATCCCACAGGTTCTGTAGGTGAGCACCAGCTGCTCTTGGAGCCACAGTCTGGACTGACCTGGACTGAGCGAGGTGTTTGGTGTAGAGCTGCCTCCAGACACTGAAGCTCAGTGGGTCCAGGCTCAGGCACTGGCTCATGGAGGTCAGAAGCTGGGGAGGGAGCACAGCAGGTCATTGTATGTGACCCTCTCCCCAGCACACCGGACACCCCATGCCCCAGGCTGTACCCTGGCACCGCTGCCCACAGACTAGGGTGGAACTGGTGGGTCTTCAAGGTCCCTTTCCACCAAAACCCTTCTATGATTTGATGATTCCTATCCCCTGGGAGCAGGCAGCATGACCCCTGACCTGCCATCACCATGCTTGTAACAGCACATGCCCGTCCTGCCACCGCTCCATGGGGCTACCAACCTCAGCCCGTGCTCCCCAGGCCAGGCTCACCTCCTTCTTCATGGCAGGTGGGCAGGCGGGCGTCGCTCGCGAGAGGAAGGAGGGGAAGTAGGTGTGTAGGGCCGCCTCGGGCCGGGCACCGAAGGCCAGAACCTTTAGGTGGGGGTAGAGGCGCCGCAGCTGCTCCTGCAGGCTGGGGGAGAGCACGGAGCTGCTGAGGGCCAGGGGGCACTGGGGTGGCACATGGGGGCAGCGAGGGCCCGCCCTGTGGCACAGCTGCACTGGGGGATGGTATGCCTGGATGGATCAGTGTACCTGGGGGACAGGGAGTTGTTGGGCATAAAGGCGAAGTCCAGGAGGGGGAAGAAATCCTTGGGGCCGATCATGCCGAGGCCTTTGGTGAGGTTGGGGTGCATCCTGCAGAACAGAGCTCTGAGCTACTGTGGGGGCTGGCAAGGGGCAGGGCCAGCTCCAGAGCATCCGGGCGCCCTGGTACCCAGAGGGACACGGTGTCACTCACATGAGGAGCCGGTCCAGGTAGGAAACGGCGTATGGCGACAGGGACTTGATGCCGAGCACCGGGAGCATGACACCAAGCCACACTGCAGGGAGAGGCGGGAGGGTCTGGCTGGGCTGTCCCTCCACCAGGACAACCCAGCACCCAAACCACCCAGTGGACAGGCAAGCAGATCCCTTGGGAAAGGCTTCAGGGTAGCTGTGCTGCAGAACAGTGGAGCAGCACGCTCCCTGCCCTTCCAGGCAGGATGGTTCCTCTCAGGATGCAGCCATTTTCCTGTCCCGGCTGGGGGAAGCTGCACTTCAGATCTTACGGACCTTTCCCAACCTCTTCCCACCCCTAAGCAGTACCACCAGCAGGAGCTGAGGTGCACTGGCAGTCCCAGGAGGGGGTCCCTTCCCACTGCCCCCGGCTCTCACCTTTCAGGCCCTCATGGAGGGCGCACATCAGTTGGGAAGAGCTACAACCCATCCCAGCCCAACCAAGCCTGGAGCCATGGGACCAGCAGCACCTGGGCCCCCAGCCCCTGGGAGGGACCTACAGCTCTAGGTGAGGCCAGGAGCTGTTCTGGGGGAATAGGGGGAACCCTGAACCCAACCCTGGGAGTGCAGTGCTGCTGGGGGAACAAGGGGAACCCCAAACCCAGCACTGGGGGTGCAGGGAGACAGGGGGAACCCCAAACCCAGCCCTCGGGGTCCAGGGCTGCTGGGTAGGGCAGGCAGAACCCACTGGGGACACCAGTCCCTCTGCACAGGAAGGTAGAGAGGTACAAGGATTTTGTGCATATGAGGGAGGAGCAGCACCACCAGGTTTACAGCACCCACAAACCTGGCTCAGCCCAGCTCACCTTGCCCAGGTTGGTGATGGCAATCCGGGGCCTGTCCAGGAGAAGTGCCTGGATGCAGATCCTGTACCCGTGCAGCGACTCCCCTGGAACGGAGATGGGGGAGGTCCTGCTCAGCCACAGCCTCCAGGGAGGAATTACAAAGAACTTCCAAACAGGACACGAGGAGCAGACACTGGGGGCAGAATAGGGAGCCCTGGGGTGCTCACCTGGGGTCTTGTCCAGTTCCTGCAGCATGGTGTAGATGCAGTGGTCAAAGAAGAGCTCCAGGACACCCGATGCCCTTCCCAGCAGGGAGCGGATGATGCTCCTCAGCTCCTTGCTCACCAGGCAGTATGGATAGTCTGGGGTGGCACAAGAGAGGGAAGAGTTTAGTGAGACCCTGTTTTGGAGAGTTCCAGCAGCTGGAGGAACTGGCCCAGTGTGAGGTGGGAGCAGGGAGCACCTCATCCTCACACCACCCGGGCAGCACTGGCCTCCTCCCCTGTGACTCTGCATCAGAGGCAGCTAAGCCAGCCCTAAAGGATGGTTTCCCATAAAATGCTGATGCTGTGGGATGGGCAGGGGTCTGGGGAAGACACTTTGTCCCCTTGCCACCCCACATGACACACTCTCAATGTGAGTGGGGACCAACTGATCACGCAGGGCACGGAAATCCTGCCCCAGCACCCCTCTAGCAGTTGAGGGCGGATACCTGAGAGTGAACTCCCAAACTCCACAGCAGCAGGCAGAGGTCATGGATCCCTGTGGAGAAGGGGTGACTGGGGAAGCCTCCAATTTGCCAACTGTATGGGCAATTTCACCGTGTTTGTGGTCAAGAGAAGGAAGTTGTGGGGATAGCCCAGAATCAAGCAAATCCTCCCTGTTTTGTTAACAAAGGACCACAGCCCCAACCATTCCTGACTGGCAGCCGGACACGGACCGTGTGGGTGCTGGCTCAGCACGGGGTCACTCCTGGGTGCCTGCAGCTTGTAGTTGAGGTACCCGGCCAGGTCCTTCACCCACACAGAGGGGTTCTCGGGGAACACATTCCGGCTCTTGTTCAGCTCCTTCTGCAGATCAGCCAGGTCCAGCTGGAAGAGACAGACAGATAAACTCAACCCAGGATGAACAGAACTGGCCAAAAAGCACGGGAAGGAGAAAGCTAACTCTGACTCCTAAGGGGCCACGGGGCATAGAGGGAAATGCTTCCACCTCCACCCTGAGAGCATCGCCCTTCCCATATGGAAAACCCCTGCTGCCAGGGCTCCAGAGGATGGCCTGGGGCAGCCAGCTCCCAGCCAATGAGTCCATCAGCACACGCTAGCACGTGCTGGCACCACCAAGGACTTGCTCATGGCTGCAGCCTGGCAAGGATAAGCCTGGGGTGATCCCAGCCATGGCTGGTCCACACCCAGAGTCCTCCAGGGAGGAAACAGCTATGAGCAACCAAACCCACCTGATGAACAACCCAGCAGCACCAAACCAGGTATGCAGCAGCAGTTCCCACCCCTCTCATCCACTGCCACCCAGACATGCTCATTCCCTCCTTTACACCCAGATCATCTGTGGGGCCACTCCATCAGGGATTGCTGTGAGGCTCAGACTCTGTGAGAGGCTGAATGCATTCCCTGCGAGTGGATTCCCACTGCCACACTGAGCCTTGGGCACCTTGCCTCAGCCCCATTTTGCGAGAGGAATTCTACAAAACCCAGCTGCTGCCGCAGCAGGAAATGAAACCTGCCCTGAAACCCCCATCAGTGACCTGACAAGGCCACGCAGTGTCTGTCACCGCTGAGCACCGGGACAGCGCTGGCTGCCCTGCCTCCCCAGGGAACACGGGAATGCCCCACAGTCCTGCACCAACCCCAACTGTGGGCAAAAGCTGGATGTGGAGAACTACTGGAGCGATGGAGAGAAGCCCCACCCAGAGCAGGGGCACGCAGAGGGAAACCCCGTGTTCAGGGGGAGTGGAGCTCCCAGGGCATGAGGGGATTTAAGATCCAGGGGCAGGGGAGGAGCCAAGTGAGCAGTGCCTGCCAAGCCTGGGGGCACATCACTCCAACACAGCCTGTCTGGAACCCTCTATGCAGACGCGGTCAGGGCATGCAGGACAGACAGACAGGTTCTGCAGATCCAGCTGGAGCACGGGAACTGCAAGAGTGACTCCCAGAGCCCCAGCACTGAGACAAGGAGGAGGCTCCATGTTGGAACCCTGGGCTCTGAGAGTTTCAATCTGTCAGTGCTGAGTGATCCTCAGAAACACACTGCATTCGATCCGAAACCCTGGGAAAAGCTTCCTAAATTGCGTGGTAACACTGAGGCTGTTGCTGTTGTGATTAAAAGTTCTATCACTGGGTGATATATGTAGAAATGTAGAAAATTAGGTTTAGGGGATATAGGTAATAATAGGTTACAATATGGAGGATTTTGGGTGTGGATTTATGTCTTCTTTCTCCTTCTTCACAAATCTGAGTGCTCTGTCATTGGGCCAAAAGTTCTGCACTGCAGGACATGCGAAGTTAGTAATTGGGTTGTAAGTAAAAACATACTACTTGGTATTTCATAATTGGTTAATTTAGGCTTTAAAAAGCCTTGAAAGTTAAAACTCACAGCCATTTTCCACCCTGCCAACTAGAAAGCACACCCTGTGCAGCTCTGCTAAAGATAAGAAATAATAAACATCAGTAAAGAAGAAAAGCCTGGCGCCTCCTGCGTTGTAATCCAAACTCTGAGTAAAAGAACTCGAAATTCAGAAACAGAGAAAATCAATATCTGGTGCCCCCTGTGTGAGGACTCAGAGTTCGGACTCCCTGAAGAAAACGAGAGAAAAGAAGAAAAAGCAGCTTTGAGCTGAAAAAGGAAAAGGAAGAAAAATATTCCCCAGGGAAAAAGAAAAAGGATCTGTGACCCTAGAGTGCTGGTGGAAGGAACCAGAACTGTACTTCTGATCAGTTAGGGAACAGAGGGAACTGAGGAAAACTTCTGACGTCACAGCCAGGTATGGACTTTATGCTTCAGGGTTAATCCTAGAATCATAATGGGAAAAGTTACGTCAAAACCGCAGAGAGATGCTTTTAATAAGTTAATAAGCAGCCCCCGTGGAAATGGTCCAGCTGCACAGCTCCTTCCCAGCTGCAGAGCTGCATATAAAGTCATAGCAAGCGAAAACCAGACGGAGCAGCGCAGCGAGAGGGCTGCAGCTTCCCACAGCCGGCGGGAGCTACAACTCCCAACAGGAGCAGTCTTACAGACCGCAACTGCCCGAAATGCTAAACACGACTGCCAGCGCAGCAGATACGGCAAAAGCGAAGCAGATAGCGGAGGGGGTGCAGGGAAGCCCGGGTCCGTCCCCGGTCGGTTCGCGAACCGGGGCTGGAGCATTAAAACAACGGGAGCCGCCCCAAACAAGCGAGAGAGAAGCAGAACGTGGTACGTTGCCCGTCGCTGCGGCGCGTGGTCCCCCTCGGTTTCCTGCTTTGACGCAAAATTCTGCAGGGTTAGTCCAGCCCTGGAGACTTGCTCCGAAACTTTTTAATTCAGCTGCAAAGCTGCGCACGGGACGGGGGCTTCTTTCTGCCGTACAGCAAGATGGCGGCGCCCTGGATGACTTCCGTAAACAATTCTACGTACTTCCGCCTCCGCCATCTTGTGAGCAACAAGCTGCTCGTCCTCCACGCACAGCGCCGCCCGCGGCCGCTCCTGCTCCTGCACCCTCGAATCCTGGCACGGGACAAACCCGAACCAGCGAATCCCACACAGGGCAGGAAAGCACCAGCGCAGCTTTGAGCCAGAAGGAAAAACACCTTTACAGGGCAACAACCTACAAAGTGCAAGCAATCTGCAGAATGCAAATGGAGAATGAGCTGCATTTTCTCCTGATTCAGGAGTATTTTCAAGCAATAATCCAAGTAATTCTTCAGAAGATACGCCTAACTTTACCAACTGGGCGGACAAGCCCAAGGAGATACGACAACATCAAGGACATACAACAACATCAAGGAGATACAACAACATCAAGCCACAGAAGATACAACTTAGAACCTGTGCCAACAATTTATCTACAGCAGCTCTGGGGAGAAATTCATTGAATCAGGACACTTTGGGGATCAACAATGATGAACTTGCTCCACTTTTTGACTTGCCAAGAGGAGACTGTGACATCACACCTCCCAGAACTCTTACTCCTGAGGCTCAAAAGGCTCTTGACAGAGTGGCAAACAGATATCACCAAATACTTTTTTTCTGGAAAATAAAAAACTATCCATCTGCCAGTGGATACTTTTTCCAATGCGGTTTTTGCCTCCTTGCACACAGGAGAAACAGCGAAACATGCACGTCAGCATTTTCTGCAAGCATTTGCATCATTAGGTGTGCCTCAAAAAAAAAAAAACCCAAAAAACCAAAACAGGACAAATTGAAGGTCCATTTTCTCTAATAAGCTGGGGCAAAGGGTTTGCTTGTGTTTCTACAGGTACAGGACCCAGGTGGCTTCCTGCAAAGAGCGTGAAGCCATACCACATGCAGAAACACGCTGACAGCCCCACAAGTAAAGAAGAGAGTACACAGACATGAACTGCACAGAGACTACAACCCATACCTGCAATCACTTGTTTTCATTGCTAAAGCTGTGAACTTTGGGGTTTATGTCACTTTAAAGAGTATGAAAAAAGAAAATATCATAAAGCTCTTTCGGCAAATAATCCTCACTTTCTTATCTTAAAGAAGGCATGAAGTGCCTTTGTGCCTCATCGCTAGGTGATGTTCAAACACGATTGAGAAAACATACAGGAATACTCCTAGAAATCCGTTTAAAAATTAAAATTTAAGAAAATAATCTTTTGCCAAAGGATAGCTTTAAAGAAACACGAAGTTCAGTCAGCTGTTAAGTTTGTTTTTAGCATCGTTCGTGTTGTCTGCTTTTAGTGGTGTAGCTTTGCGGCACCTGGAATGCCGGCGGGGAACACCGGCCCCGGCGCTCTGCCCCCATGCGCTCGCGTGGGCTGGGCCCCAGCCAGGCACACTCACGGCTTTCAAGGCTTCCTCCAGAGAGCGGCACCTGCCCGCTTTGGCACCGGCGTCGCTCCCCGACGGCTTCTTCCCGGCTTTCCCCGTGTGCTGCTTCCGCTGCGGCGGCTCGGGGGCCGCGGCGGGGGGCACCTGCTCCTTGTGCTGCTTCCGCAGCGCCCGCTCGAAGCCCAGCTGGAAGATGGTGCTGGAGGTGGGGATGGGAGCTGGGAAGGGGAGAGGGAAAGGGTGGCAGAGGGCGCCGGGGGAGCGGCGACACGAGGGGACAGGGACGGAGCTGGGGCACAACGAGCAAATCGCTGCCCACGGCGTGCAGGGGCGCACGGACTGGCCCACGGCATCCCCCACGGCCCCACAGCCCCAGAAGACCCCTCCGGA
>NW_008236212.1:0-1127 GCF_000691975.1 Corvus brachyrhynchos
CTGACCCAAGGTGAATTTGCGTGCTTCTTGGATATTTAGTACGACTGCTGCAACGGCTCTGAGGCACCCAGGCCATCCTTTGGCGGCTGCGTGAGGCTGCTTGGAGAAATAAGCAACTGCCCATTGGTATGGGCCCAGGTCCTGTGCTAGTATTCCCAAGGCAATCCCTTGTTTCTCATGGGAAAATAGAAAGAATGGTTTACTCACGTCTGGAAGTCTTAGAGCTGGAGCTGACATGAGAGCATTCTTTAGCTGATTGAAGGCCCACGTGGCCTCCTTTGTCCACTGGAGATCTCTGCTTTCCTTTGTAATGAGCTCGTATAGGAGTTTCACGAGCAGCCCGTAATTATAAATCCACAGTCTGCACCACCCTGTCATCCCCAGAAAAGTCCGTAACTCTTTCACTGTCTGGGGTTTTGGGGTTTGTCATATCGCTTCTTTGTGATCTTTCCCCAAAGTTCGTTGCCCGGCACTGACTTCATAGCCCAGGTAGATCACTTTCTGTTTCACTACCTGAGCCTTTTTCTTAGATACCCTGTAGCCTTGGAGTCCCAGAAAGTTTAAGAGGCTTACTGTCCAGGCTGTGCAAGCTTCCTCTGTCCGGGTAGCTATTAAAAGGTCATCCATGTACTGCAATAGCTTCCTTTTCTCCTGGTGGGGCTTCCCAGGACTCTACATCTTTTGCAAGTTGTTCTCCAAACAGGGTGGGACTGTTCTTAAATCCTTGGATGTGGGAGACAGAGGAGTAGAAACTCCTGCAATTAAAGGAGGTCTTGATTTACAACCCTGGAAGAGACTAGGTCTGGCTTAATTGACAGAGATTTGTGGACTTTAAGCAAAAGGATTACACACTTGTGTTCCTATCATTATAAGTAAAATTGTACACTGGGTGTTTTGGTGAAGGGTTTTAAAATATAATAGTGTGGTTTTATATAGTTTAAGTTAAGAATGTAGATGGTATAAGAGAGACAACTGTGTGTACGTGACATGAGAAGTTATTGGTCAAGATATAGCTGCATTGCAGTGAGAAGTGCCACAGGTGATAGGTCATTAATCTAAAACAAAGTGTCGTTTTAAGTATCTATTGGATTAGAAAGTTATAAATTACGATGTAACTCTAAATCTTG
>NW_008236212.1:5137-6135 GCF_000691975.1 Corvus brachyrhynchos
TTGCCACACAAAAGTTTTAAAACAAAATGGTCCTTGCTTTCCCAGCACTCCAGGCACAGATCTCTGTCTGCTAAATAAATAGAATCGTAACATCTCTGACTTCCACAAAATCCACACTGAGCTAAAACCCACAGCCGGTGTGGGGCTGGAATCTTCTTATACCCCCACACAAAGCAAGGAATCCCTTCTATCACTCATGCAGGTAGGACAAATGAACGGAAAGAGTCGGGGGCTATACTCCTACCATATAACTGCTGAGGGATGGAGGGGGGCAACGATCTCCCTCCCTGCTTAGTCACTGTGGTTTCTATCTCCTTCTCCTAGTTTTATCTCACTTCCACCCAAACCTTTCCTCATACTCCCTCACAGTTCTTTCCCAGTTTTCTTCCCAAACCTCCCAAACCTCAGGTACCAAATGCGACTTCCTGCACACAAACTTTAAAATCTCAGGCTCAAAATCAACTTCTCTAGAGTGTCTCTGATAACACTGAGAGCATAGGCTCTTCCGCCTGGCAGAAGAACAGTACCACCTCTTCTTAGAAATTTTACACTGTATTAATACCCTCGCAACATGCCACCCTCTCGCTGAATGAAAAGTTCTAATGCATCCACAAAAACAAGCTATTCCATGTATTCTTTCAAAACCTAAATCCTCTGCCGCTGGTTGTTCCTAATCTAAAGCCACTAATCTTCCTGCAGAGGTTCTGTATATTCCCTCTAAAGGAACTCGTTTGCCTCTTCTCTCTATCCAATGTTCCATTGGATTTACAAATTCCCAAGAATCAAGACCAAACCACTGAGGGGGAGGGGTTTTCTAAACTCTCGCCTAGCCACAATTCTAATACTATTGGCACCAAAATCAATAATCAAGCACCCCCCCAAACAAATGCTTCAATACTACACACTCAACACACAGCTACATACACTTCTCCGATTTACAAACGAATAGGCGAGCTAATATACAGCCACATACACATACAAGCAATCCAATAACAAAC
>NW_008236212.1:7176-8323 GCF_000691975.1 Corvus brachyrhynchos
ATCTTTGGTCAAGATTCCTTCCCTTTATCAATAGTCTTATATCTTCTCATCCTGCTTTGGTAGGCACAATAAGTGTTAAGCAAGCTGTATGCATTGCTTCTAACAAACAACTTCTTAGCAAATAATTCAACCTCTGCTTCACCATCCCCCTGATTCAGCTCCACCCCCTTGCTACCTTATATGCTTCATACCTTAGAAGGTTTTCCCCTCCCTGTTCTCCCCATTGGCCTTTGCTCCTCACCACTCCCCCAGAGCTTCCCCATTGGTCCCCATTCCCTACTCCCGCCTTTGTACCGCCCCTGTGCCCTCAGCCCCACTCCCATACTTAAACCTAACCCCTGCATTGTTCTCTGTCTTTGCCTCTAGAACCCTTCACAGTATAGAAGCAATAAACTGCTCCTGTGGAAATCTATGCAAAGACCCTTCCTGCCTCTTTGCTGTCGAGCCATATTACTGAAGCTCTGCGTTTGTGTGTGCATGCGTGTGTGAGAGTATGTAGCTGATCCGGCTGAGCAGCTTCGCTTTGGAGACGCTTTTTAGAGATCGCTACATCTCATGCTCCAGCACAGAAGCTGCAGAGCTCGAGATAGCAATACGTGGCGCCCGAATGGGGACCTCTTTGGACCATCACTAGTAGCGTCTCCAGCAGTTTTTCACCTGCTGGAAATAAGCCACCTTTCGGAGCAGCCATTTCCCTGAAGAAAACTCTGAGTTTTATCAGGGCGATCTGAGGGGCAACCAACAACCTTCTCGGGAAAGAGAAGACTGGTCGGGAGCCGACAGACCACCCCGAGAATATTATTTGACCCTCTGGTGATTGTAATACTGGTCACTTTTGTATCCTTTTCTGTTAACTTCCTTTTATCTCGGGTGTTGGGAAGAGAGGGAGATGGGGGCTGAGATGCCTCGTCTCCTGCGGGAAGCTTTTCTCCCAGTTGTAAGAGTCCTTGTTAGGGAGACTTTTTGTCATTCAAGGGAAGGTTTAAAACATTTTGTTTGTTGGTTATTGTCATGGGTTAGCAAGCATAGTCCCGGAAGTGATGTCCTTGCAAAGGGGTGCTTACAGCTTCGTCTATGACCTAATAGAACCTATCAGCTGGCCAGTTTGAATATGGACAATTCTTTAAGCCACTTAAAGTTGTGACCG